>NW_020664439.1:38145258-38190447 GCF_002925995.2 Terrapene triunguis
GATGCATATAGAGTGAAACATATATTGAGGAGATATATATACACACATACAGAGAGCATGAACAGGTGGGAGTTGTCTTACCAACTCTGAGAGGCCAATTAAGTAAGAGAAAAAAAATTTTGAAGTGATAATCAAGATAGCTCAGTACAGACAGTTTGATAAGAAGCAAGTGTGAAAATACTTACAAGGGGAGATAGAGTCAATGTTTGTAATGGCTCAGCCATTCCCAATCTTTATTTAATCCTGAGTTGATTGTGTCTAGTTTGCATATCAATTCCAGCTCAGCAGTCTCTCATTGGAGTCTGTTTTTGAAGTTTTTCTGTTTTAAGATAGCCACGCGCAGGTCTGTCATAGAATGGCCAGACAGGTTAAAGTGTTCTCCCACTGGTTTTTGAGTATTATGATTCCTGATGTCAGATTTGTGTCCATTAATTCTTTTGCGTAGAGACTGTCCGGTTTGGCCAATGTACATGGCAGAGGGGCATTGCTGGCACATGATGGCATATATCACATTGGTAGATGTGCAGGTGAACGAGCCCCTGATGGTATGGCTGATGTGATTAGGCCCTATGATGATGTCACTTGAATAGATATGTGGACAGAGTTGGCATCGGGCTTTGTTACAAGGATAGGTTCCTGGGTCAGTGTTTTTGTTCAGTGATGTGTGGTTGCTGGTGAGTATTTGCTTACGGTTTGGGGGTTGTCTGTAAGCAAATACTCACCAGCAACCACACATCACTGAACAAAAACACTGACCCAGGAACCTATCCTTGTAACAAAGCCCGATGCCAACTCTGTCCACATATCTATTCAAGTGACACCATCATAGGGCCTAATCACATCAGCCATACCATCAGGGGCTCCTTCACCTGACACATTCTTCGGCCGATGGATACTTCCTTTCTAGGCTGGCACCTCCCTAACCATCCATGTATATCAAGCATTTATCAGCATACATTCCATACCTTAACCATATTTTAATTTACTGTCTCCACCACTTTCAGAGTGTGTGCTAATTCATTTGAGACTCCCGGCCCTTTAATCACAGAGGGTGGGGGTCTGTCCTAGGAGCCGTTGAATGAAGTGAAAGTCACTTAACAGCTTATAGTGTTTGTTTACATTGTATCAATTACTTCAAGAACAAAGTCAGTTAACTTGTTTGTAAGTTTTACATAGTAGTAAAGTATCTTTCACAGGATAGATATAATCAATGGTTTCTATAGACAGTAGCTTACAAGTTTTAACAGAAGACCCAAGAGATTTTTGTACTTGGTGAAACTGTTGGATTTTAAAGTGTGGGGGACAAATTATGAGGGGGTCACTGTCACTTGGGGGAATTACTGTTAGTACCTTCTTTAATATCCCTACACTTTGTTTGTTTGTTTGAAAAATTTGACAATGCTTTTCTCCTTTGACACATGTGAAGAGAAAGTTGTTTGACTTTCAACATCACCACAGAAAAACTGTTGTGGGCCTGCAACAGTTTGCTGCCTGAGCAAACCCATTATGTTTTTGTGCACTTCCTGCTGCTCCTCCTGGTCCTTTTCCCACTATGCAGAAGGTCAGGATAAGCTCAGCTCACAGCCCAAGAAATGTGACATTGCACATCTGAAAGTTCTGCTATCCTTGCTTGTTGTCCCAAAGCTGCATTACGATGCAATCCCAACAGTCCATGCTCGTTTCTTGCATAGTGCGGTGCTGCTCCATGAATGCCAGCAGCAATCTGGCATTGTTTTTTCACTGTGCAGTTAGTGTGCTCAACAATCTCCACATCATCCTCATCACAATCTAACCATGTATAAGAGAGAGTGTGGTTCTGCAAGTTACTGCAAACCAGAGGTGAAAGTAAGCCGGTATGGTGCCGCATACCGGCAAGAGCTGGTGTGCCGGACTGGACCGGCTTCTCCGGTGGTGATTTAAAGGGCCCAGGGCTCCAGCCACTGCGGGGAGCCCGGGCCCTTTAAATCACCGCTGGAGATCCGGCAGCCGGGCTCGGGCGGGAATTTAAAGGACCTGGAGCTCCAGCCACTGCAGGGAGCCCCGTGCCCTTTAAATCTTGAAATGCCCCACCTCTTCCCGTTGAGGCCACGCCCCCATTCAGGACTCGGGCGTACCGGTAAGTCCTTTAAGTTACTTTCACCCCTGCTGTAAACAAGCCACTCACAGCCAGATCTGCACATTGCAAATATTTGTTTTGCAACAGAAGTACCTTAGTAGAGGCTTTGCCCGCTCCAACTGTTTGGTAATCAGTAATCTCACTGTGTGAAACAGCATGCAGAGATGCAAGAGAGAGCTGCCAGGGTGATAGGTGGGCAAGGCAGAGTTGCGTGCTTCTTGTGCATTGTGGCACATTATCTTTAGTACTTAAGCTTTACAAAACCAGTGAATATCAGAGACAGCTTTAGGGAATCCTTGGGGAATACAGTTCACAGCATCAGAACACATTCTGGCTCTGAATGCAACAGATTGCACAGCGTATATTAAAATAAAGCTTAATACTGGAGGATTCCCAAGGTCCTGCTACTAGACCCCTAGAGTGTTGTAAAATGTTATGCTTGCCAGAAGTCTTAACTTATCATCCTTCACCTTGCCGTTTATACTATGCTCATCACAGTACTTCTGGGTGAAGGATAAGGATCTCCAAGACCAAAAAAAAATTGCTCTAATAAGCTTAATGATTTTTATTAGTAGTTAAATTATCTTAATCGGAGGCAAAGCAGCCATTAGCTACCTGTGAAATCAGATGAAAAGGCAAACCCAGAGCGAATATTGTTGAATCACATTTGCACTGTTTAGAACTCTCAGGTCTGACATTTTCCCAAGTACAAAATTATATTATTATTTGTAGAACAGTAGCTTTGTATTGGTCCCAACCAACACTGGGGCCTCATGGTATTAGACATTGTTCCAACACACAGTAAGACAGCATCCCTGCCACAAAAAGCAGATTTATTTTTCTCTGGCAAGATATTTTGAATTAAAAATCAGTTTCCTTGTAAATTGGTTTTCCAAGTGGCGGTTGGGAACCAAATGTTCTTGTTTCAAAACTTCCTGCAGCAAACCTAAGGGTTTTTGTCAGAAAGGACATTTTCCTGTGACACATTTTGGTTTTGACAAAGCTATAGCTGTCATCAGGAAAACCTTAGGAATTAAAATTTGGATTCAGCTCTACTGCAGTGTGAATAGACAAGATAGAGAAAGGAGGGAAAACCGAAGCACAGAGATGAACTTGTCTGAGCCCAGTGCCCTATTCACTAGACCACGCAGCCTCAAACTACCTCCTCAATCTATGAGGAGATTTAGTTTTATATTAATAACACATTAGCATCTTTCATTAAGGATCCCTTAAACTTCCATCAGATTAATTAAATATGTCTGAGGGACTTCTGAGGTTATGTAGAGCTGTCCACATTTAAAAAATGGAGAAACTTAAACAGATCAAGTGACTTACCCACGTACAGAATGAGTCCACGGCACAACTGAAGTGAGAATAGAACCTTACCCTGTTTGTAGTCAAAGAGATTGTGGACTTTACAATTCACCTTCCATCCTGTTAATTCTTTTAGTTCAAATGTAAATCTTAGCTCCCTGGCACTTCAGGCACTTAAGCATATGAATATATTTACTGATACGACTATTTCTATTGACCTAAACAAGACCATTCACACAAGCAAAGTTACGCACATGGTTAAACCTTTGCAAAATGGGGGTTTAGTTTATTTTGGTGTCTTTGTCGTAGGCTGCTTGGACCTAATTGTTTTTTATTTCTTCTAAGTGGATGTATTCAGGAAAATTATTTAGAACAGCAATTCTCAAACTGTGGGTTGGGACTCCAAAGTGGGTTGCAACCCTGCAGGGCTGGCTCCAGGGTTTTTGCTGCCCCAAGCAGCGAAAGGGGGGGGGGGAAGCTGTGATCGCAATAGGCGGCAGCTCCACCGTGCCACTTTCTTCTTCGGCGGCAATTTAACGGCAGGTCCTTCTCTCCGAGAGGGACAGGGACCCTCCGCCGAATTGCGCTTTGGTTCTCCTTCCCCCTTCCCCCCCGCCCCAGTGGCGCGACTTGGGCGGGTTCAGGCTTCAGTCCTCCTTCCCAGGGTCATGTAGTAATTTTTGCTGTCAGAAGATAGTCGTGGTATAATGAAGTTTGAGAACCCTTGATTTAGAGCATACTCCTATTTAATAGTTGGTTAGTATTGGTTTTCTTACAAAAATATGTATCATGACTGACTAGCCCCATAACTTAGTGGCTGTTCTCCTTTGATGCGTGTGTGTAAGCCCCATTACCATTAATACCTTTTTGGAATGCCTGTCTCAGATTTCTAATATCGACTATTAATGTCCAAACCCCTAACCTCTTATGAGATATTTATAATGTGGCTCTCTCTAGGGCTTAGCAGTAAGGTGGATTTAATCTTATAATTCATCTTTTAAGCAATAAAACTGTAAGACAGATAAACTGCTTTGCTAAAGTGAAGCTTTTATCTGAGCAAACATACCTATTGATGGCCCAGGGAAAGGGCCGTTTTTGTAGCCGGCCCAATAAATAATGAGTGTAATATGCACCACTACAGACATTATCATTTCAAAGTCTCTTATTTTTTAAGAAAAAAAAGTACAATATGTGTTTGTGGCTGTCAAGGAATTATTTCCCCCCCAAATGAAATATCATTTGCTTCATCGTTTTAAACTTCTGCGGCTTTGATATTCATTGTCACCTTAATTATCTTTCTGTCTTACTTTGAAGGGCAAAATATGGCTTAACTATGGAGCTAATGCTGTTTCTTTCTCTTCTTTGAAGGCAGCAATGTTTTGTTTTATTGTCTGGCTTGCCAGGCTGAGTCCCTTGTAGTGAAGATGCACTGTGACTGATGGGCTGCTTGGCTTTCTGCTGCTGCACTTGACTACTTCATCTTCGGCTTTTTCAGTGCAAAGCAAATGATACACTAGCTAAGGGGAAAGGATGGACTATTGGTTAGGGGCCTGGGCTAGGACTCTAGCCCTGGGTTCAATTCCATGTTCCACTACAGACTTCCTGTGTGGTTTGGTTAAGTCGTTTAATTTCTCTGTGCCTCAGTTCTCCAGCTGTAAAATGCCCTACCTCACAAAGGGCTGTCCAGGGGGCTGCTAAACTTGGCACTAGGTGCTCCTATGAACCTTACAGCTTTGGTTCTTTTATTTAAAACCAGGTTCCCTTTTGACTTTTTGAATACAGTCCTAGCATATCTAGAGAGCCTCATCCTTTTCTGTTCTTTTTTTTTTTTCTCCAATGGGCAGAATATTTGATTCTAGTGTGACTGCTAAACATAGTCATTATGTTCTATCAATACAGTTGTACAAATGGTACAATTTTCATGGGCCCACATTGCAGTCGTCCCGTTTTATTGCATTATTTATTTCTTTTGCTTGGTGATGTTTGAAGCCTTTGCAATTAAAATTGAGCATTTCTGATGGTTTTATGGATTCCCAATGTGAATTTCAATGGCAGACCTTGGAAGGAGGTGATACTGCCCTTCTTTCTAATACAGCCTTCTCATTACCAGCATGCTACTGTGTTTTCAGTGGATTATAATAAGAACCTTTCAGTTACTATTGATCCTTCTTTCTAATTTAATGCATATTACACTGCCAGTGATTGTGTAGCAGCAGCGGGATTACTTTATTATCTGTAGTATCTTTGTATTAGTTTACAGTTAGTACATCAATACCAAGATCCTGCAGGACAAGTAGCAGCTCTGTTAAAGTTTGCACCAACCTGCCTTCTCGTTCCTGAGTGAGACATTTTGCTTTTGTGTGTGATGTTTTTGAGAAACAATTAAATAAGTGCTCTTATATTTCATACGGGGTGGAGAGGTTGTTTTTTTATGTCAATGCACTGGTTGTGACAAGGTTGGCCAACAGAGGAGTATGGAATCCCACATTCCAGAGAACTGGAATGTGGGGGGAGATTGGTGAGCTACAGATGACACTTTGCATTTATAATTAATTTTAAGTTTGAATGTGTGAAATATTAGTTAGAGAATAAATGTTTAGTACTCAGAGCTGGCTGTGGAATTGGAGTGAGAGTTGTATTGCTGACGTGCTAGATTATATAAGAAATGCTCTTTTTAGCAAAACACCACTTAATAATAAAGAAGTCATCCACCAAAAACAATTGCAAAGTTTTATACCCTGATAACAGGTCTGCGAAATAAATATAGACAGTTTGATCTGACGTGAGAACACCTGGATGTCCATACAGCTATTTTTCCTCTCTCATGTATTAAACAAGTCTCATCCTGCTTGTAGGGGAAAATGGGTTCTAAATTAGATTTTAGTGAACAAAATGTGGGTTGTTTGTTTTTTGGTGGGCAGGGAGGTCTTGATCCTACAAGTCCATATGTGATATGCAGCAGGGAATGCAAAGTTGTTGTGGTCCAGCACAAATGAAAGGGAATCCTATTAACCATGTCAGATTAAGTGCCAGGCATGACCTCTGCCGGGTGTGATAGGAAGTCTCAAGTGCCCAGTGCCCAAGTGCCCAGTGTAGGAAAATAAGTAGTTTTATCTTTATTTCATTGATGGCGTAAACAAGGCACCGAAAGATTGCCCAGCTTTCTTTAGCAGGTTAATAACAGAGCTAGGAGTGGAATCTACCTCTTTGCCTCTTAACCCAGGGTCCTATTTATTAGATCATGTGGATAGAAGGTTTTTGTTTGTTTGTTTTTGAATAAAAATTAGCTCTAAATTCTTCAGGTAGAGTGAAAACTCTTTGTTTAAATGCAAATCATTTGGAAAGTAGTAACAAAGTCTTCATAAATATATCTTGTGTGGGGTTTTGGATATCAAGGAAACAGCATCTTTTGTTTGTTGGTTTTTCTAAATACTACTGTATAATGGTAACTAGATTCATGGATTCCAAGACCATAGAACTTCCCTAAAATAATTCCTAGAGTGGATCTTTTTTAAAAAAATCCAAGCTTGATTTAAAAATTTCCATCTTGGAGAATCCACCACAACCCTTTGTAAAGTGTTTGAGTGGTGAATCCTCTTCAGTGTTAAAAATGTATGCCTTGTTTCGAGTCTGAATCTGTCTTACTTCAACTTCCAGCCATGGGATCTTGTAACACCTTTTCTCTGATAGGTATAAGAGCCCATTATCAAATATTTGTTCTCCATATAGTTACTAATAGACTGTTATCAAGTCACCTCATAACCTTCTCTTTGTTAAGCTAAATACATTGAGCATGTTGTCATCAATATAAGGCAGGTTTTCTAATCCTTTTATCATTCCCAGGGGTGTTACCTGAACTGTCTCCAATTTCTTGGATTTCCTTATGAAATTTGTTGTGAAATGTAATAGAATGATTTCTTCCTTTTGCAGCGGATTAATCTAGAGATCTGCACTCAAGACTAGAAATATGCCTTCATGAAAAGGTGTCTTGCGGTGACCCTTGCTGTCTTGGCTTTAAGGTATGTGAAACAACTTGTTATACTGCATGTTGCTTCTAACTTTTTGTTTTATGGTAACTATTTACTTTCACTTTTTGGAGAGAGTTTTGCCATTGTGCTAAGGAGAAAAATGTATTTGAAAGACAGATCACTAGAACTGAATGAGAAGTTTGCATTATTAAGGCAGCAGAAGATAAATAATTTAAAACCATGTTGCAATTGCAATTCTCCCAAGCTTCTGAAATATAGAATAATAGAAATGTAGGACAGGAAGGGACCCTGATAAGTCATCTGGTCCATATCCTCTACAATGAGGCAGGACTAAGTATTATCTAGATCATCCCTGACAGGTGTTTGTCTAACCTGTTCTTAAAAACCTCCAGTGACAGGAATTCCACAACCTCCCTAGGGAATTTCTTCCAGTGCTTAACCACCCTGACAGTTAGGAAGTTTTTCCTAATATCTAATCTAAATCTTCCTTGCTGCAATTTAAGCCTGTTACTACTTGACCTGTCATCAGTGGTTAGGGGAAAAAAATATCACCCTCCTCTTTATAATGACCTTTTACGTACTTGAAGATTTTCATGGCCCCCTGCCCCCAGTCTTCTCTTCCTCAGACTAAAGAAACCCAATGTTTTCAATTTTTCCTTGTAAGTCGTTTTCTATATTCTTAATCATTTAGATTAAGGATTAGCCCTCCGCTGGGCTTCTCCTATTTGTCCACATCTTTCCCAAAGCGAGGTGTCTAGAACTGGACACAATACTCCAGTTGAGGCCTTATCAGAGCTCAGTAGAATGGAAGAATTACTTTCCGTGTCCTGCTTACAACACTGAAACAGTGTTGCTATGTTCTTAAAAACGAAACAAACAAAACCACAACCACCGCAAACTGCTTTATCTTTTAAGAGTGGTAGCCGTGTTCATCTGTATCAGCAAAAACAATGAGGAGTCCTTGTGGCACCTTAGAGACTAACAGATTTATTTGGGCATAAGCTTTCGTGGGCTAAAACCCACTTCATCAGATGCATGGAGTGAAAAATACAGTAAGCAGTGTATATATATGAAAAGATGGGCCGTATTTCATATATATACTGCTTACTGTATTTTTCACTCCAGGCATCTGATGAAGTGGGTTTTAACCCACAAAAGCTTATGCCCAAATAAATTTGTTAGTCTCTAAGGTGCCACAATATATTCGTTGTTTTATCTTTTACGTGTGTTTAAAACAAAGTAAGCTTTATGTTTGTTTGTTTTTTATGGTGCAAAAAAGAGCAAAGTGTTAACAATAAGGGTAACAATTAAATATCTTAAGGGAATGCAGGCTCTATCATGTTGTACGTTTTATTGTTCATTTTTTCTGCCATTATTCACTCTCATTTCTCACATCTAGTACACTAGTCCTAAAACACTATACATTGAGTCAGCATCTTTGTATTCTGCCCCAATCCTCATAATTATTGCTTAGTTTACTATATGTTTTATGGCAAAGTGTGACAGGCCTATGTCAGTGGCCTATGTCAGTGCACAAGGGAAATCATCATGAAAATGTATCACGTAATAACTTTGCAAGCTCTTTCTTACTTAGCTATATTCTATAGGTAACTATTCTCAATGTTACATATACTGAGCACTGACCTTAAGCATAATTTAATTTGCTCGCGCTCTCTCTCTGTCTCTCTCTCTCTCTCTTTCAAATCATGCAAAATGAGTATTCTTCAATTAGTAAAGCCTTTGGATCTCAGTAGCGTGGCATGCATGGGAACTGAAGATTAGGGGAAGCAAGAATCCAGTTCTAATTTGCAAGTAAAATTTATTTAACCTTTCCCCAAACTTTAAACAGCTGAATATTAATATGTGGGCTGTTCTCCCTAATTCTCATTTACCTGTGGGCCCTATTCATCCCCTATTATTAACAGATATTGGATCGTGCCTCAGAACTGTGATCCAGATGACAGTTTGAATTTTGAACATCCCAGAAATTCAAAAGTGTTCAGCTGCCTGGTTTTGGTTCAGACCTGTCTCTTGATATTTAGAGCCAGATAGTTACTTAGAGCCTGATCAAGTCTAATAGAAGTTTTGGGTGAGTATGGAGACCCTGATCAGGTTTTTAATAATACTTCAAAATTAGTGAATTCTCCTCTTGATGAGCGTACAAGGCTAACCTCAGCTCTTTAGGGTGGTACTGCAAAACAAATATCCTATCACCTGCCTTGTTCTGTTGTAACTTAGCTGTTCTTCCTCATGGTCATACCACTACGTAATAGGCTGACCTGTCCTTCCTTCAGCATTAATGGGAGTTGAGCACTCATCAAATGGGGACTATCCCTCAGAGACCATTACAAGAGTTTAAAAATTTACAGTTAATATGCAGAGGGTGGTACTTTAAAACACTGCAGTTAATGACAAATATAGTATCTGAGCTCTCTGGGACATACCACAGTTATTCATACATTATAGGTAGGTAACTGCTGGGGAAGCTGTTGAGAGCACTGTATTTACCTAAATTGCGGTCATTGGACAAAGGTGTATAAAAAGATAATTTTTAAAAAGCTTTAATAAATTGCTGATAAAGGGAGTTGGAAGGAACTTATAATGGTGAAATCATGTGACATTGGAACTTTCACTAAAATATATTAAGGGAATTATTGTGGTTGCCATTTAAATATTCATCATTTTCCAGCAGTTACCACATAGTAATAGCTGAGGGCTGGCCTACACTAGGTGGGGGGGGGATCGATCTAAGTTACGCAACTTCAGCTACGTAAATAACATAGCTGAAGTTGACGTACTTAGATCTACTTACTGCGGTGTCTTCACTGCGGTAAGTGGACGGCCAACGCTCTCCTGTCGACTCCGCTAGGGTTCCCATACGTCCGGATTTTCCCGGACATGTCTGGCTTTTTGGTGCTCAAATCCCCGTCCAGGGGGAATTGCCAAAAAGCCGAACATGTCCGGGAAAATACCGGCATCCCTGCCCCAGTCCCCTGCTTACCTGAGCGGCTCTGGCAGGCTGCAAGCTGCAGGCAGATTCCCCGCTGCAGCGGCGGCTGCTGCTGCTCCCCCCAGACACCTAAGCTCTCTGTAGCTGAAGAGCGGAGCTGCCCGGCAAACCGTGAAGCCGGTAGCGCTCGGGCAGCCCTTTTCACGTGGCTGGGAGGGAGGAGGAGGGGGAATGCGGGGCGCTCAAGGGAGGGGGCGGAGTTGGGGTGGGGACTTTTGGGGTTGGGGCGGGGCTGGGGCGGAGTTGGGGCGGGGAAGGGGCGGGGCCAGGGCCCCGTGGAGTGTCCTCTTTTTAAAAACCTTTAATATGGTAACCCTAGACTCTGCCTGCACCTCTCGTCCTGGTGGAGTATCGGAATCAACAGGAGAGCACTCGGCGGTCAATTTATCGTGTCTAGACTAGACGTGATAAATCAACCCCTGCTGGATTGATCGCTACCTGTCAATCCAGCGGGTAATGTAGACAAGTCCTGAGATGCAGCAGTTTCCCCTATGTACTTTAATGGGAAACAGCTGCAGTATCTCAGATTTAAGAGTATAGAAATTGTGACTAGTCATCCACTGTATGTGCCTCCGATTATCTGATGTAACAAAATAAATGTAGATAAAATTGTACACATGAAATCCCTATTTCCATGCTGTAGGTTCTTAGTGGAAAAAATAACAAAAGTCCTATAACTGGATTCTGGAAATGACAAGAGAATCTCTACTTTGGCTTTTAAGTTCTCAGGGTTGGAATAGCAGGCAGGAACAGCCTTCCTGTTTCTTTTCCTTGGAATGTGGGCTCTTGGACCATCCACCCTTTGATGTTGACCCTGGTGTCACACACACTACACTCTGTAGCTTGTAAGATGTTACTGTTGTTGCATGCACAGGCATGAGCAGAAGCCAGTTTTATGACAAGGATAGCCATGTGCATGCCCACATCTGAAAGCAATAGGGTGACCAGACAGCAAATGTGAAAAATTGGGACAAGGGATGGGGGACAATAGGAGCCTATATAAGAAAAAGACCCTAAAATTCAGACTGTCCCTATAAAATAGGGACATCTGGTCACCCTAGAAAGCAAGCTGGAGTTGTGCATTGGCTAAGGTATATACAGTGATAAAATCAGATGTTTTTCATAGAAGTGGAGAAGTTCTCTTTTCATCTAGTTCCTCTTTCCAGTGTAGGGTTGTTTCCCTGCAATATATGTATCTTGCATCACCTGTTTTCTCCCCATCCAGGACATCTTAAATTTTATGAAAGATATTGTAAAATACCCAGGAGCCCTATTTAAAGAAGCACAGTAAACTTCAAGCATGATGTGCCTGTACTGTGTTTTTTCCTAGCAATTCTTTACATAAAATGGAAGGGTTGTGTACACGTTTCTTTCTCCTGCAGCTGCTCTGTACAGAACTTGGAATAATTCAAATAATTGAATCTAATAACACATGCTTTAGAGATATTCTAAAGGATTGCTGTTAGCATTGACTTCTAACAGAGCCCCCTCTACAGCAATTATATGAATTGTGTGGTTTGACTGAGGAACTTTAGACATTAATATTCAAAATGATGATATTTTTGATCATAAAGAAAATAATCTTATTTTACATAATTGTTATCTTTGTTCTTTTTTTTTTATTATTATTTTTTAAAGTAGGCATTATGGCTGTTACCATAAACCTAACCATATTATCACAGTTGCCTGGCAACTGGGGAAGATCTGTTGAAGGCCCCAAAGAATAAACAGAAGATTCAGCAACAGTTTGGGTCATCTCTAGAGCTGTTGAAGACTGACTTGTGCATTGGGATTTTAATATCTTAATGTGTAATGATAGATGAGTTAGATTCATATGTTGCCCATCTTTCTTTGCATGCTCTTCTGTAAAAGCAAGGGGAATGACAGAAAAGCCAGTATTTATTTAAAGAAAGGGGCAGCATGTTGTGAACTCCCACTCTGTATTCCTTAAGGGTGTTTTGCTTTAAGGCTGATAAGCACATTCAGTAAGAGATTACATTGCTAGACCTGACATGGACTATCATTGGATTTTTGAGAATTCTGTGTATTTGGTGATGGGATGGTAAGGATCAGTATTACATAGCAAACTCAGGAAACATCTGGTTTTAGAAGTTAGTGGAGCATAGGGGTAAGCTTGCTTTGAACTGTGATCTCTGTAGAAGCCTCTTCAAGGTGGAGTCATTACTGGCTTAGTCCAAGACCACTCTGGGAATAACCACCAATTAGCTAAATGCCTAATAGCGATAAATTGAGACTTCTGGATCTTAAATAGAATGAATTCTCTGGGACTCAAAACATGGTGCTGTAGGTAAAATATAATTTTTTAATCTACTTTTATTTCCCATGTTTTAGTCACACCATCTCAGGCTGTGAATTCATTCAGTCCCTGATCTTGTGAAACAAGGAATACAAGAGACTTGACTGGCTTAAGCTATCAGAGTTGCTCTTTCAGTGAGAATTGTTTTGAACCATGGGGGTTAGTATTAGCCCAAGAAGTGGCTTTCCCCTCTAGTTTGTTAATTGTGTGTGTTCTTTGGTTCATTAGGGAGATGTAATATGGTCTGTGGCTGTTGATGGCTGTTCTCTGGAAGATCTTTGTAGATAGAAGATACATTGGTGGCTAGCACTAGATTTGGCTCACAGTGCCAAGCATGGGAGTTCAAGGGTGATTTCCAGGGATGGCCATAGACCAGATGGCACCCCGGGAGAAGAGTGTCTTCGGTGCTCCCACCCTTCATTTGTTAAAATTTTGAATACCTTATTTTTAATGGCATTTGTAGCCCATTTCACAACTTTGATCAATTTGCATGCATGATTTATCCCCGTCATACAAGTCGATACATTTGCACACTAGGATCTGTAAATCTGTATTGACTCATGCTAACAAAAAAAACAGAACCCCAAGCCTGGCACCCCAGGCGGTCGCCTGGGTTGCCTGCCCCTAAATCCAGCCCTGGCGATTTCCATTGCAAGTCGGATTAAATGCAACAGTCTGTGAGGCTACATATTGAGTTTAGCAACTTTATTCCTATTTCACAAGGAGATTGTCTTCAATTACATAACTGAGTGTAATTGGGAAAACATGTGAATGGCTCGTGAGTGCAGATTGCTATGTGTAGCAAGTACCTTGTATATAGCTGATATTTGTAGACTGAGGAAATAGCATAATTTCTCACTCTTCTGCACACACATTTCAGTTGCTTTTCTAGAAAGACATTGTGTCCTAATAGTTAGAGCAAGGGTTGGGGGGTCAGGAGACCAGGTTCTGTTCCTGACTGTTCCACTGTCTTGCTGTGTGTGATCCAGTTAACTTTGTGTGCCTTCCTCTTAACAGCGGTCAAAAGGGGATAATTATACGTATCCACATTGGTGAAGCGCTTTGGGAATCTTTAATTAAAGTTGTGATGCAAGTGCAACATCCTGTGGTTGTTTACTTTTTTTTTTTTTTAAAGCAGATTGACACCCTCCCCCCCCCCCCCCCCCCCGCGCGGACAGAGTTTTCAGTTCTCCCAGGAGTAAAATGAGACGGTCCCATAAGATTCGAGGCTGACGTTTTTAAATGTACTTTGAAAAGTTCCTTATGGGAATGGTGAAGTAAACTGACTTATTGGAAACCTTTATTAACAAACAGCAGATGATATTTTACAAGGTGATTCTACATAAGGAGGATACCGAGACAACTGAAGATGGAACTGATCGGCTAATTCTGATGGAAGCAAAGACAGACCTGATAAAATTGGAAAAAATAAAAACAAATATATCATTATTCATCTACTTCCATGAAGCATTGTACTCCTGTATGCTTCAAATCAATAGGCAGAGCAACTATTAAAGAAGCTGATAATGTGTGTGCTCTCAGTAATGAAATTAAATTGAATTGTAAAAGTTTAAAAAACTGTGTATAGATAAGGTACAGAATACAAAATTATATCTATCTATGCATGAAATAGCAGAGAGGCCAAACATCAGTGTTAAAATAGATGTTATAACCATTTTTAACATAATCAGTAAATACAGTGAATAAAATTCTACTTATAAGGTCTTACATCTATAAAGAATTGTCAATCTTTCTTTTAAAAACTTACAAACGTATCTTTCACCCCCCCCCCCTTGACTTCCATGGCATTGTCGCTGAAGTTAAAGACTGGGCCTTATATGTCTGAGCCATTGAGAATCATATGCTCTTTCAATATAATAATAATAATAGCTATTGAAAATCCATATAAATAATGAAGAAATTAGCATGCTTATAATCCATCGGATCATGCTTCCACTGAAGTAAAAAAGGAGAATTACACAACTGATTTTATTGGGTCCACAGATTGTAGTTCTTAGAACACATCAGGAGACCAGTCCCAGGTGAAAAGATGGGCAGCTTGTGAGGAAATGTTTCAATGAAAATTATTAAGAAAGCAGTTAATGTTTCCAAGGTATCACTAAGTAATGACAGATTGCTGGATATTCTGGAAAAGACAGTTCTAACTTCATTTTATCCATGTTTAACAATACTTTCCCATTCATGTATAGTTATCACATATAAGAGCTAAAATACAAGGTCCAACATTTCCAGAAGTGTTTCCCAATTTTGCGTTGTCTATAAGCTGAAACTACTCTGAAAATTGGGTGCAAGGTGCATCTGTTTGGGCACATAAAATTAGTATACAGCCGGATTTTTCAGACATGTTTACTTTGTTAACATTAACATGACTGGTAGTGTTTAACTGTCTGAATTGCAATGCATACTTCATTAATATTGGTGATGTTTAGACATTTTGGTTTTGCTTGCTATATAAATGGCAGGAAGAGGTTCAGTGTTTGGATCCGAATTTAGGACCAAGACACTTGGATTGTATTTTTATAGTGCTTGTCCCAGCAGCGGATTCTACTGCAATAAAAATAATAAATAGTAATAAAGGTTGAATATTCTAAGGGATTTGGACATATTGGGTAAAATTTTCAAAAGCGCCTCAAGGTAGGTGCCCAACTCCCATTAACTTCAATGGGAGTTAGGCACCTCAGATTTCTTTGAGGATCAGGGTCTTAAGTATCAAGATCACTTTTGAAAATGGGACTTAGGCATCTAAGTCTCTTAAAGACTTTTGAAAATTTTAACCATCTTCCACTAAAAATCCAGTTAGATTATTGTTAGATAATCTCATTTTCTATTTATTTGTACTACTGTAGCACCCAGGGACCCAGTGCTAGACATTGTACTTGTACTAATAGATATGAATACAGTCTGTATCCCAAAGAGTTTACATTTTCATTTAAGACAAGATGCAGCAAGTATCCTCACAAGCAATAGGAGGCTGGTTAGAGAATGAGGCTAACCGTAATAAGATAAATTACATAGTCTAGCTGTGTGCATAATTAATCATCTGAATTAAAGAAAAAAAAACCAACATCTCCCTGACTGCCCCTCAGTCTAGTCATTATTGTTTGGATGTACGGTTTGTGTTTGTGATGGGTCTCGAGGAGAGATTTGAAGGAGATGAAGGTAGCACCTTCATGAATCAATAGTAGTAATAAGAGAAATAAACTTACTCAATGTTCATGGGCATTTGGGCCCAAATTTTTGGTTTGAACCCACATCAGTAATTAGTATGCTTTATACCAACTGAATGCATTATACAGCACTACTTTTATCTGTATTGTAGCGAGACTTCCTGCAGTGCTAAACAATGTAAGATTTTCCTCACTGCATCACAAAGCATATTCTGTTCAAAAGCACTAAAAACCAGAGCGAGACTGTTTCCAAAGGAACATCAGTACAATTGTCCAGAGGATAACAACCTGTTGTGCAGAAATTCAGTTACTAATTATGTTTTTATACCTTGTAGCAAACTAGAAAGTTTGTCTGTTAGGTAACTGAAAACTATATAGCATTTTTAATGGGACTCTATGGTAATTGAACAAGAAACTGGCTGTTGTCAGCATTTCTTAATTCTAATTTTGTTGTTCGGGACTATAATAGAATGGTATTTCTCTAATGTGTACAACCTAGTGGTTTCCTGTTATCAAAAATATTTGTGGAACTGGCATTGTATCCTCGGAAACTGCTATAACGCTTTCATTGGCTGTTCTTTTATGAAACTGAACTCGACTATTTTGACTCAGTATTGTGTGAATGAGAGTCCTATCTTCATGACATATAAACACAGAAGGTGGAATTTTCAGAAGTGTGTAAGGGATTTAGGAGCATGGGACTTGTCCTCCTAAATTCTTTAGGCAATTTTGAAAATCTCCCTCAAGCATGTAGTAGAACTGGCTTGCGAGGTGCAATGCAGGAAACCCACATGATCCCAGAGTAACAGGTGTTTATGTGGGTATTCTCCATTGAGTTTGGGGGAGAAGCTCTGGGGAAGCAGCACTATTATGGTGCTGCTCCATCCCAGTGGGCTGGAATTGCCAACTGCTGTCTCTGTGCTAGGGATTCCCATTCACCAGGATTTGTGAAGCATCGACCCAGAGGCTCCGTTCCACTCTATATGCTTTTCTTACAACATCAGCATTTTGGGAGCCAACATGTTCATCATGCAGGAGTACAAAGGAGTGGCCCCTTCCAAAAAGGTGTTACATTTCACCCATGTGGAACTCAGTTATGAGAGAGTGGAAAGTTAGGTTCTGGTGATTTTAAAAAATCCACTTTTATCCAGCAGTGGCTACAGGCTTCAGTGGGAGTTTAGACTGAGCAAGGAGGGCAGGATTTGACACACAGTGAAATTGACTGAGTAGTAGGGGCGTGAAGATACAACTTTATGGTTAATGAGGCATATTTTACCTGTCCTATTTTGGTATGTATTTGTATATCTTTTATGCTCTGTTGTAACATGTATAGGACATTAAGCCAGGCCACTCAAATGGATTTTTGGTGTTCTGAGGGTTGGGGTGGTGTTTGTTTGTTTGTTTGTTTGTTTGTTTGTTTGTTTGTTTTTGTGACTCAGGAATAAAATCTTTGAGCTCAGCAGTTGGCAGTCTCAGGGCTGCTCTACCTTAAAACTAGGGTGACCAGATGTCCCAATTTTATAGGGACAGTCCTGATTTTGGGGTCTTTTTCTTATATAGGCTCCTATTACCCCCCCCCCCACACACACACACACTGCCTGTCCCGATTTTTCACATTTGCTGTCTGGTCACCCTACTTAAAACAACTACAAGTGATGGAAACAATGTCGGAGATTGGTGTCAGCATGATGTAGCATATCCTGGCCATGCTGCTTTTCTCTAGCTATGCTGGCAGCTGGGAAAAAGGGTGGTGTGAGAGCTGATATGGTATCTCTACGCTATGGGAAGATCATACTTGTTTTGGGTGATCCTCCCTAGGATGGTTACACCTGAGGTGTGGAACAAAGTAGCCATGCCACACCTGAGAATCTGACCCAGAGCAGTCAAAGGGTGTATCTGAGACTGCACAATGCAGCAGGAGCAAAACTAAAGGGGTTCCTAGCATCATGCTCAGTTCTAGGGTGACCAGATGTCCTGATTTTATAGGGACAGTCCCGATTTTGGGGGCTTTTTCTTATATATACCTATTAACCCCCCCACCCCCATCACGATTTTTCACACTTGCTATCTGGTCACCCTACTCAGTTCACTAGATTGTGCTACTTCTCTATTATAGCACTACAGTACTACATTATGCTATAACAGCTATACAGAGAGACAGGAGTGAAAAATACACATACGAGACAAAGCCTTTTCTTTGGCATGTCTGGTAACTATCCAACTGATGTGGCAATTTCCTCGAGAACTGTCTGCATATAACTAGTATGTTTTTTTTGCAAGTCACAGCTGGCATGATGTGGAATAACTATTCTTACTGCTAAATGCATATTTAAATTGGTTTCTTCATTCTGTAACATTCAGATATTCCTTTGTTGGGCTTTTACTTTTCCCCTGGGACTTTACAACATAGAGCACGTGCAAAGAGTGACCTAGGATGGCAAAACTTTGTATGTGCCTTAAGCAACATTTGGCGGCCTGGGAAGGATTCTGATTCCCTACCCTAATTATGAACACACAGCTAATGTCTCAGTGAAAAATGTTTTGTTTTGCATTTGGCCTCTGTGCTGTTTGCTTTGCCTTAGCTTCCACCTTATCAGATATATTAAGACAGTTTATTGATTAAGGCACATCAGACAAATGCATGGAGTATGAATGGCAGAAAGGGGCATGTGTGATGAATTTTAGATCTCCTTTCCAGTGTTGGTTTTGAATTAAAACATCTATAGAAATATGTTTAAACGCAGTAGTTATGTATTAAGTAAATACAGAGCAAATAGTTGAGATTCTAAGATACAGCATAATGACTGGAAGTGAGCAAAGTAATGCCTTATTGCAAATTTCAGCAGCATGGGAGAGCTATACTAATCTAAAAGTCAGCTTTTCTCTAGTTGGAGATGATATGGGTTTGTGTCTTTACTTCCTCTAGAACGTATATATTGATTAGTTTTAGGAATAATGCATGGATATAGTCTTTAATCCTAAAAGAGATACATGAAAGGATAGTGTGAAATGATACTCCATAGCAGAAATGCTCTATGTAAGACATTCCAGTTGATCTTTATATAGTGATTAAGAACACACATGTTGTAGGAATAAGCTATATGGGATATGTTTGTTTTAAAAATGGGCATCCTATCCCTACCTTCAGGACTGCACATTTTAAATCCTTATAAATGTTTCTTAGCCAGGCTAAAAGGAATGAGTTCTGAAGATCTTTGTAATCTAACAGTTTTGCAATGGTAATTATTCTTTCAGCCAGGGGCTGCATTCATTTAAAAAAAAATCCCTTATGCAGTTGGGTCACATTAATTTAATAATGTATGCAGAAGTCAACGCACAGATTCAGAAAAATCATGCCCTATATATAAGATTTTGCGCCAGTGAATCACAGGGGCCTAATTAAGTGTGGCACTCTGGTGACAGAATTAACATCTGTAGTTTACATAGGACATCAATTAGCCAGTGTGGTCTGACTCACAATTTTGTTGCTTTCCTTCAAAATGTAACGTGATAGATCAAAATAATGCTCTTCAGCCTCTCTCCCTTGCAGCTCAAATTCCTATCTCCATCACATTTAACCTTTTGTTCCCCAAAATGTGGCATTTCTTTTAATCATAAGTGATGGGTAACCTGAATTGAAAAGCAATTGGGAAGGGGGAGATGATGAGTTACAAATGTAATGAAATGTGGCCTGGTATATAAATCAGTTATCAGCAGGGGTCAAACCTAGGACCTTCAGCAACAAAACCACAAACTCGTAACACTTGGGTTAAAGGAGACAATTCCTTCTGTTGTAAATAGCTGGCTATTATGGTTACAGGAGTCTGCTGTTTATGGGCTTTCTCTTCCTCATCTTGTTCCATTTAATTCAATGGCAAAACTGATTGACTTCCGTGTGTTCAAGTTCAGGGCCTATGGCAGTGCACTGTATAAACAATTGAATTAACCTCCTCGGATTCATTTGAGTTTGAGTGTGGCTCTCTTCTGACCTCCTCTCTGACATCGTAGCAGTAGGCTCTTCCTTCTAGGGGAGGGATTTCCCCAACTTCTTTTGGGAAGGCTTAAGCTATGAAGTGGAGAAGATTATGTTTAATGCAGAGTAGGAGTTGCCCGACACAAGGGTTCTCTTGAGTATGGATGGTGATAAAGGAGCTAGTATAAACACTTGCTAACATTGCCCTCTAAAGGCTGAAAAAATAACTTCATGGTAGCACCGTGGGTGAATCTGGCCCATTCTGTTTAAACTGTCACACTCCATGTGCATTCTAGTCAGGCTTACCAGGAACTCAGCAGGAACTCACAGCTCCTACAATCCTGGAATCTGTGGGAGATGCAACACATCAAACAGTTTTGTTCCCGTGGCAACCTGATGTTTGTGTTTCCTTAATAAACTGGTTGGTGGGTGAGAGATGAGGCATAAGTATTACACGAAATGTTATTTATAAAAGTTCTCATTGCTGCCAACCCACAGTAACTTATACACTGTATACATTTTCAATTGCTTGTTTATAGCCTACCCCATTGGTAGGCACCACTACACCCTGCGGAATACACCACCTTGTTTTTCGATAAATCTGAACCTGCTACCTACAGTGAGCAAAAAAGAAATCGCAAATAACTTTGTGTTCTTTATGATCCTCCAAGTTCTGCAAAATTCACGTTTATAACGTGATTTTTTTCCCCACCATCATTGGGAAACTTGGACTCCAACAGTGGGCTATTTGGGAAAGGAAATAAGTGGAGACAGACCAAGGATGCTTTATATTGTATTTTAGATCCTAAAAGTAGGGTATAACTCAAAATGTAGAGCTTTATAAATACGGATCCGTATATATATACCCCCCAGCTGGGTCTGCAACTGCTCCAGGACACAGTAGTGCAATCCCTGTCAGCATGCTGGGGCCAAAATATTCAGAACTGTCAACTAATTTTGGGTACCCTGAGTTTTGGGTGCCCAACCTGAGCTGCCATAGGCCTGATTTATGCCAATGGAGGTGCATAACATATGTGTAAATCAGTCCCTTGAAAAAGATTTACTTTTCACTTGCACTGGTGTAATTTCATCGACTGTACGCCATCGTAAGTGAGGGGAGGATGAGGCCCCGGGTGTGTCAGGCCGGGAACTCAAATTTAGTGCACACATGAAAATGTTGGCCTGAATCTTTAGTGCTCAGTTAAGATTCCTAGTGTCAGAACTATACTGTTTTGGGGAAAGGAAGTGCCTAAAGATTAGGTGCCCTGCAAGAGTACTTGGGAGAGCACACCCACCAGTGACCCTTCCTAAACCTTTAGAGAAGGTTTAGCTTGCAATTGACTGAGCACAGGCCACTGATGCATGCCATTGTGCTTGGATGGTAGTCCTACAGGCGTGACTCCAATCTGTCTACGCATACCCCTTTCCAGATTGTTCAGTGCTCCTGGCAGCACCTCCTCCCCTGCACTTGGAGAGTGCTTGCCTGTCTTCTCTTTGGGAAGATAAGGAGCCAGAAGGTGATCCCTGTGTCTATACCCCTTCTAGGGCATCTGCAGTGAAGTGGCCCCAATTTCATTCCTTAAGTTAACACTGTTGATCAAAACTGATCTCTGTGTGGGGACCAGGTGTCAGTCAAAACCATCTCCTAGGCTGGCACTGAAGTATCCTTCTTAGCCTGGGAACCATTTGCCAGCTTTTGTTGCTCCACAGGATACAGTCTGACTTGGTATGTTCAGAGAAACAGCTGCTGGTAGAAGTGCCCTGCTACCATCAAGAGAAATAATGTGTTGTGGAAGTAGAGCAAGACCTGACAAGGATTGGAAGGGGATTTCAATGCAAACCGTCTCTTCTGTGAGCAAGAGTCAGGCTAACTGTAACCCTAATAACGCGAGACTTGTAGAAGCGAGGATTGTGTGAGGCGAGTGGGAAAGAACTGTGTGAGAAGTTGTTGCGACCTTGTGTAGATAATATGGAATGTAGACTAGAGTCTAAATAAGTGAGAAAAATAAGATATCAGGATGACCTATGTATAAACAAAATGCAGCTGTTGCTTATTATTGTATGTAACAAAAGGTATAAATGCTTGCTGTAATTGTTTACCTGTAGAGAGACCTGTATAGTTCTCTCCCTCCACGCAATTGCTAGAGATAATAAAATATCTGACTTTGCTGCACCCAACCAAAGAGTGAGAACTCTGACAGTGTTAATACAGTATCAATTGTCTAAATTCCTCATTTGCTACTACAGGGAAGGGTGGTCTGTAGTAGTTGTTAACTCTTTCCAATGGAAGGATTCTATCCACCTCATATATACTTTATGGGGTAGATTTCCAAAAGTTTCTAAAGGAATTAGGAGCACAAGTCCCATTGACTTGAAAAATCTCCCCTTATAATACACTTTCTGTGTTTTATACTCTGTATTTGCCACCGCAGCCTGGGCTCTTGCTAGGTCAGAATTCCAGTGGTTGCACATTCTAGTGTTTTTAAGAAGCACACTCTGTAAAAGAGAAAAAGGGTGTAGGGAATAAAGTGATAAAAATAGATTTTAAAAAGAGGAAAAGCCTTTGATTTCATTTCACTGAGGTTTTTACACTTCAACCTTCTCAATGTGGTTTTCAGAGTGGTAAGCTTTTCTTCTTAGTTGTGCAAGATAAAGTTCAGCATTAGTTGGCATTTATAAGCATTTTAGTTCTCTTGCCAACAAATATTAGAAAAGCACTTTTCAGTCCCTTGGGGTTTTTTTAAGCCTGCTTGCTTTCATCAGTCAGTTTATCCTTTGATTTCAAGCTTTTGAATATGACTACATGTTCACCAAGATGAGGGTTGGTGGAAATTAGTGGTGCAAAGATTTTAGAGTAAAAATATAATCTTGCAAAAAAATTAAATTCTTGCAGTTCATCACCATTATAAATGTTGGGGTGTATTGAAAGGCAGCAAAATCCCTTTTTTCATTTCCCGTTATACTAGATCTAAAGGGGTGTTTTCTGAGCCTTCAACTAAGAAAGTATCATCTCGCATACATTGGTCATTTAAACTTGTTGTACACAGATTTAATTTGTTTAATCCTCATACTTTGACTCAAGGCCAGATTAAAGCGGGGGAGTAAATATTTCTGTTTTCTCTCTTGTTATGGACTGAAAATGAGTTTGTTACTGCTCTGTTCATCACTTCACCTTCAATGCCAATGTCTTTGTTCAGCAACATAACTAAACTTGTGTTACTGAAGCTAGTATTATTATTCCTGTTTTCTGGACCAGGGAACTGGAATGTGGAGAGCAGAAAAAAGTAGACACCTCTGGCTGGCTGGGGGCACAACATAAAAACATAAGAATGGCCGTACTGGGTCAGACCAAGGGTCCATCTAGCCCAGTATCCTGTCTACCGACAGTGGCCAATGCCAGGTGCCCCAGAGGGAGTGAACCTAACAGGTAATGATCAAGTGATCTCTCTCCTGCCATCCATCTCCACCCTCTGACAAACAGAGGCTAGGGCCACTTCACCTTGAACTGTCCCTTAGAATATGTGCTAACTACTTATGCTAAAGTATCTGTTTGATCTTATATTTAGCTGTGACACTCTGTACCTTTCCCAGACTTGAAGAACTCTGTGTAGCTCGAAAGCATTTACAGTGACATTCAAACAATAGGGTTTATTAGCCAACTGGAACACAACATAGAAAGCACTGAGATTAGCATAGGGAACTGAAGGTTAAAGCATAGGCCATTCTGGTTAGCACAGAGCCCAGCCAGGCTGTAGTGAACCCCATTGTTCAAACTCTCTCTGTCTGATCTCCATGGTTAGACTCCTGGAGACAGAGCGCCAACTCATTCCAACTCTTATCCCCTCACCTCACAGATTCCCAGTCTCTTGTTCTTGAGCTGGAGGATTTTGCTTAGCTTCTCTGCTGAGAGATGGGGAACTCTATGTCCCTGTGGATCATTGGTCCCTACATGTCAGTGTCCTGCTGACTGACTTGGCCATTGGCTTCACAAATTCTCTGTTGATACAGAGTCCGCTTCAACCAGTCTTTTTCCAATGACCTTTTTAGTCTCAGACATGTAGGTGACATTCATACCTATGGCTCCTAGCCTGCCCTGAGAGCAAACAGTCCTTTTCCACTCACTGGTAATAATGTGTCATATAAGGGAAATCAACGCACACATATAGGATTCATAAAAATATGACAGAATATTCCCACTTTGTCATACTACCACAATATAAATAGTGAATAAAAATATTGCTAATAACTACACACCATATTGCTAAAAATAACAGCACTCGTACAGTATCTTTTATCCATGTATTTCATCACGCTTCACAAAAAAATAGGTGAGCATTACAGCTAATCAGGAAATAGTTATTTTTCCCATGAAAAACATTGATAATATATATATATTTTACAGAATTTTCAAGGTTTTGATAACCATCCTCCCCTTCTTTTGTTTTTGGCACCTGAAAGCTTAAAAAATTTAGCCAGTAGGGCCAAAAAAACCCCAAAACAACAACAAAAAATCCACCAGCTGAACTTTTTCAGTGTTTAGTTGCCAAAAAACAAAACATTTTCAAAAAGTTTTGGTTGCTGAAAACTGAAGTGTTTTTGTTTTGTTTTGTTTTGTTTGGGTTTTTTTGAGGAAAAATGAAGTCATAGAAAATGGACATCTCCCGGGGAAACTTCCATTCAGATGAAACGTTTGTTTTTCCATAGAAAATATCAACCCCCCCCAAAATGATAATGAAACTGAGGTGGAGAGAAGGAGGTTAAAGGACTTGCTCATAGTCACAAATCCATTGGTGGCAGCTGGGTCAGAAGCAGAACCTTGAGCATAGACTCCCAATCCCCTACATCACAAATGCCTCTGGTGTGTCACGGCTCCTGGGCCACTTAATTCATTTTTCGGATACAATGAGTACCTATCTTCATAATCTTTCTGTAACGAATTAGGCATTACAAGATGTAACACAGATTTTACAAGTGGATTACCAAAGACTCTTTTGAAAAAATCATGAAAGTTTTGAACTCCCCTTTTCTGCTCCAAACTGGTACACTCCATTGCACATCCATTCCTCCCCCCAGGGGGGCCTTGAGAATCAGAATCAACTACATGTGGTAGATGTAGTAAATCACTTCATGCACTAATGGATGGTGCCCAGATACTACAGTGATGACAGTGGCATAAGAAACTATAGAGAACAGAATGGTTTGTATAAAATTGTACCTTCATTCCATTAAGAAAAGGTGTCCCATATTGCTACTCTCTACCAGCTACTTTTATACAGTGAGGAGGAATCCTAATTAAATGTGCTTTTGAGTTTACGCATTTGTTTAAAGAAAATTTTAAATCACTTGACACCTACATGGAGGAGAGGGGGAATGACAGTCGGAAGGCTGTTACTTTACAAAAGCACTGTAGAAATCTTTGACCCTTATTTCTTCTTTTCCACAAGTATCTAATGATTTTTAAAAAAATCATTTCCCTTTATTTTCTTCCTTGTATGTCTTTGCAGTTTGTTTTCATTGGTGGACCTAATTAAAATGTTCCATTTGAGAGAGTTTCTTACTGACCTTAAGTCTTGTTAAGCGTCTGCCTCATCTCCACTTGTGAGTTCTCACATCGGTCAAAAGTGACAATGTTCCTGGAGGGGAAACATTTATATTGCTCAGAATATGAAAAAAACTATACAGTATTAGCTGTCTCTGAAATGGAGCTTTACGGAAATTTTTAGTGTACGTAGATAATTGTGTGGAAAATGTATTGCAAATGTCAGTTTGTATGCGAATGTATGAAACGTTAATGCTTTTCAGCACAGCATGTGCTATTTTTCTCTGCATCAGAAAGAAGAAAATAAGGGAGCTTTTCTCAAGAACAGGCACGTTTTTCTTCCTTACAAATGTGAAGTGCTTTTCTGTACATTTAGAGAAACCATTTCAAAAATCCAAGCATCTGGTGTCCTTTTCATCAAGGATGAATTGAACACCAGAAGTAGTGTTTTATTTAAAAGAAATACTATATTAGTTCACTTATTTTTCTTTTATACCTAAAAGGTTTATAGTAAGATGTCCTACCTATGATGGTGTTTTGGTTTCTAAGCTAGACCTTGTGTGTCTTTCTTGGCCCTTTAGTAGCCAAAGCAAGTGAGTTACTAATATTGCATTGGTTCAGAAACATGCTATTTTTAGGGGTGTATATTTCATACAGTGCAATCCAAGTTCCCATGAATTAGTTGTGTGTGTACTGTAGGAAACAAATATACATGCTGAGCTCCATGTCTCCTGGAGTAGAAGGGTGGGGGAACAGAATCAAAGATCATATAGAATAAGTTAGTAATTTTGGGCAGGATCAGAGAGTTGATTATCAGGGCAGCTTTACATATAGTGGCATGATACTGGGTGCACAGAAACGGTTTTGCAAACCCATCACAAAATGTCGGAGATGGCCCTGCTGCTTGTTTTCTTTACTGCAAATGTGAGCCAAGTTCTGAGGGCACTATAGAGATGCTACTTAGAGAGGGCCTGATGAAAATGGAAACTATGTTTATGAAGGCAAGAGTGCCCAACTCAGCCATAAACATAAGCATCAAGTGTAGAAAGAAACCAGGTTATAATTTTGAATTTAGATCCCACAATCAAGCTATAAACTATGTTTAGTTGTGTATAACATTTACAGGGGAGGAGTCTTGTCTAATGGTTGGAGTTGGGGGAGGTGGGGCTGGGACTGGGAATCGGTAATTGTGTTTATTTCCCACCACAGCTCTGTCAGGAACTCCGTGCAAATTCCCCTACCCTCTCCTTCATGCCAGGAGCTCTGTCCTCCTCCTCCCCACTCCCCCACTCCTTTCCCCTCTCCACTATAGCAGGGACCCTGTGCTCCCCTCTGTGTCTCTGCCCACGGCCTTCCTCTGCCTCTGATATGTGTGGGCAGCAGCAGGAGGTGACAGAGAGGTTCCTTTGCCTTCCCAGCTGGAAGTCTGGGGCCCCTGATTTTCCTCTGAATCAGACTTTTCTGATGATCATATTTGCTCCCAAATCAATAGGGTTCTGCCCCTGGATGCCCAGAATAGTCCCTGAAAATTTGGAGTTGATCATATGCAGCATTCGAAAGTCATCACGTTACAGATAGAGTAATGAGTTGAGTGTAGGGCTTTGCTTTGGCCAGCTAGCATCAGATATGCTCGTTAACATCTGGTCTCAGCTAAGTACCAAACAAATGAGCCTCCACGCAGCTGGGATTAATTGGCACAACTGTCCTCAGATGCAGTTTTGAGGCTAAGGACTGGATGGGTATAGAGACTGAATTATTCTCTTGCCTTCAACAGCTGGTGCTTCCGCGACAGGTGTAAGCATACTGACAGTGCAGTATGGGGATGCTTGTAATGGTGCTGGCCCATCTTCTGCCTGGGTTGTGGATAAAAAGACTTCACTGTGTTATATTTAGCAGACACCGAGATAATCCTCATACATAAAGAGCTCATATTGTTCCCTGTCAGGTACAGTTTAGATGCTTCTTAGTTCTTGTACATATACAGACAGAGCCAGTTCTTGCCCCCCAAAGAATTAAAAAAAAAAAAAATAGAAAACATTCTACGCTTCTATTTCTGGATTGTTTGATAACAGGAATTTGCAGACACCAACATGAAGCAGTTCGCTCTTTATTCTTGCTATTTCTCACCTATCCCTGTCCCTTTCAGAGTGAGCATGGATGGAAAGCTTAGGTTAAAGAGTGGAAAATAAACTTCTTTTGTGGGCAAAAAGAGCAGTTCTGCTTTACTGGCTTGTACTGAATCGCTTGCAGTTGATGATGCAGATTGTGCCAATGGAGAAGATTACTTTCAGAATTCTGGGAGGTGAGCCTAAATTTCACTTGCCATAAGATCTCTTCAAAGATGACACTTCATGTCTCATGCAGAAAGTTTACATAATATTATTTGAGGGCTAGCTACAAAATCCAGCCCCCTTTTCCCTCGTCCTAAATTTGGGTTCTATCACCAGATAACATGCTTTCTCTTTTTACACTGCTTGTGGTGTCAAACTTCTCTCTTTTTCCATTTTTTGCAAAAGATCTGCTGTTTTATTATGTTTCTGGTGATCATGTTGTTCTAATTACCTTCCTTCAATCTCAAAGTTCCATCCATACCCTAAATAATCAAGCCTGAGGTAGCTAAATAGTTTTATGTGCAAGACAGTGATTGGGTGTTACTGTAGTACAAATAATAACAAAGGCTCCTGCTGAGATCAGGCCCCATTGTATTAGCTGTTGTACATAGATCTCAAGACCGTTATTGCTCAAAAGAGTTACAATCTAAATAGACAGGCCAGACAAAGGGTAGGGAAAAGAGGGAAATGTTTTCTTTTTACAGATGGGAAAACTGAGGCACTGTCAAACATCATGTCAGCAAAGAAGATGGAAATATGGGGGACATATGTTAAGAATGAAGCAAGAGCTTCTGTCATGATGGGCATGCCATTGGACTGTTGGGGGAACGTGTAAAAGGGGCCTCCATCACCAAAAAGGAAAATGTATGACTTAACAACACAGAGAACGTGCAAAGGGTGGCCAGGGCTGGCTCTGGCTTTTTTGCCGCCCCAGGCAAAAAAGCCGTGGTATAACAGCACGAAACGCAACCCTCCCGTTTTGCAACTGGGTGCGGTTTCTGCAATGCAACGTGACAGTTTGTGAAACAGTTTGTTAACTTGCTACCGCCTGTCCATGGGGTTGCAAATCAGGAGGGATGGGGGTGCCGCTACACCTGGCCGCCCCCCCCCCCTGCGGAGGGGGGGAGGGCGGCCGGAGCCCCGGGAGGAGGGCGGCGAGTCCCGGCGCCCCCCGGCGGCCGGGGGGAGGGCGGCCGGAGCCCCGGGAGGAGGGCGGCGAGCCCGGCCGTGGCCCCACTCTCCCCGGCGGCCGGAGTGCCGCGCCGCCCCCCTCCAGGTGCCGCCCCAAGCACAAGCTTGGGGGGCTGGTGCCTGGAGCCGGCCCTGAGGGTGGCCCAGTATAGACAGGGATGGTAAAGTCTTGTTCATGCCCTGAGCAACATCTGATGGCACAGGAAGAATTCAGATGTCAGTAGCAGATTTCTGATTCCCAGCTTCAACCAGTAACCCCATTACCTTCCTCCTTTTATAGTATTTCCATGGCACATGGATAACAGACTAGTCACTAGTGTTGGGTAAATCTGGCCTAATGTTGTAGCCATTTAATTGGTGGTATTGGTTTCCTTACATTTCTTTGTGCTATAAAATAGTATCAATAAAGACAGCAATGAAAGCACATAAATTGCTTGCTATTGCTCATTAGTGTTAGCCAGTCATTGCTTCATTTGGGAGAATTTCTGTCTTTCACATATGTAGACAGCCCTAATTAATGGGTGTTGTACAAGTGAATCATTCATGGACTGGATGGGAAGGAGGGTTGGAATTAAGTCAGAGAGGATGGGTTCAGGGTTAATGCATAGGAATAGGACTTGGAAAATCTGAGGCCCATTTCTGGCTCTACTTCAGGCTCTCTGAGACCTGAAACAAGTCACTTAATCCCACTGTGCCTGTTTCCTTGTTTCTCAAATGAGGATAAAATGCTTAAGAACAATATGCTTAGTGCATTTGCATTTGCGCAGTGCTCAGACGCTGAGGTGGTGATGAGTGCTATAATAAATAGGGCTGGCTGAAAAACAAAAATTATGTTTCATGAAAAATTTCAGGCTTTCAATTATCAGAGGTGTAGCCGTGTTAGTCTGTAGCCACAAAAACAATGAGGAGTCCGGTGGCACCTTAAAGAGTGACAGATTTATTTGGGCATAAGCTTTCGTGGGTAAAAAACCCACTTCTTCAGAGGCACTTTTTTCAGGCTTTCAATATTTTTCATTCCACATTGGAATGAAACCTACATCTTCTGAATTTTTTCTTGAAAAATGAGAGAGAACCACCTATCCCCAAATGGACTATTGGCTATTCTGGATCTCTCTTTCTGTCTCTCTCGAACCAGAAGTTCCATCCTAGACAGGAGAAACCTTCCCAACAAAAGTTTAGTCAAAACTATGTTTTTGCTAAAAGTTTTGACGTCTATAAATCCACATTTTGTGATTAAAAAAAATTGTGAAAAATCCCCCACTAGCTCTAATAATAATATACTTCAAAATAAAAGAGAATGATCTCTGTGGTCCAGAGACAGGATGCTGCTCAAACTCCGGAGCTGTGTCTCGTGTGCATGCCTATGCAGGAGTTCATGGTCAGTGGCTCCACCAAACTGCAGGCAAGCTGGCCAGTGATATATAGGGTGTTGACCTGGGATGTGGAAGACTCATGATAAAGTGACTAGTCTCCCTGAGTTCAAGTGATCTGGGATGAAACACTCAGCTGTGACTCATGCTTGCCTTCCCGTGAGTTTTCATCTCAAAACAGACATTTTGAAAATTACATTTTCAAATTTGCAAAAAATTTGCAAAAAATTTTGGGGGGAGGGATAGCTCAGTGGTTTGAGCATTGGCCTGCTAAACCCAGGGTTATGAGTTCAATCCTTGAGGGGGCCACTTAGGGATCTGGGGCAAAATCAGTACTTGGTCCTGCTAGTGAAGGCAGGGGGCTGGACTCGATGACCTTTCAAGGTCCCTTCCAGTTCTAGGAGATGGGATATCTCCATTAATTTATTATAATTTATTTATTTATTTATTTATTTATTATTATTTAATTTATTTATTTATTTATTATTTTCACAAAAACATTCCAAAGGTCTTGGGTGTTTTTTTCCCCAATGCAGAATTAAAACAAAATTTTAAACCTCAGAAGTTGCGCCAAACAAAATTGTCGCCTCCTGGCCACACTCTGGTGCCAGCCCACCCCCACCTGCCCCCTCCTTGTGCAGAAGTGAGATCTGCTAAAGGCAGGTAGGACAGCCATGGCTCTGCCACCTCCCCCCATCACCCCATCTCCCCTTGTGTGCTCTGCAGCTGTCAGCTGTGTCTGGCTCCTACTGCAGCACCTGTGTTGCTAGGTGAATTTCACTCGGAGAGGCTATTTTCTAGCTCTGCTGTTGAGCAAAGGGAGATTGATATTTGCTCAGGTCCCTTTCAGAATTAAATTCATTAAAACTGTCCTCTAATTTTGATGAAGGAAGGTAATTTCATGTCTAGATTCTATAAACTCCACTTCGCGGTAGCTCAGACTCACTTCCACAGACTCTCAGCCAGTGTGTGTTAATGTTCAGTCACCTCTTTGTTGATCTATCATTTGTACAGACATTGAAAGTATATTTTCCTGTGTTTCAAGACTATTTTTTCTTGCTTTATGCTTAGACAATTTTCACTGTAAAAACAGGTGTACACAAGGACAAACCTATTTTTCTCCTCTCCAGCTTTAATAGAGGTTGTAGGCTGAATGAGCTACTGGCTGTAATTTAGGAGACTAAAGAAAGGGGCTGTAATTCTATCCATAACACTCCTATGTTATGCATGAAATAAGATCTTCGTGTCCCTCTTCTCCTCTCCATCAAACAAACAAACAAACCTGTCATCACCATGTCTTCCCCTGTCTCCATGGGCATTTTTACCACTGCTGAAAGCTAGGTATTAATTATCTTAATAGATGTAATCCCTTAGCGGTGTCTTGACTGGCAGTTCAGTCACTACCAGCAGGCTTTGTGCAAGGGCTCTCCCTCTCACAGTACCTTTACTGTTAATCTAGTAGCATGTTTATAGGGTGACTGGCTCAGGAAGTGAATAGAGTTCATTGCATAAAAGACCTTCCTGTACCTTCTGAATTTTCTGTTCCAAATCCTGGGAAGAAAATCAATTATATCACTGAAATTTCACATGTACTTAATACCCTCACTATTTACTTTTTATAATACTGAGATTGTGAGCTTGATGGGACAGGGACCTACTCTGTTGTATGTTTCTATAGTGCCTAGCACATTTGGGCTGTGATTAGTAGGTGTCACTGCATTACAAATTGTCATAACTATAAAGGGAAGGGTAACAGCCCTCCTGTGTACAGTACTATAAAATCCCTCCTGGCTAGAGACTCCAAAATCCTTTTACCTGTAAAGGGTTAAGAAGCTCAGGTAACCTGGCTGACACCTGACCCAAAGGACCAATAAGGGGACAAGATACTTTCAAATCTGGGGGAAGGCTTTTGTTTGTGCTCTTTGTTTTGGGGGTTGTTCGCTCTTGGGACTGAGAGGGACCAGACATCAATCCAGGCTCTCCAAATCTTTCTGAACAAGTCTCTCATATTTCAAACTTGTAAGTAAACAGCCAGGCAAGGCGTGTTAGTTTTTATCTTTGTTTTCTCAACTTGTAAATGTACCTTTTTGCTAGAGTGTTTATCTCTGTTTGCTGTAACTTTGAACCTAAGGCTAGAGGGGATTCCTCTGGGCTCTTTAAGTTTGATTACCCTGTAAAGTTATTTTCCATCCTGATTTTACAGAGATGATTTTTACCTTTTTCTTTAATTAAAAGCCTTCTTTTTAAGAACCTGATTGATTTTTCCTTGTTTTAAGATCCAAGGGGTTTGGATCTGTATTCACCAGGGAATTGGTGAAGAGTCTCTCAAGGCTACCCAGGGAAGGGAATTAGCACTTTGGGAGTGGTGGCAGCGGACCAGATCTAAGCTGGTAGTTAAGCTTAGAAGTTTTCATGCAGGCCCCCACATTTGTACCCTAAAGTTCAGAGTGGGGAAGAATCCTTGACATGGTGGCACAGCGGTGGGATCATTTTAAACCAAAAGCCAGTAAGATTTTTTTTTCTCCTTTCTAGCTGCTTGGAAAGCAGAGCTGAAGGTAGATGCATATCTTATCTCTCCTTGTCTGAAGGCAGAGGTGTTAAGTTTTTGTAACAAGGGTCTTTGTTAAGAGACGGGTTCAAGCAGTGAGCAAACAGCTGGCAAAAGGAATTTACAAGCTGAATTGTTTTGTTTTTTTCTTTCTACCTCTCGGGGATAGCTAGTTAGAAAGTCTCTGTTACCTGAGCAGCCTGAGCTGAGTGCATCCCAGTTTCAGTGAACTGCAGAGGGGGTGGGACCCAGCACAAGAAAACAGGAAAATGAGTACCAGTGACGTAGCTAACAAACTAGAACTGGCCAGACTAGAAGCAGAAGAAAATGAAAGGAAACATCAGAGACTGCTTCAATTAAAAAACTATGTTTATGAAGGCAAGAGTGCACAACTCAGCCATAAACATAAGCATCAAGTGTAGGAAGATCCAAGGGGTTTGGATCTGTATTCACCAGGGAATTGGTGAAGAGTCTCTTGACACAAATAATAAATAATAGTGACATGCCAGATTTTTATGGCACTTGGCCTATCACCGTTATCTGTCTATTCTTACCTATCCATCTACCTAGATTCTAATATGATCCCAATCAGCGTGTTATCTGAATACCTCTTCAAATTATCAAGTTTTAGCATAAAGATGTTGGCCAGGATTTTCAGAAGTGACTAGTGATTTTTTTCGTGCTTCAAGTTTTGGTGCCCAACTTGAGGCACCTTTAGAGAGGCCTGGTTTTTCAGAGGCTCAGCACTTTCTCAAAATCAGACTCCTTTAAAGTGTCTAAAGTTGGGCACCCAAAATCGCTAATCATTTGCCCAATTCTCTGTCTCCCCTCCAACTGGAAGACCTGGGCTATTGTCTATTATTTTGAATTGGCATTAATATGGGCCGGCTATGTCAAAGAAGTGGGTTTTGCATTTTGTCCTCAAGTTTGTGACATTTGTTAGCCTTATTTCTGGGAACAAGTTCCAGGTTGGAGGGCCTATTGCCAAGAAAGCTGTTATCTGCCCAGGTTTATTTCACTATTGAAAATGACCATTCCATTGTTCTAACGGTCAGTGGAAGTCATGAGCATATAGAGTGTAGTAGTCCTTAAGCAACTGGGAGCTGTTGTTTGTAGGTGTTGAAAGAGGAGGACTGAAATGTTGAACCTGACTCTGCAATCCCTACAAAACTAGCAAAGAGAGACAGGTCACTGGGGTGATGTATGCTTGGCGGTCTGTGTTGCTTAGTGAGTGGCTTGCTGTGTCTTGAATTAGCTACATGATGCCTTTTCAGGGTGCAATTCCATAGTGTATAATTAATTACAATAATCAAGGGGTAAATGGAATTTGATTTGGGTCCATGAGCTTCCAGGATGGACCTTCAGAAACTCATTCATTTTATTTGGATAGCAGGGGAAGGTTCTGATCTCAGCCTGAAAGAGGCGGAGGCCAGTCCAGGGATAAGTAGGGTGTTTCTTGTCTTCCCTTTAGCTCCATCCAGTCCTAAAATCAGGTTCAAAATATGACTATGCAGAAATTAATAAGTAAGGCCATTGCATCAGAGGTGTTCTCAGATGTTGGAAGTCTCCAAGGAAAACAAGACTTGAGAGCTTTATCACCATGTCAGACAGCATCTCAGGCAGCTCCTATAGGAAACCTTTGCTTTTGGGATTAGTAGGCTGCTCATTTGGACTACTCTCTGGATCTGCAAAGCTTCTGGATACCCTCAAAGGATTTTGTGTCAAGGTGACCCCTCTTCCATAGACAGTTATACTGGAATACGATGGCTACTCCCCCTCTGTCCTTGCCTTGTAATGGCCCTAGGTCTGTAGTGTATTTTGAGTAGACTGGGTGACTTGATGTGCTAATACTGGACCTGCAGCATCATCCAGCTAGGTTTGCGTAACACGAGCCAGATTGTGGTCTCCTTCTTATGTAGAGATTGTAGATGGTGAAAGGCCTCCTGATCAGTAGGGTGACCATACATCCTTGGTGGGACAGTCCCTTTTTTAAGCCGTGTCCTGGCTGTCCCAACTTTTTTGGCAAAAGAGGGCATTAGTCCTGTTTGCTCTTGCTCTTGATTAAGTTGGCAAAGTGGGGTGAGGAGGAAAATGAGTGGAGGCAAACGGCAATGCCAGCCCCATGCAGGGGAGGGGAGGAAGGCAGGGCTCGGGAGCGGGGCAGGCAGGGTTTGAGCGAGCAGCGATGCCAGCCCCAGTCTTGTGCAGGGGGTAGGCAGGGCTCCTGCGAGCAGCAACACCAGCCCTGCACAGGGAGGGGGCCTCGGGTGAGCGGCCTTGGGCCAGCCCTGTGCAGAGAAGTAGAGGGAAGGCTCGGGCTTGCCCCACACGATGTCCTGTTTTCCCTTTGGGAAATATGGTCACCCTACAGATCAGTGACCTTGTGCAGATTATTAGAAGCTTGGGATCTTAGTGTATTAGGATCTTAGGAGTTTGGAACCTTGTATGCTTATGTGAACTGACTAGCCTACAGTTGTTTGACTGGTAAGTATCTAGTGATCAGCTTTCTGGGTGCTGGTTTTTGATTTCGTGGGGAGTGTTTCATCCAGATAAGACCTGGATATGCAGCAAGTGTTAACTATGGTGGCTGGGGAAGATATGTGGAGGTGTCAGATGCTCAGAGTCCAGCAAGTCTGCTTGACACACCTATGTTCTTGCTGCGTTATAAAAACTTCCCCAGGGTACTTGGGCACGTGCCAGTTTTCACATGTCATAGTAAGCTTAATTTCTATAGGTGGGGAGTACTCAACTTTCAGGAGCACCTGCTATATCTCTGATTTGTTGTTTTCATTGTTACACACGCATATTTTATCATGTATCTGCATACGGGTCAACATTTACCTTTTCTCCTTAATCAGAAGTATAACTGAAAACTAGTTTTACACCTTAGCAAACCATATTTCCCTTCATTCTTCATCAATTACCTCCTAAGACCCAAAAAACAACTAAAATTGCCTCGGTTGGCTTGTATTTTTCTATGCTTACAACAAAGGCAATTTTAGTGCTTTTTTGGGGGGTGGAAACGCCTATGTTTTACGTTTGGGTCATGCTACAGATAAATTAGGTGAACTAGGATTGATTCTTTGGGAAACAGCCCATTTAAATGGCTACACATAATTGAGCACAATGAACAGTTTTAGGAGAACATAAAATGGAACTAACCACCTCTCCCACTAGAAGCAGTTGTTGAAAAGAGAGTGTGAAAACGATTGTATTCCAGTCCTTTTTGCACTGTTTCTGACTGTAGGTTTCTTTTAAAATAGAAGAAACCTTTTCAAAACTGTCATTCCCTTAACTCTCAGAAGCTTAAATATATTTTAAAAAATCAACAGAAGGTGATGTGATAAAACTTCGGAACCTGAAAAGCCACAGAACACTTTAGTAGGCGCTAAAAGCTTAAAATCAGAAAGAATCATGCTGCCAAATGCAGAATGTCAGCACTCAGCAGCTGGAACGAACATTTCTCTTTGTTGCTTCAGACTTCTTTTTTCATTGCGGGAAAAAACTGAGTGCATAGTCTTCAATGGAAAAATACAACCTCTGCACAGTTGTAAAAGAACATACAAATCATTATAATTTCCTCTTTGTTTAGAAATGGTAATAGAATGGGACAGTTAGGTGCTTCCTTGCTCTCAGGGTGTGTGTGTGTGAGAGAGAGAGACCAATGTAGACATAATAATAACAAAATACTGCATACTTTGCAATAGAGAACCTAATTGGGATTCAGGAGTTACATTTTTTTTTTGCACTGACACTGTCTTTAATATTGAGCAAATCATACTCCCCATGCATGGGAATGGAGAGTCCTGAAGTAGTGAGGGTCTTCTCCACAAGGGGGCAGCATACGAATGAGGGGAGGTTTGTACCCTCTGTGTGCCATGGAGCAATCCAGTGCACAGGGGTTTTCAGGTTGCATAGAGGTTGGAGGGGTGCACAAAAATCACAGAGCAGCTCCACTAGCCCTCTGTCAATAGGGTGGGCTGGCCAGTCAGATGATTCTGCCGCATCCCAGCTAGGTTCGTTAACTGGCCTCAGGGCTGAGCCAGCTAGCCCTATAGTCAGCTGAGGGAACTCAGGCCCATTGTTCATGACAGGAGAATGCCATCCCTCCTACCTTGACAGTCCCAGTACAGGGTCTGGTAACCTGGGTGAAAGTAAGAGTTAACTATAGATGCTTTTTGCATTGGACTTGACCCATTTTCCAGCCAAGGAGAGTTGGATACAGCTCTTCTTGTAGCCTATATATACCCCTCTTGAAGTACATTGGCTAGAGGGTTTACTCAGATAGACGTAAACCATTCCCTCCAGCTAAGAAATGAGCATGCTCTAGCCCAGCCCGTTGGGCTGAACAAACAGAGGATTAAGCTCTAACTTGGACTCGGATTCCCCCACAGGGCATCAAAGAGTTTAATGTTTGTAAATGTGCAGTGCAGTTGGAAGTACTTGGCAGAGAAACATGGTATGAGAAGCAGGAATGGCGTATCCTCAGTAAAGCATCTTCCCGAAGCTAGGAGGCATAGTAGTTTCGCCTATGATGGAGACAAATCCTGGTATAGGTAATACGTTCAGGAAAGCATGTGTAATGGGTTCATTTGGGCCTCGTTTCAGCTACATCATAAAACCACCACACCCTATACTTGAACTTAATGATATACTCTGCTCAAGGAAGGACCATGGCTTGGAATATTGTGCGTGTTGAAGATGAGGAATGAAGATTTTTTGTCACAGTTGTGCGGTGAAAGCGTATATGACTCCTGCTTCCTCTCTCTGCCTGCCTCAAGCTTTATGTATGAATGCTCCATGTTCTGGAGACTAAATATCCTTCTCCATTCATATTTTTTAAAGTATAGCACATTTCCTACACACTGTGCTTGTTTATCCCTCTATGAAAGAAGATCTCATTCCCTTACTTAATAAATGTGCAAATGAAAAATATTGCATTTATATCTGCCTTTAATCCAGAGGCAACACATGGGGGCGGCATATAGGGTCATGTCCCCCCCCTCCAATTTTTTGGTTGCACACCAAACCCAGACAGGCTGAGTGGCCTACTGAGGTGAGTGGGGGTGGAGGTGGCGTTCCCTCCCTGACCCCCACCGTCCGAGGGCTGGCCCAACCGAGCCCTGCCTGGCATCGCTGGCCCAAGCCGCCTGGTGTCACCACTCGTCCCTCCCCTCCCTCCCAACAATCTTCTGGGGGGGTGCGCCCCACAGTTTGAAAACCTCTGTGTGGCAGTCACATTCCCCCCAGAACCTTTAAATTGTGCCTCCGCTATCAACAGTTATGTGTCGTCTCTGTTTTAATCAAAGGTCTTGGTGCAGTTTCTAAACGACAATCCATTCAGCTTCTTTGCATTTGTGTAAGGTAGGTAGGTACGAGCCTTGCCCTTTTACATATTGTAAACCAAAGCACAGAGAGGTGAGTTCCCAAGATGTCACAGCGGATTAGTGATAGAATCTGCAATAGAACACAGCAGTCTTGGCATGCAGTCTGTGCTCTTTGTGCTAGGCTAGGCTGTGTCTCTTAAAATAGGGGGGTGGTTCATTGAGGATGGTTTAAAAATACTTGTGTGTATAGATAAGAGAAATTGTCTAGTGTGTACGTAATAAAATGCCATTAAGTTACTAGTGTATCCGAGGAAGCTGCTAGATAACACTGAAATCTTCAGACTGCATGTTAAGCTCAGTTATTTCTTTATGCTTTTGTTCACACCCTGAAACCATTCTTCTCGTGCTCTGCTACAGCTACAGGAAGAAAAACATTAAAAATCAACATTAAAAAAAATCTGTTTTTTGTTTGTTTGTTTGTTTGTTTGTTTTTGGGGGGGTAAGGAAAGGGATCCTGTCTAGCATTACTGATTGGATTGTACTCATCGTGTATGTCTGCACTGCAAACATTGGGTGTGATTGCAGCTTGTGTAAACATACCCAAGCTAGCTGTAACCTAGCTAGCGCAGGTGGCAGAGCAGTGAAGCCACGGTAGCCTGGGCCGCAGTGCAGGCCAGCCCAACGCGCCATTTCCCAACGTTCTGGGCAGCCTTGTACGGCCCGTGCTGAAACCCATGTTGTAACAGGTTCACTCTCCAGTACCTATGCTAGCTAGATTAAAGTTAGCTCGCGTATGTCTATACGCGCTACAATCACATCCCGTGATTGCAGCACAGACATACCCATAAGTGATCTAAACCCAGCTGAATATTGCTGTTGCTCCTTAATAGTATTTAATTCAGTTTCTGTCGTAGTTGTTCCCTCAGAGTAATGTTGTAGCGCCAGTTTAATCAGCACTGTTTTATATTTTATAGCTATGCATGTAAAGGTCAAAATAAAATAAAATAAAATAAAATAAAGTAGTTAAAAAGCCAATGATGCTTGTTTGGTAAATTGGGCGTGAATATATGAAAATGCTGCTTGTTCGCCTCATGTAGGAGAACAGAGTAAATATTTCCTCAGACCACAAACTTGCCGCTTGGGTAGTATTATCTTAGCATTTGTGTCCTTGGGCTAGAGCGGGAAGGGTAGAGAAAGAAAATACCCTTTTGTTTTGTTTGTACTCCCCTTCCTTCTTCAATGCTACAGTCAAAACAGTCTTGAAATTGCAGTGTTGAGGTAAATCATTTTTCTGGGAGATAATTTTTGTGAAAACACACAAAATTTGTCTGATGAGGATTTTGCCAATGCCACCGTATCTCAAATTTTCATCTTTCTCTGTGCTTAACAGTTGTGCCTGTAAAGTTCCTCTCCCACATAGACTAGCATGACAGTCAACATTTTATTTTTAGCTTCCTCTATGAAATGCAAATTCAGAGAATCTTTAAAATCAATTACTAACTTTCTAAAAGCTTCAGCGTTTTGACTATGACACTATCTGCTAATGATAAAAGTTGTTCAAACAGCTTTTTGCCTAAAGAAGTGAAAGTAAAAAATTAGTTGGGGGAAATGAACAGAAGAGTCCCAAGTGAGACAAAGCAATGTTTTCTGAAGCACATGTTAATACAGCATGAGAGATCAAAGGGTGTGATGTCACTTCATAGAGAAACAGGTCAGGCAAGCCCAGGTAACTCAGGAAGCAGGATACTAATTATTCACAGAAGAAAGTCAGGTATACGGTTACAGTGCTACAGTAGAAAGTTTGGAGGTCAAAACCTGCACAGTAACTGGCTCAACTTGAGACTGCTTGGCCGCTTGATAAAGAATTTTTAAAAAAAATATGGGAGAGAATGCAACAAGTTTACCTAATACATCCCTGCAAGGTAAGTACACACAATGTATGAAACAGTTTCGTTGCCTGAAAGAAAGGGTATTAGGTTAGTCACAGTGGATGTATGTTTCTGTTTTGCTTTCAGCAACAGCAACAGCAACATGTGCTGCTTGACATACAGAGGGTGACTTGTTTCTGCATGTGCAAGCATTTTGGGAGAAAGAAGGAAAGCCACATTTCGGGGCTTGCAGCCTGTTCTTTTTTGTGAAATGCTGCATTAATCCAGAGGAGTGTGGGAGTGTATGCCACAGTTGTGGTTGCATTTAGCAGTGTGTGTGGAAGTCTTCCATTGTTGACAGAAGCTCAGTGTTTAACCATAAGGTTACCTGTGGATTTTGTGGGTTGCTGTTTCTAATGAAGTTTAGTTATTTCCCAATATTTTTAGTTAGGAAATCGGCATTGTAGTTTTTGTCTTGATACTACAGACGCATGCAACAGGTGTTCAGAGCTGGGCACAGCCAAGAATGAAAAATATACATCATTTTTCCTTTTCAGTTCCCATTTTATTCATTTTTTCTTTGCCATTTTGTGCTAACATAACATTGACTTGTGAATGCTAAGACTGCTCTTGTAAGCAGTATCAACACAAAGGGTAGCTGGTAGAAAAGAACTCCGTGATCTTTTCTGAGAACGCTGATCTTTTAGTAGAAGTCTGAGCGGGGCAGTTGGGAAGCTTGCATTGTCCTTGTTTATTGTGTCGTTAACATGAGGATTTCTTTTTTTTTTATTTAATGGAGATATCCTATCTCCTAGAACTGGAAGGGACCTTGAAAGGTCATCGAGTCCAGCCCCCTGCCTTCACTAGCAGGACCAAGTATTGATTTTGCCCCAGATCCCTAAGTGGCCCCCTCAAGGATTGAGCTCACAACCCTGGGTTTAGCAGGCCAATGCTCAAACCACTGAGCTATCCCTCCCCCCAGTCCAGCTTTGGATTCTCTGAACAGTGACACTTTCTTGACAGGCTATTCCATGACTTTCTAGATCTTTCCAGTTAGGATGTTTTCCCTGACATTCAGCCTAAATTTTCCCTTTGCTCAATTCATTCTTTCTTTAACCTTCCCCCAGTGTGTAACTGAGAAGTCCCCATTAATTCTGCATAGTGCCGATGGGTAAAACTCATGGAATTGGAGTCTCCAACTACTCTTTGGGTTGGCAAGGATCACAAAGCTACTTTCAGTTCACACATGTTTGTCCTACAACTGAAATCAGCAGGTGGCTTTCTAGCCAAAGGGAAGCCTATTCTATTGCTTTCCTCAAAAGGTAGGCTGGCACCAGTACCCCCACATATGGTGTGTGTGCGTGTAAACTTACCGTGCTTAGGGTCTGATTTTCCTCTCATTAATATAAATCAGGACTAATTCCATTATGATCAATGGAGTTAACTGCAGTGTAAAACTGTTGAGAGAGAGAGAAGAATCAGGCTTTTATTTTTTATTCGAATATTTTTTTCTCTCTCTGCTCCTTTTGTGTCAGTCTTTCTCTCTCTCTGGGCCTGATTCTGCAGCCACTTACTAACACAAACTGCACCACTGACTTGAGTATTATCCAGGGTTTTTGCTTCTGGGAGCAAGAAAAGGTAACATGACCCTTTACTTCTAGCTTGTGAGTCTGAAACTCCTTTGCATGTCACAATGATGAGAGGAGGATTTTATTTTATTTTATTTTTTTTTCATTTTGAATTGTGGAAAAACATATGGCTGCATACTCTTCAGACATATTAGCTTTGATTCTGATTTCAGTTATGCTGGTGTAAATGAGGAATAACTTTGTTGATACCTGTGGAATTATATCAGTGCAAAACTGGTGTAAAATGAGGGCTGGGTAATCCCGTTGTGTCTTATGTAACTCACTCAATGTACATGGCCCTGAACCTGACCTGATTTGTACCATTTTTATACCGGCTTATTTCCACTGACTTTAATGGCGTCGCTCCTGACTTACACCAGTGTAACTGAGGTTGGAATTAGGACCATGGGGTGAAAGAGCTCTTTTCAGAAAAATAAGAAGTGTTATATGATCCTTTGTATCTTACAAAACATCCTGTTCTTCTGCATTTCTGTCCTGAAAGTTAGTGTCTTTCTGGGTTTGTTTTGTTTTAGAAATGCTCCAAAATAATTAGAGATTTGATGTTGAAAATCAATAACGAAAGAGTTTGCACCAAAGACCTCTCAAAGTTATTGATGGCAAGGTGGCTGTATTTCTTCTTTATTTATGTATATATTTGTAGTGGATGTAGTGCTTGTGTGAATTGCTGAAGGTGCCAGACTGACCGTCCTGGAGGCTGGCCTCATTTATTTACAGAACAGGTACAGCATGAGCAGCAGGTGCACAAACGTCCTCGCTCTGTCCCTCAATGTTCTGTTGTGGAGGAACCACTTGTAGAGTCCCAGGAGTCCTGTCCTGTTCATTCGTTAGCCTCTCTGCAACATCTGCTTGTAAGCGTGAAAATTAATGCCATTGATGGTCTTGAGATGAGGATACTTGTACACTAGTGACTGGTTGGGGGCTGCCACCTCATTTCACTGAATAGCATCAGATGATAAAGAAAGGTGTATTTCTGCTTCAGGCTTACATAAATCAGCCAGTTCCAGCCATCTGGTCAATCAGAAATACAAGGTCACTCTGCCACTGCAATTTTCTATTTCACTCCAACTAAAGTAACTTGAGAAATCTGTCCCTTAACTCTGTTGCTGCTATTATCACTTGATCTGCTCTGTAAATATTTTCAGACACTGATGTTAAAATGTTGTACACTTTCGTTTTCATTTGAATGTGCATTCAGAGGGCCGGGGTGCGGCTCTGGAATGGGTAAACATAGAACAATAGGCCTTTTGACTGTTGATTTTAAATTGATTCCTGATTCAGAATGATTCAACTGAGAGTATTTTAGAAAGGACTTGTCCATGGACACTTACTATGCTTTTACACTTGTAGAGAAGACTCTGTAATATTTTTTTTACCATGCTTGTGCGTTTTGTTACAGTTTGAATCAAGACACATCCCTGCATGCAGTGCACTTTGCATGGCTTTCTTTAATCTTAATGTGCGATTTGGAGAATTTGGAAACAGTATGGGGAGGGCTAATAATGTTAGTAACTGTTTGCTTTCGAGAGGACATTGTTTTGTGTTGTAATTTATTGCATCCCATATTGCAATGAAAGATGACCAAAGAGAGTCCATTCTATCTGGTGAGAATGTATAATATGGTTCTCTCCCCAGCCCCTCCCCCCCCCTTCCCCGAATTTTATTCACAGCTTCGGACAAAGAGGTTTAGTGCTTTAGCTCAAGCTGTAGCAGCTCAAGCTTTTGGTGGTGGAGGCCTGGGAGGTCACTGTCACATATGAGGATTATTAAAATGTCAGCTAGAAATATTTTATTTTGTTCTTCGGACTTGTCTGTAGGATAAAAATTGCATTGGTATAATTAAATCACTTTTAAAATTGAATGTGGACATACGTTTAGATTAGTTTAGCTTAATAGTTAAGTAAGGTTTCAATGGGTTGAGAAGCAGCAACTGGTTAAAGTCCTAATACAATACCCAATGAGGTCAGTAGGATTCTTTCATTGATGTAAACAGGTTTCAGATTGAGCCCAAAGTGTGTCTTCTTTAGGGCTTTGCGCTGGGACAACTTTATAGATTTTTACACTGATGTAGTTACCCGTGTGCAACTTTTTCTAATTCAGGCCAGGCCTGAATGAGAATCCTTTTTCCTCCTACACAAAGGAGTAAGAAGATGATTTCAGGAGCCCACATGAGGAATGTGCACCCACTGCATGGTACAGAGTAAAACTGGGGTAGGGAAGAGAGTGGTCCAGAAGATGTCTCTCCATGGATCCTCTAGATTCTCCCCCTACCAGCCCTCCAGGATTGTCCTGGCATCTCCAGGAATTAAAGATTAATCTTTAATTAAAGATTATGTCATCTAATGAAATCTCCAGGAATTCGTCCAACCAAAGTTGGCAACCCTACCCTACACAGAGAACCCCAGGGCCAGCTGCACTGTCGGGATGAGTAAGCCCCCCTGTGAGTTAACAAAGTGTAGTTGAGAAGTTAGGAGCACTCTGAATAATGCTCATTAGCAGTGCAATCAGTTGTACTTATTAATGGCGGATTTGTAGCAGGAGGTACGAATTCTGAAGGCCTATTGTAAAATGCTATTTGTTTTGCACATAATGACCCTAGTCCTTGGACATTTTAATGCCTGTTTGGTCTGTGGAAAAGTACTAGTGGAACATCACTGGACCCCTTTTGGTGCTTTGAATGATAATAGCGAGGGTATTCTGTGGTCACATGTCTGACATAGATTGGCTCTATTCACCAACGAGGAACAATCACAATGGGTAGTTTAAAATAATTCATTTTATTGCTGCCTCCTGTAGATTCCCGACTTCCATTTCAAAGTGGCAAATGTAGAGAACGGAAGAAGTAAGTACTGATCACTGTCCAGGTGCTATCAAAAGTATGCTATTCAAACAGTCCCACAGAGCCAGCAACACCTGTATCAGTGCAGAGCACTTTGCTTGAGTTCAGCATAAACCATTATAACACTAGCCAAATGTTTTAACTCTTTCATCACAGATGTGATATTTATTGCTTTGCTTCCTCGCTTCTATTGCGGTTGAGAACAGCTGTTTGGATTTTAGTTTTGGCTTGACAGAAACAACCCCGCTCACTAAACAAGTAAAAATAATAATAATAAAACCTTACAATACTGATTTTTAAGGATGGATAAATTGAAGCACAATGGGGTTAGTTGTCTTACCCAAGGTGATCAACTGAGTCAGTTGCAGAGCTCGAAATAGAACCCTGGACTTCTGATGTTCAGTCCCTGGTCTCACCTACTCATTGCTTGTAAATTAGGATCCTTTCCCAATTTTCACAGGTGTGCTTGCATGCTTTGCTTCTTAATATAGCATGCCTGTTATTGAAACAGGAGCCCATTGCTAGGGAGATAGCAACATGTCAATGCAATAAGTGGGGCAGAGATTGAAGGAGTTAGTGGATTTTTGGTAGAAGGGGGGGAAGATCTTTAGGAATAGTCAGAAAACTGTCATTTCTCTTGTTTTGATCATGAAGTTGAAGGAAGTCAAATCCTAAAATGCACTAGAACGTGCTAGCAACCTTAGGGTTACCATACGTCCTCTTTTTCCCGGACATGTCCGGCTTTTCGGCACTCAAACCCCCGTCCGGGGGGAATTGCCAAAAAGCCGAACATGTCCGGGAAAATGGCGGCTCTGCTCCTCCCCTGACTCTTCGGCTCTGTTT
>NW_020664439.1:38190847-38248772 GCF_002925995.2 Terrapene triunguis
GCACTCTGAACCCTTCAGCCTCAGCCTAGAGCCCCCTCCTGCACCCCAAATCCCTGATCCCTGGCCCCACACCAGAGCCTGCACCCCCAGCTGAAGCCCTCACCCCCCCACACACACATCCCAACCCCATACTCCAGCCCAGAGCCCCCTCCCGCACCCTGAACCCCTCATTTCTGGCCCCACCCTGGAACCTGCACCCCCAGCCCAGAGCCCATACCCCCTCCCACACCCCAGCCTCCTGCATCAGCCCGGAGCCCCTTCTGGATAATTTATGAGATCTTCCACTTTTGAGTTGCGCGTGTGAATTTTTCTTGTACATTTTCCATCTTTCCTGATCCCAGCAGTGGCTGTAGGGAGGAGGAACAAAATGGGGGCCAGGCAGAGGAGGCAGTTCTACTCCATCTCCTTTACTGTGTCCACAAGAAAGGAGCAGCTGGGTTCTCTCTTACCTCTCTGTGGCAGTTCCAGCAGGGGCTGGGGCCAGCTTTGGTAGTGGAAAGCATTTGAAGAGGGCGGGGAGAAATAGAGCCTTCAGGGAAGTAATGCTTTCCAATAAAAGGACTGAGTTGTCCAGGTAGAGGGGCCTGGTCAGCATTTCCTGACAGTGGCACCCCTGTTATCAGCCCTGTTTGTCAGCTAAATCAGGAGGATAATTTAGGAGTGGGGAGGAAGCAGCAACTGTGCTGAACAAGCAAAGAACATAAATTTGTGCATGTGTGGAAGGGGAAGAATATTTGGAATAATTGGGTGCAGATGCTCAGGCTGCCTCTGGGCAGCTTTAGTTAAATGTGATGAGCATGCAGCAGTTGATGCCTGAAGGCACTGATACTGGAGGTATTACAGAGCTTGTGTTTTCCTGGATTGTGCAAAAGTTTTGTGGCAGATCCCCAAAACCAGGCTCAGCTTTTTTGGAGTTGACTTCAAAATAGAATCCTCTGAGGTTTGTGTAAACATCTCACCCAAAGTCGAATTAACCAAGTGTGAGGCCCCTCCCCACCCCTTCTGCCTGTAGTCCAGCCCCCCTTCCGTGTGCAGCCCTGCCCACAGCCGCACCCCGTTCTGCCCCTTCCCCCCGCCCCCGCAGCCCCACCCCATTCCACCCACGGTCTGCTCCATTTTGCCCCCCCCACTCTGTTCCCGCAAACTATTTGTTCCTTTCTGCCCCCCCCCCACTGCGGCCCCAAGACCAAAGAAGCTCTGTTCCCCCTCCTGTCGTGGCCCCAGGGCTGCGGCGAGGAGTGAGAGCTCCCCCAGCCATGAGGCCGAGGCAGGAAGCTAGAGCTCCTCCAGTCCTGGGGCTGCAGCCGGGGTCTGGGTGCTGGGGCGTCCCCCACCTAGCACTCCTGCCAGGGGTGGGGTTGTGATTGTTTGTTTCATCACAGTTACACAGTGCTGCATTATGATAGCACAACTCAGTAATTAAAACAAAATGCAGAGTGGTGGGAGAACATCTGCTTTTCAGAAGTTGGATGTGGATACTTACCAGAATTCATGGAGAATCCAACCAGGCTCTTCAATTTTCCCTCTATAATCATCACTTACTAAGCAATGCCTGGTGATCCCACCCACCTGTTATGTTCTTGGTGGCCTGCTACCCTCATCTATTGTGACTAGGGGTGAAAGGTCGGTCAATTCCTTTCTCTGGCACTGTCATGAGTCATATCCTTCTTCACTCACCAGTCCCTCCCATCTCCCTTTCCACTCTCCCTCAACCACCTTCCTCTTTCTCAATCATCGTGTCAACCGTTCCTCTGGTAATACCACTGGGGGGGTTTCCTTTTCTCGTGAGATGGGTTGAAGTGAAGCTGATCGAGGTGATGTACATGCATATCGAAGCCATCAAAACCTGAAAAGCTAAATTGGTAGAGAATTTTGAAAGTTTCAGTGTGGGTCATTCGAAGTCTGTACCTCACAGGCTGAAAACTTCTCCTTCAAGCTATTATTTATGAGAGATGCTGGCCTTGTATACCATTAACTTTCACAATGTCTCTGGTAAAAGTACACGTGTCAATGGCTATAGGGAACAATCTTGCCTTGGCAGAAGGACCGTTTTGATGAGCTATTAGGATTTTTCCATCTCTACTTTCTGTGATTCTCTTTATCAAGCTCAGGTAGGCTATTTTTGGATGAGGTATTCTGACATTACCCAGGGTACAATCTGGACCACTGAACAGCTGTCCCCCCTTAATTATCTAGCCTGGGGTGCCACGCTGCTGTGGCTGTCAGATAAAACAATAAGATAAGTTTATTAACTACAGAAAGATAGATTTTGATTAATTACAAGTGATGATGCTTAAAAGTCAGGATTGGTTACAAAAGAAAGTAAGAGTAGTATGTAAGCTAATGTCTACCTTAACAAGATAAGTGAACATAAAAGCAAAGATTTTGTCTCATCATACACCATTGTACATGTCACAGGCTGGGCCTCCTTTCAGCCTGGGACCACTCTCCCATAGTTCAGTTCTTTGAGAGTCGTTGATGTCATGAGCAGAGAGATGGGAGGAGGAGAAGTCAAGCGTCTTCCTTCCTCTTTATAATTCAATTCCTTGTGCTAAAAATACATTTGCTGAGTCACTGTGATATGCAGTGCATTGTGGACGTGAGGTTTGAATCATCCCTGTGATGAACTTTACATTTCTTCACACCCTCTCCCCAATGCTGGAGGATGGCTGCTTAAGTAGGTGACTTGTCTAGAGTACTAGTGTGTCTCTAGAGTCTCTGGAAAAACTGGTTTGTGGCTGCTACCTAGAATTACAACATATTTAAGTAACAATCATAGAATAGAATCTTGTAACTTCACATAATGCCGTTACACATATTTTAATAGGATAATGATACTCAGCATTTTATGACTTTTCAAATGATACCTCACAGGGCATACTTTGTACAAACTTATCATATATTCTTGTAAAAGTGGTGACCATAATAGTATAGACTCCTACAGGTTTGTTGCTTGATTTTTGCTTCATAAAGCTGTTTATGAATTGTTAAACTAGAAATAAATGCTTTAGACATTCAAGCAGTATCCACTGGACACCAAAAGTGTATTATGTCAGGTTGTTTGCATGCATCTTGATAAGAGCTGGAGCAGAAGTACAATGCATCAAATAATTTTACACTCCCATTAGCAATTTTGTTTATTCTTGCCATGCATGTTTTATCAACCATTGTTGGGCGAGGTGTCAGGTTTCCCCTTTGCTCTTAGACACTCACGTGTGGCTCTCTCAGCCAATGAGTCAGTTACTTCTGGAGTGATTGGCTGGCATCCCTACAGCACACTCAGCAAATAGTACCTGAAGTTCCTTTGAGTTGTTGCCTGTACAAGTGTTTGCCGGGGCTCGACCCTCTCCGGGGCGGCAGGGAGCCACACCGACTCACTACCCACTGGGCTAGGGTACACTGTCTGGCTGCAGGGTCTCCCGCGGCAGCCCTTGAAATCCTGAAAAGATACAGTCAGCCCGACCCTGGCTCAGGGCAGGCACCAACGTTAGGTCAGGGCTCAGACCCTCAGTCAGGGTTGAGCGACGGTAAACACAGTATCTATGCCCAGGCCCTAGGTCAGGGCGGGGCAACAAACGCTGGGGCAGGCACTCAGGCCCTCAGTCAGGGCTGAGTAACAATATAAAGTAAGCCCCAACAGGCCTGGGAGAGGGGGAGACTGCCACCCACGGGTTGGGTGGCAGGGGGGACGCAGGCCCTCCCACTCCACTGCGTCCCAGCCCGGGGCCCTAGCAGCGGCAGAAGGCCTGCTGCTTAGTCAGTGGGGATCCTGGCCGCAACACACTGACATCGGCTCTGGCAATGCTGCAGCCAGACTGGGGTCGGCTGCCCCCGGGCTACTTCCACACTCCCCCTCTGGGCCTACCTGAGGGCCGGCGTCGGCCTCGGGGGGATCCTGGACCATGGGTTCGTCCGGCCAGGCGTCGTTCGGTAGGTCCGGCAACTCCTCCGGATAGAGGGCGCAGGGCAGGCCCGGCGGCTCCTCTGGGTAGTGGGTGCAGGGCAGGCCCGGCGGCTCCCGGCGGCCGCCCCCGGCTGCAGAGTTTTCCCAGCCCCGAGCTAGGCTTGAGACGTCTGGTATCTTTGGCGGCTGGGGCCTCACTGGCTTTTGAGGGCCAGCCTTTATGCTTCTGGGTCGCCGCCTGACCCCGGGAGGGGCGGGCTCAGAGCTCCCTGGCCCCGCCCACTGCGGCCTCCGGAGGGGCTCTTCCCCCTCTGGGGCGCCGGGAGCCACACCGACTCACTACATTGCCAATGCACAAAGACTGAAACAAACGAAAATAGCCCGATTTGTATTTGTCATCTTTGTGTGCAGTTTGGTCACTTTCTTTCAGTGATCTTGTTTCTTTTATGCAACTGAAGGAGAGGGTTCTAAGATTCCCTTTCATCTGTTTTGAAACAAAAGCCACACACTCCCTCTGGCCCCAATCCTGCAAAGACTTCACACATGCTCTAAGTATATGAGCACCACTGAAATTAATGCAAATACTCATGTGTAAGTTAGTTCTCTTAAATTCACATGCTTCCAGGTTGCAGCTTAGGTGATCATGAATGAAAGGAAAGTGGAATAAATCTACCTCCACACACCTACCTAAAATGACTTTTACAATTGATGTTTTCCCCATGCAGAGGAATTTTCCTCTTCACTGTTTCTATACTTACCAAATTACATATAAAAGCCATAAACTCCTTTATATTATCCATAAACATAATAAAAACGTTACACCACATAACTTTGACTTAGTCAGTAATTCTTGACTTAGCCTGAGGGGTTGAAAAGAAAATTATTCCTGTTACACATTTTAATTATGCCATAAACTTTGTGAAATAGCTATTGATCTTCAGCATCTGGCATCAGAAAAGTTGCTTGTTTGTTTATTACTTAGCCTGAGTAGTATTGCCTATAGGATAAAAATAAAAAATGTCTCAGGACTTGAAGATGCCCCATATGTAAAATAGTAATACTAAAAATAATTGTGGGGGGGTTCTATGCTAAAAATATTTTATTGCTGAAGAGTATTTTTACTAGATTTTTTTTTCCAGCCACTTCTGGAGAAATTTACATTCCAGACTCTGGAAATGCAAATTCGGACGCAAGAAAATATTAACTGCTATTCCAGAACAATTCAAGAATGGAAGCCTTGGGCCTCTTTGTTTATTTTTATATTTTAAACATCAGTAATGAGACAAATCTGCATTATAGGACTGTTTCCCTGAGGAAATGAGAACATCTCAGCTGAGAGCTCCACTCATATATTGCCAATTCTAACATGTTGAAATTCACATAAGATTTGCTTCTTGCCATATGCAAACTGCATTTGAAACAACAGTTACCATTAAATTGGTATTTCAGTACTGTGGAAAAGTGACAATTCTAAGGGCCAAATGCCAGCAACTAGAAACCAGCTTCCATCCTTCCTGCTTTAAAACTGGGCTGACAGATCAAACACTCATGTCACCGTGTAAACATCAAGCATCTCGTTTAAATACAAAAGGTGAAATTTTGACCTCCTTGAAGGTAGTAACAAAACTCCCATTGAATTCAAGAGGGCTTGAATTTCATGACCACTAAAAAATGAAATCCGTATACCGTAGCGTTTCAGTTTGCTAAGCCGGTAGTAAAGCGCAATAGAAAGTGGGTTATGGAAATTTAGGTCCTCGTATTTTTTTCAGTGTCACAAGTTGTTACCATTTTAGGTGGACAGAGCAGGCTCAAAACCAAGGAGCTGAATTACAATTTTCACTTTCAGATACAGTTGTCAGACTACACGTGGAGAGAGGTGCTGCTTCCCTCATTGAGTTCAGTATTGTACTGAGCATACAGGGTGTAGCATTCTTTTAAACGTGTTATCCAGCCAGCGGCGTTAAGTACTGCAAGTGACAGACTGGAGTGTGACCTGGGAGCTAAATGCTGACTTCCCTTCTGTGCCGGAGGAAGCCAGAATACTTCTGATGATCGCTCACTGAGTGCAAGGTGCTGGGAATTCTTCTGCTGCCATTCAACCCCCCCTCCCATCTTTTCCACATGTGTTAAAGTAGCATGTGTTGCACCCTTTTTAAAAAGTGTCGTCGTGGGCTCGGGGTGCACTCCGCCCAGCAACCCTCAGGGCAAAGTGCCTGCCGACATCCTCCTCTTGAAACTGCTGCTGATGTGGCGCCCCGGATATGCTTAGGTTTTGTCTACACTGGCACTTTCGTCGCTAAAATGTTTGTCGCTCAGGGGTGTGAAAAACACCCCCCCCCCCCCCCCCCCAACAAAAGTTTTAAATGACAAAAAGCGCGGGTGTGGACAGCGCTTTGTCTGCAGGAGCCACGCTCCCAGTGATGAAGCTACCGCCCCTCATTGGAGGTGGTTTTATTTTGTCGCTGGGAGAGCTCTCCTGTCAATAAAGAGCGGCTACACAACTCACCTTACAACAGCGCGGCCGTAGCGGCACTGTTGTAAAGTGCGCAGCATAGATGTAGCCTTAGGCCCCGTCTCCCTGCTTTAATTTATCTGATGCACTTAAACCCTGCCCCCTGTTCATGCAGATTTGGCTTCAAAAGCCACAGTACAGCTCACTGCATTTAAAAGTAGTATGAAATCATTCCCAGAGGAAACCCAAGGGAAATGGAAGTTAAATTGTAAGTCCTCTTCTCCCTGGTGGAATGGTGTCTCTGGTTCACCTGGCGTGCACACTTTCATCATGTAACTCCTACCCAGGAACTGCTTTAGCGTGGGTTCATGAGCTCAATTGAAGCCACAGAGATCACTGTGTCACAGCACCACTCAGGTTTGGCCCAGCCACCCCTCTATCATGACAAAGCCAAACCAAGCCTGAATAGTGCTGCAATCCCATGCGACAGGTCTCAATGCTTGGAGCAAAGAGCCTGGCCCAGCCCTGCAGGACTGGTGTCAGCATTGCAGGGTGGGTATGGAGCGGGCTTGCTCGCCACTCATCAAACAGCAGATTATCTGAACTAGGACATAGGTGATGACCAAAGTTGATTTCAGATGAGTCGCTTGTGATGGTAACTGCTAGCTCTTCTACAGGAAGTCCCTCCTCCCTAAGTGCAAGTACCTGATGCATCGTCCCTTTCACTGACATATCTGTGCCTAACTAAAGTACCCGAGCAAAGGATGAGAGAACATCATGGTGCTTGCAGGTATCTGAGGTTGCCAAACTGACAGATTGCATTCCAGCAGGTACATGGTAAACCGATTAAGAACACACTGGGTGACAAAACATGTCATATCATATGAGGCATTTTGTTTGGCTGGCATGCTATGAAGAACAGCCCTGGGAGACCATCCTTAGCAGTCAGAGTGACAGTGGGTATATGGGACAGTAGGTTGTGTCTAGTCCTTTGCAAAGAGGGTCAACATTTGAAGGTAAATAGGCCAGACTGGCTGTTTCTCCTTTGCAAGTTAATTCCAGTTCAAGAATGGCAAAAGAAAATATATCTAACACATGTTGTTGGGTTTGTTTGGGTTTCTTTGCAAGAAATCTTTTCATATTCCCTGATTGGGTGGGATATAATGCACAGAGTGAGGAAGGTTTGTTCTTTACATTCAAGCAAGGATTTTTTTTTATTTATTTTTTTAAAGCATATAATGAGAATCATGATATAGAACCAGGATTACAGAATACCAAACCCTTAACTCACAATTGGGGCCAGATCACCACAAGAACTCAGTTGTCCTTTAGGCACATTAATAAGGGTCAAAGGAGGGGGTCATTGGAGAAGGTCAAGTAGAGCTCTCACTGAGAGCTCAGTGGAGGTGGCCCAAGGCTGGTAGGGTCTGGGCTGGAGGCTGAGGGATCCAGGCTACAGTCAGGCTGGGTTGGACAGAAAGAGTTAGAAAGCTACAAGCAGGAGATCTATTAGTTGAATGTAGAAGCAAGGGACAAGTGGGGAAACTATTACAAATTAAATGCTAGTAAAACCAAGTAAGCTGCCAAGTGCCAAGTATCTGATGGGATGCCGATCTAAGGGTACGTCTATACTTACCTCCGGGTCCGGCGGTAAGCAATCAATCTTCTGGGATCGATTTATCGTGTCTTGTCTAGATGCGATAAATCGATCCCGGATCGATCCCGGAAGTGCTTGCCGTCGACGCCGGTACTCCTGCTCCGCGAGAGCAGTACGCGGAGTCGACGGGGGAGCCTGCCTGCCGTGTCTGGACCCGCGGTAAGTTCGAACTAAGGTACTTCGACTTCAGCTACGTTAATAACGTAGCTGAAGTTGCGTATCTTAGTTCGAAGTGGGGGGTTAGTGTGGACCAGGCCTTAATGACTAAAGGTGAGGCATAGGGGATAAGGTACTATATGCTAAGCAGCTGTGGTAGATGCATTTAAAGGAGAAACCCTTCCAGATAGGGTAACAACCGGATATCAGATTTTATTTATCAGAACCATATATTCCACCCCCAGTGAGGTACAACAGGTGCCAAAGGTTTGGACATGTGGCAAATGTATGTAAAGGGAAAATTAGATGCAGTAAATGTGGATGAGAGCTCTTCTATCACAGTTGTGTGGAAGGGACAGAATTCAAGTATAGAGGAAAGCACTTGCAGCATATGGAGGTTGTATATCCCCAAAACAAGCTAAAGAGATACAAAAAACAAAAGTTAAAAATAGGTGGAAGCTACTAGGAGATATCTAAGACCAGAAGGGGAAGAGGAAAGGAAACTTAGTAAGGATAAAGAGAGAAACACACAACAGAATAAATTGAAGGATACGATGGATGTTACATATGCATAGACAAATAGACATTAATAGCTTTTATGACTGAAGTAATGAACTGCATATCACAGACTGGGGGAACAGAGAAAATGAAAATTCTACTTAAAGCAGCAGCAAAGTACCTATGTGTTAGCAACTTATTGGTAGCACAACGCCATGCGTTTTTTTTTTTTTTATGAACGAAATACTGAAGGATAAATAGAATAGTACTGACTATTTACTGTTGGACTGCACATAGCCGAATAGCACATGGACAGGAGCAAATGTCTAATATCCTTGATAAGGCTACTAAACCTGATATCATTTGCATACAAGAAACATGGTGAATAGGAAAACTAGATTTCAGAATCCCAGGATATGGCATCTATGGCAAGATAAAGAAGTAGGAAGGAGTTTTTACATTCATTGAGGAAAACAAATTATATTTATTGTAGTTTCTTCACCTCAATTACAAGATAGAGTATAACGCTATGGTGAGTTCAATGAAAATTAATTCTCCATTTTTGAAAATATATAATGTTTACAACCCCTGTGAAAAACTGGAAATTCAAGATCTAGCAGAAATAATTGAAGTTGCAATAGACCCATATAATATATGAGGAGACCCAAGAATCCATAACTTAATATGGGGAAGTGGAAAAAAGGATAAGAATGGCAACTGTCTAGAGCCATTAATTGGTGAAAATAATCTAGTAATATTGAATGATGTTACACCCACAAGGTTTAATACAGCCAATAGAAATCTCTCCTGTCTAGGCCTCGGAATTGCCAAGTAGTATAACAAACACATGTAGCTGGGGAGCCCATAAACAAGAGGGAATGAGAAGTGATCATTACTTACAGGATGCCAAGGTAACAGTGCTGTTGAGGATGGATGAAGGCCCATTACTTGGAATATTTAAAAAAAGCAAACTGAGAAGTATTTGAAGCAAATTCAATGAAAATATTAATGAACTGTGTATAAGTGATGACACTGAGGATGTTAGTAGCAGTATAACAAAGGGAATCATGATGGCAGCAAAGTTGGCTATACCTAAGATATCAAGTCACCCTAAGGTAGCAACTGTATACCATGGTGGACTGAGGAATGGAAAAAAAGAATTAAGGAAAGGAACAAGGCATATAAGAAAGCAAAAAATACAGTGAATAGTGAGGGAGGACTTACCGAAATGTAAAAGAAACAAGGCAATTGTGCAGAGGGCTATTAAAAAGTCAAAAAAAGAAAGCTGGAGATAGTATGGTGGCGAACATAAATAAATACTAAAACCTCAGACATATATGGGCAGATTAAGATGATAAATGGAATATGGAGAAGCAATTCTGTACCAAGGCTAACTGTAGAAAGCCAAGGGATAAAAAGCTATAATAAAGAAAAAAAATAGAAACCCTAGCAGAAATATTCCACACATTAGTAATGGTAAAAATCAGATTATAGTAATCCATATGAGGGGGAAAAATAATTAAAGAGACACATGAGAACGGGAAGAGGTGGGGGGAGGAAAAGAATACAATACTAAATGAAAACTTCTGTATGAAGGAACTTCAAAAAGCTATAAATAATAGCAAAAACTCTGCATCAGGGAATGATGGCATAGGTAACAAATTGCTAAAACACCTGGATGAAGGGAGTTAAAAACTGTACCACAGTATATGGGGAAAAGGTGAGCTACCAGTGGAGTGGAAAGATGCTGTTGTAGCCCCAGTGTGGAAACCAAGTAAGCTGTGATACAAGATGTGTACAGGCCAATTGCCCTTATATCATGTATGGGTAAAGCCATGAAAAGAATGGTGACTGAAATATTAACAACATAGCTGGAGAGAAATGGACTGACAGACAACAGGCAAAGTGGGTTCAGAAGGGGAAGGAGTACAGTTGATCATATAGCCAGAGTACAGATGGAAGCACAGAAGTATGAGAAACAATGAATATAGGATAGTAGTTTCCCTAGATACTCAAAAAGCATATGATGTGTTATGGAGACGGGACTTATTGCATAAAATAGCCTCCATGGGCATAAAAGGAAAAGCATATAGATAAAGGATTTCTTAAGTAAAGGAACTATGCAGGTCCGATTAGGGAAATCCTATTCTAGTATATCTATAATCACAAATTGTACTCCACAGGTGAGTGTCATCAGCCCTACCTTATTCAATGTAATGATAAATAATCACCAAAAAAAGGATGAATTCAGGAATAGGCATTTCCTCGTTTGCAGATGACTGTGCCATATGGATTAAAAACAGAAAACAGGAAATAGTTGAGAAGCAAATACTGTAAATGAAACACTTAGGAGAAGTAAAGAATGGGGAAATATGGGGCTTTAAATTTTCAATTCTCAAAACTAAAGGAATAATATGCACTAAAAGAAAATGAGAAAATGAGAAAAGACTGTAAACTGTCTGTATATGAACAACATACAGGTACAGTTAAAAGCTACAAATTCCTGGGTGTGACATTTGATAGCAAGCTAACATGGAAGGATCACATTACATTTATCTACATTATTTTCAAAGGTAAAATCAATCTACTTAAAAGTATGTTAAGAACCACCTGAAGCATGAGTAAGAAAGCAATGGTAATGCTTTATAAAGAATTAATAAGACTAATTATTGAAGGATGGATGCCAAGCATTTAGTTCAGCATCAAAAATGAATCTGAGGAAGCTAGACTCAATCCAAGTCCATTATGCATTGCATGTGGTGTGTTCATCATGACCCCTTTGCATGTAATGCTAATAGTTGCAGGTGAAATGCCTGTTGCATTGAGAATGAAATTTTTGGACTTAACCTTCTGGGCAGAAGTCATAAGAGACAGGGAAGCTGGCAACACTAAATAAATATATGAAGAATGCTGGGAATTCAGTGGACAACATGGGCAGGACCAAAAATGCCTTTGTTAATAGGACTGAAGTACGGACAAAGCAACTAAGAGAAAAGAAAGACCTAAAAGATATTAGCATATACAGTCATGGGAAAATGCATTATGGGTGGAGAATCACTCCTCTCCCTGATATAAATGTGGAACTATATAAGGAAATTAAAATTGGAAAGGAGAACTAAATGTATTAAATATAGCAACTCAATATATATGTGATAAACAGGGCAAACATTGCCAAATATTTGCGGATGGATCTAAAGATGAGAAAATAGGGAGAGTGGAGGCAGCATTCTGTATCCCAACACTTGGAATAAAGAAATACAGTAGTCTATCAAATTTTGTTGCCATCATGATAGACAAACTAGCAGAGATAATGGTGGTGGTGTACTAGATCAGAGGTGGGCAAACTATGTGGCCCGTGGGACCGTGCTGCCCAGTCCCTGAGCTCCCGGCCAGGCAGGCTAGCCCCTGGTCCCCCTCCCCTGCAGCGCGCAGCGCCGCCAGTGCTCTGGCCCGCCTCTCCTACCGGGCAGCGTGGGTGGCTGGGCTCTGAGCTCCTGCTGCTCCAAGCAGCATGGTAAGGGTTCGGGGGAAGAGGGGGATTGAATAAGGGGCAGGGGGTCCCGGGGGACAGTCAGGGGACGGAGCAGGGGGCAGTTGGATGGGGCGGAGGTTCTGGGGGGGCCGGTCAGGGGATGGGGAATGGGAGGTCTGGATAGGTGTGGGAATCCTGGGGGGGGGGGCTGTCGGGGGGCGGGGGTGTGGATAGGGTAGGGTGATCAGAGGGCAAGTGTGAAAAATCAGGATGGGGCTGGGAGGTAATAGGTGTCTATATAAGAAAAAGCCCCCATAATCAGGACTGTCCCTATAAAATTGGGACATCTGGTCACCCTAGGATAGGGGTCGGGGAAGTCAGGGAACAGGGAGTGGGGGGGGTTGGATGGGAGTGTGGTCCCGGGGGGCAGTTAGGGGCGGGGGTGTGGATAGGGGGTCAGGGAGCGGGGAGCAGGGGGGGTTGGATGGGTCGGGGGTTCTGAGGGGGGCAGTTGGGGACGGGAGGTGCGGATAGGGGAGAGGGTCAGGCTGTTTGGGGAGGCACAGCCTTCCCTACCCAGCCCCCCATACAGTTTCACAACTCCAATGTGGCCCTCGGGCCAAAAAGTTTGCCCACCCCTGTACTAGATACTGGATGTAAGACCTACCTCTGTTGTCATCTTGTCAGATTCACTGTCAGGACTTCTGGCAATCAAAAATAGGAATTCAGATAGCAGAAATGATATAATTAATGTGAAATATTGTTACTAACAACAGAATTGGTGCAGATGGGAGTAAACAATTGAAATAGCATGGATCCCACAGAATGTTGGGACAGCAAAAAATGAGGGTGGCAGACAAAGTAGCAAAAAATGCATTAAAAATTACAAAATGGCAGATTCCTTTAAATAGGAATTTAAAATTAAACTAATGAACTAAGAGGGGGGTGTCAGAAGTATGGACAAAAGAAACAACGGGAAAGGATTTCATGACGATGCCCTAATCGGAAATGCTGACATACAGCAAGAACCTGAGCAAAAGAGTGAGGTAGCTTTATCTCAAATACTTATCAGATACTGTGGCTTAAACAGTAACTTGGTCTCAATAAACACATAGAAAGGCAGTGTGAAATGTGCAAGGGGGATTCTAAGTGACAAAAGTTACCCTTAAATACCTAGTAAAAGCATCAGGAAAATTGGGAATCATTAAGAAAGCAATATTACAATTTTTTTAAATAGTGGGAAAAGAGAGAGATTTAACTATATATCCCGAAATCCAGCACCTAGCGGTTATAGACTCGGAGTGTGACTCTGTTGCACCTTAAAATACAAGAAGGAGGATTGCAGGAAGAGAAATGACAAATTTTGCACTGGTTGCTAGAGAGTAGAGGAAAGGCCCAGAGAGAGGTGGACATACAGCAAGCCCAGGGAGAGGCCCACACAGTCTTATTGTTTACAAGTTTTATCTGTTTTTAAAAAATGTAAAATATCACATGTACCTCTTGTGGATCAGTTATCTGTCCCTTACTTGTTTGCAAAGTCCTTGCACACCAACGACACATGTAAAATTATACATTCTAAAAATTCAGCATTCCATTCTAGGTCTGTAATGGCTGAAATTCTTTAATATATGAAGACTCTTTGACCTACATGCAGTGGTGTTGGAGGTCTCCTTGCAGGTCTAAGCAAACATCTTAAAATCAGCAACGTATCTTGGTATATTGCCTTGCATTGTATGGATGTAGAATGTAAACCATTTTCTTGTGTCTAAATGCAGTCCCCCTCCTTCTCCCCACCATCACATCAAGGCTGAGACAATTTGGCAGGGCAGTGTGAGGGAAGCTTATATTATTGCTATCCTTTCTGTACCTGTTCTGTGGCTAAACACAGCATCTCAGTTTTCAGGCCTTTCAATCTGGCATCTTTTGCTAGTACTACATTCAAATTAAAATAAACCCCACCACCCCTGCTGCTCTCCCCACCTTTTTATAACAACTGCTTGTGATTATACTTGAAACCCATGGAGCTGGCAGCATGTTCACCGAGAATAATCGGATTAGGCCTTCTGTTGTCCGCTTCCTTAACTGGGCATGGCATGGGGTGGAAGAGGCATGTCCTGTAGATTTAGCCAAAAGCAAGATGCAGAAAAAGGGGGGGAAATTGTTTAAATCTAAAATCTGGAGCAGGCTCCATGACAGCACAAGTGTAGCCCAAGGTTACTTTTGTTTATTTTATTTATGTAATGAGAAGAGGTCATTTTAACTTTGTTCCTGTTTATTGCCTTCTCTGGAATGTAGACAGCAAAAGACATTATTAAGCTCAACAAAATTGTTTATGTCCTAATTTTGCAGCTTGTACTATCGTTACTTCCTAGAGTAAGGTCCAGCAGAGCCTGTCTTTGACTAAAGTGTGCTATTGAGCCAAGGAGAATTAGATCATTCATTCTGCGGCTTGATGTCAGCTCCAGATGATGTGAATTGATACCTTTTAATTTAAATTAAACAAAAAAAAAAAACTTCATAATTCTAAAACGATTCTTTAATGAAATAAAATGTCCTTTTGCTGTGGTTACAGAAACAGATGTTTGTTTAAAGACATTTGTCGAACTTGGGCTCAGACTTAATTCTTCACTTAATTTTGTACCAGTCTTCAGTAATTGAAACTGCCTCAGGACCAAGCTAATAAGAGTCTTCAGCGTGCCGTGGTCTGTGAACGGGGCTTCTTTTTTTTTTTTTTTTCTGGGAATTAAGTGTCCCAGGAAAAGCAACACAGTTGCTAGTGAAGCAAGCCCACGAATATTGATTATTTGCCATGCATTTCAATTATGCAGGAACTTAAATCTGAACTGGATACCTGCAGTTAATGATGGGCAATCCAGTTTGGACCAAATAGGGTCCGAAACTTTAAAATTTGTAGAGTTTCAAAAAATTTGGCCTGCCTCTTTTGTATCCCCTGCCATCCAATATTTTTCATGTTCACTGGTCTTCATTCTTTCTTGTTCAGATACAATGTATAGGTAAGTCCAAAGCTGACTGCAAAGAATTACAAACAGCTCTCACAAGGATCTGACCAGGCAACCAAATGGCAGATGAAATTCAATTATGATAAATGCGAACTAATGCACATAGGAAAACATAATCCCAATTATGCATACAAAATAATGGGGTCTAAATTAGCTGCTACCACTCTAGAAAGAGATATTGGAGTCATTGTGGATAGTTCTCTGAAAACATCTGCCCAGTGTGCAGTGGCAGTCGAAAAGCTAATAGAATGCTAGGAACCATTAGGAAAGGTAAGACAGAAAATACCATATTGCCACTATATAAATCCATGGTACATCCACACCTTGAATAATGTGTGAATTTCTGGTCACCTCATTTCAAAAAAGATATATTAGAACTGGAAACGGTGCAGAGAAGGGCAACAAAAACGATTAGGGATGTGGAACAGCTTCCATGTGAGGAGAGACTAAAAAGTCTGGGACTGTTCATCTTAGAAAAGAAATGACTAAAGGGAGATAGGATAGAGGTCTATAAAATCATGAATGGTATAGGGAAATGTTATTTACCCCTTCACATAATACAAGAGCTGGGGGTCAACCCATGAAATTAATAAGCAGCAGGTTTAAAACAAACAAAAGGAAGTACTTCTTCACACAACATGCTTTCAACCTGTGGGACTCATTTTTATTGGATGTTGTGAAGGCCAAAAGTATAACAGGATTCAAAAAATATTCGATACGTTCATGGAGAATAGGTCCACCAATGGCTATTAGCCAAGACATAAAACAACGTAAGTAAAACTACGTAAAAACCCTACCCAATGCTTCCAATCTCCCTAAACCTCCGACTGTCTGAAGCTGAGACTAGATGACAGGGGATGGCTCACTCAAAATTGCCTTGTTCTGTTAATTCACTCTGAAGCATCTGGCAGTGGCCACTGTCAGAAGACAGAATACTGGGCTAGATGGACCATAGGTTTTGATCCAATATGGCCTTTTTTTTTTTTTTAATGTAGTTGGAAAGGTGGTTTTCTGTTGTATTTTTGACATGCTGGTAAGTAGACAGATACATACAATCTTATGACAGAGTTTCTTTGCAGGAGATTTCCAATCCAATACACAAATGCCAGTGTTTGGATAAAATTTGGAACCGAAGCCAACTTCTTAAACTTTTACCTCACTGCAATCATACACATCGTAACAGGACCTTTTTACTGAGTCCATTTTTCCATTAGATTCAATCTGTTCTACCCATCGTGGTTCCTTTCTATTATAAGAGTAAGTTCCATTACCCAGAGGATTTGGCTGAATTTCTCTTTTTGTCAAAGGGTATGGAGAAGGTTAAGTATGTTTTCCCCCCTTGCTGTTCAGTAAAACCATTTCATCTTGTGTGTGTATGTCAAACTCATTATTACTGTGCCTCTAAGGGCACCCAAGCGCGTGTGCACACACAAAAATGTTATTCAGACAAAAAGGACAAAATCTGTGTTTAAGAAAAAGAAGTATGACGAAGGGTACATGAAGCAAGGAGCCAGTAGCAAAAGTGCCACTGAAAGAGCTTTCCCAAATGAAATCCCTATTCGCTCTTAGATGTTTGCACAGAATCATGTGCACTGTTTTCTCTTCTTGGCTGCCATGAGTCAAAATCAGCTAGTGAAAATGATACCGTGCGGTCTGCACAAGCTGCCTTTTGCTGTTAAGAAACATTCCAGGTGAGAATGAAAAACATTAAAATTTGTGTATGGTCCCTGGAAAATATGTCTCTGCCTCAGCCCTAGGTTGCTCTAGCAGTGAGCTTTTTGTGTGTATGGTAGCAATCATTGTCCTTGCAATTATTTGTGCTGACTTCTGATCAGTCTTTGGGGCACCTGCTTCACTCCATGCTGAAAACATACTGTTTCCTTCTGTTCTTTTTCTACCCCTTAACTAGTTTTCAGTCCATTAAATAACATTACCTCTCAGTCCACGACTGTTTTCCGTAGCAGTTTAAATAATAAGTGAAGAGTATCCATGAAATATGTTGCTGTCAATGTTGTGATTTTTAGTTAGATGGGTCCAGACAATTCTGTGATCCTTAAACAGCCATTGAGTTGCATGTAGATTTTGGGAGCTTCAAGCACACATGAAGTAGAGTAAGGTCATGATCCTTTACCACTGAAATCAATGGGAGCTTAGTCTTGACTTCAGGGGATGCAAAATTGGGCCATATATAGCCATATTGACTTGTCCTTGCAACAATATCTGTACATGGGAAATAATTTTTTGTGCTTTTTACATAGTAGAAGCATCTCCTATGTATCTGTGTGGAGCTGTCTTGAGTTATACGTTATCAGTTATTGTTTGCCTGGAGTTATGTTCAGAGGCGTTTGTCTAAGGCCTGGTCTACACTAGGCTTTTATGTCGACTTTAGCGCCGTTATATCGAATTAACCCTGCACCCGTCCACACCAGGAAGCCATTTAGTTCGACATAAAGCTCTCTTTAAATCGATTTCTGTAATCCTCCCCAACGAGAGGAGTAGCGCTAAATTCGACATGGCCATATCGAATTAGGCTAGGTGTGGATGGAAATCGACGGTAATAGCTCCGGGAGCTATCCCACAGTGCACCACTCTGTTGACGCTCTGGACAGCAGTCCGAGCTCGGATGCTCTGACCAGCCACACCCCCGGGAAAATTTGAATTCATTTTCATTTTCCTGTCTGGGCAGTTTGAATCTCAGTTCCTCTTTGGACATCGAGGGGAGCTCAGCAGCAGTGGCAACTATGCAGAGCTCTCCAGCAGAGATGGCCGTGCAATCCAATAGAAAGAGGGCCCCAGCATGGACTGATCGGGAAGTCTTGGATCTCATCGCAGTGTGGGGCGATGAGTCCGTGCTTTCAGAGCTGCGCTCCAAAAGAAGGAATGCTAAGATCTACGAGAAGATCTCCAAAGCCATGGCAGAGAGAGGCTACAGCCGGGATGCAACGCAGTGCCGCGTGAAAATCAAGGAGCTGAGACAAGGCTACCAAAAAACCAAAGAGGCTAACGGACGCTCCGGATCCCAGCCCCACACATCCCGTTTCTACGAGGCACTGCATTCCATCCTGGGAGCGGCCGCCACCACTACCCCACCCCTGACCGTGGACTCCGAGGATGGGATCATGTCGGACATGACAGCGGACGGGGAAGAGGAGGAAGGAGATGAGGAGGACGAGGCAGTCGACAGCGCTGGCACCGCTGATTTCCCCGACAGCCAGGAGCTCTTCATCACCCTTACCGAGATCCCGTACCAACCGTCCCCATCCCTTACCCCGGACACAGAATCAGGGGACGGATCAAGCAGTAAGTGCTGTAAACATGTAAACATTTATTTAAAACAGAACGGTAATATTTATACTATTAACAATGTATATTTATAAAAGTGCTGTAAACTAGTAAAAAAATAATCAGGTACAAAACAGGAATATTTACAAAGGTAACAAATGGGTTTTGCATGATTTCTCTGTCTTAGGCTCTTCTCAATTTAGTCCCAAGTATTTTAAAAAAATTTCACAATGTCCGTTACTACATGATTCCCAGGCCCAAGACGCTCCACTCCAAAGTCCCAGTGCACCTACGCGAAAATCCGGTCAATGTGGCCGGGGATCGACGAGAAATCCTCGTAGGAGAACTCCTCGTAGGTCTCGTGGAGGTAGAGCTCAAGCCTGTTGATCAGGTTCCGGGGTAGGGCGATCTTAGTGGGCCCTCCGTGGTAGCAGACATGTCCCCTCCATGCCACAATCAGGTACTCGGGGATCATGGCCCGACATAGCATGGCGGCATACGGCCCCGGTTTCTGCATGCTTTCCCGCAGCATGCGTTCTCTCTGGGTGTCCGGGATCCTCAGGAGGGTGATGTCGCTCATGACGCCCTGCTTTGAATTAGGGAGGGGACTGTTAGTATTGGGACTGCTTTACAGCCACGCGGTGGAGGGAGAGGGGCAGCATACAGGGATCTTTCCCTGGGACAGCCGCGAGGGGGTGGGACAGGGGCAGAGTTGATGCTGTCCTGATTGCTGGCAGCAGAGACTGGCATTGCTTTCAATGTGAAAGGAGGCCAGTGCTACAGCTGGAGTTTTAAGCAGCCACAAGTCTGCGGCTTACCATTATTGCCCGCTCCAGAAGTTCAGGTCTCCAGCCACAGTTCTCTGAACACTCCAAGACCTCCGCAAGTCCACAGGCACTGAAGGCGACGGCCGAAAATTCGACCTTGTCCTGAGTGCGCATGTGAGAGGTTCAGTGCATGGTCTTGTTCACAGAGAAAGACTAGGTTCTTTGTATACAATTTCATTTATCTGTCTCAGGAATTCACTCCCTTTTTAAAATTCACACAGACACATCTGCGACTGTCTCCCAACCCAGCCTGTCAGCACACTCCCAGAGGCTAGCGCAGATTAGGCGGAGGAAGAAGAAGACGCGTGAAGACATGTTCACAGAACTAATGGGCTGCTCCCGAGCCCAGGCAGCCCAGCAGACACAGTGGAGGGAGAACTTGTCACAAATGCACCGAGCAGTCATGGAACGGGAGGAGAGGTGGCGTCAGGAGGACCAACAGGCTACTGAAAAGCTGCTTGGACTAATGAGGGAGCAAACGGACACGCTCCGGCGCCTTGTGGATGTTCTGCAAGACCGGAGGCAGGAGGACAGAGCCCCGCTGCAGTCTATCTGTAACCGCCCTCACCCGCCACCAAGTCCCACACCACCCTCACCCAAAGTCCAAAGAAGGAGGGGCGGCAAGGGCCGTTAAAACTTTCAATCAACCCCTGCAGACTGCTCTAGCAGTAGAAGGCTGACATTCCCCAAAATTTCATAAGTCCTTTCCTACCCACCTCACACAAGCCCCCGTCCAAGTTTCACCCCCCACGTTTCATGTCTGGTTCGCAATAAAATGTTTGTTTCTGTTCATTACTGTTTCAGTCAGGTTCTTTTGAGGGAGAGTCTGTCTGGAGGGGGGGAAGGGGCTTGGTAATTGGACAGGACAGTCACCTTTAGCAGGGTACAGAGGCGGTGTCAGGTCCAGCATCAGGACACATACACAGTGCAGTCACTGGTTACCCTGGTCAGTCTGGGAGGTGCTTTTCATGTTTTTGGGGGGGGGGGGTTGCTCTGTGACTTTGTGGCGGGGGAGGGCAGTTACAGATCTTATGCAGCGGTCCTTATCCTGGCTCACAGATCCACGCAGCAGGGGATCTGTAACCCTACCCCCCCTGCCAGAAAGTCACATAGCCGACACATACACACAGTCCCCCCCAGGAGTGCTGGCAGGCTCCATTGAAATAACCAGTCCACCAGTGCGGAGCCTGTCATTCCGGGAGTTTAGAAGTATCATTTGCATCAGAACACAGTCTGCGTCCCCGGTTTAAAATATTCCCGCGAAAACAGCAATACAGACAACGGTGTTCATTAAAAAATCGAAATGATTTTATTTTTTGGGAAGGGGAAGGGGGTGAAGGTTGTATGTAACTGGAGAGGATAGTCAAAATGGACTGGGTAAAGAAACGGGGGCAGGTTCAGCTTTTCTGTCCACAAACTGAAAAGTCACTGGTTGCCCTGCTCACTCAGGAACCTAGCTTTCAAAGCCTCCCGGATGCACAGGGCGTCCCGCTGGGATCTTCTAATGGCCCGGCTGTCTGGCTGGACGTAATCAGCAGCCAGGCTATTTGCCTCTAGCTCCCACCCCGCCATAAAGGTCTCCCCCTTGCTCTCACACAGATTGTGGAGCACACAGCAAGCTGCAATAACGATGGGGATATTGGTTTCACTGAGATCACAGCGAGTGAGTAAGCTTCTCCATCTCCCTTTGAGACGGCCAAAAGCACACTCCACCACCATTCTGCACTTGCTCAGACGGTAGTTGAACAGTTCTTTTTCTGTGTCCAGGGCGCCAGTATAGGGCTTCATGAGCCAGGGCATTAGCGGGTAGGCTGGGTCCCCGAGGATGACTGTAGGCATCTCCACATCCCCAAGAGTTATTTTGTGGTCTGGGAAGTAAATACCTTCCTGCAGCCGTCTAAACAGACCAGAGTTCCTGAACACGCGAGCGTCATGAACCTTGCCCGGCCATCCGACGTAGATGTTTGTAAACCGTCCCCGATGGTCCACCAGTGCTTGCAGCACCATTGAAAAGTAGCCCTTTCTATTGATGTACTGGCTGGCCTGGTGGTCCGGTCCCAGGATAGGGATGTGAGTCCCATCTATAGCCCCACCGCAGTTTGGGAATCCCATCGCGGCAAAGCCATCTATGATGACCTGCGCGTTTCCCAGGGTCACTACCTTTGGGAGCAGTACCTTGACGATTGCCTTGGCTACTTGCATGACAACAACCCCCACGGTAGATTTGCCCACACCAAAGTGGTTCGCGACTGACCGGTAGCTGTCCGGCGTTGCAAGCTTCCAGAGGGCTATGGCCACTCGCTTCTGGACAGTGAGGGCTGCTCGCATGCGGGTGTCCTTGCGCTTCAGGGCAGGGGACAGCAACTCACAAAGTTCGAGGAAAGTCCCCTTCCGCATGCGAAAGTTTCGCAGCCACTGGGATTCATCCCAGACCTGAAGCACTATACGGTCCCACCAGTCCGTGCTTGTTTCCCGGGCCCAGAATCGCCGTTCAACAAAATCCACATGCCCCATTGCCAACGTCATGTCCTGGGCGCTGGGGCTCGTGGTTTCTGACAGCTCTGTGCCACTCTCCGACTTCAGGCTCTCACGGCGGTGCCGTAGCCTCCTCGCCCGATTTCTCTGCATCTGCCTCAGGGAAAGGTGTATGATAAGCTGCGAGGTGTTGAGAACGGCCACAAGTGCAGCGATGGTCGCAGCGTGATCCATGATCGCAGTGCTGTGGCGTCCGCGCTGTCACTGACCAGAAAAGTGCGCGAACTGATTTCCCGCCGGCGCTTTCATGGAGGGAGGGAGGGCGTTAGTGACGGACGGATGACGACAAATTTTTTTTACCCAGAAGGCATTGGCGGCTCGACCCAGAATTCCGATGGGCAGCGGGGACTGCGGGAACTGTGGGATAGCTGCCCACAGTGCACCGCTTCCAATATCGACGCTCGCCCCGTTAGTGTGGACTCACAAAGTCGAATTACTGTCCTTAGTGTGTCCTTAGTGTGGACACACACGTTCGACTTTGCAATATCGATTCCACATATTCGATTTAAGTAAAATCGAATTACCCTCGTAGTGTAGACATACCCTAAAGGAATCTATCCAGCAATTGAAGTTTAAGAAGAATTGTCAAATCTTGTTCAGGAAATCACATTTTAGTTAAGAATTCTCAATAGATCTTCATTAACATTCCCTAAAGAATAAGAAATCTATACAGTTGTATTCCCTTTTTGCTTGATGAGCACTGCTTTTAGCCGATATTTTTTTCCTAGTGCAATTTCCTGACTTGTGCCGTTCATATTTTCTAGTGGCTAAAAGGTCAGCATTGGCTATGCTTCTCATTCTATATTAGTTTTTATTTTCCTTTCAATATCTGTTTTGGAAAGTTAGCATTTGATTCTTTGAATATGCACATCTGTTGTAAAGATACAAATCTGAGGGAGGAATACTGTAATAGGAGTGTTAAAACTGCATATCACAGTGCTAAGATATGTTTGAAAAGAGTGGTGTTTAAAATGTTACTTTATCGTGCAGTCATTGTTTGTAAACCCTGCAGCTATTTCAACTATTCTAAATTACTAGTGTATAAATGTTTAAATTATGCCAAGTATAAAGATAAACATTTACATTATGCTGCAGAATTTGAAGATGATCAGTAACTTCCTATTCTTCATAAAGTTCAATTTCATGCAAGAGAAATTGATGTTTTCAGATGCACTCAGTGATGCTGTGGCTTCAGCAAAGCTCAGGTGGCAAGAGAGTATATCAAAGATGAATCGTTTTGAACAGTGTTTGGCTGATTTATTGAGTCTGTTGGGACAATGAATCTGTAGACTGTGTTATTAAACTCAAGTGTTATCATATTATCCATTTTATATATCATCATAATTGTAAAATATGACTTACCTCTTGTATTTCACATACCAAGTTTGTGTCCCCAAAGCTTCTATCTTTTAATTTTTAGGTAGATTTTTAAATCCAAAGCAAAGAGGAACATGTGTCCATCTTCATGTAGACAGCACTTCTAAGTTTTGACTCAGGAGGTCTTAGTTTTCAGAAATCAAAACTAATTTAGGATTCTAGGTGGTTATAAAATTAACCAAGTAAGAGAACCAAACGGAAAATGTGATATAAACTGGCTTATCATTCCAAATTGAAGTCCACCTTAAAAAAATTAATGAACCATATTTTATAGCAAGCCTTACTTCTGGGTCTCTTACTGTGTTGTTTGGTTCCTGTATACGAACAGTTCACCTCTTGCTGATTAAATTTCCTTCTACAATTCCACTAAAGTGCCTGTCAGGAGCATCTATATTGCACTGTCACTGCTGACATGATATGGAAATTCACTGAAAATGACAGGCTCATTCAACATGAGACTTCATCTTTTGTCAGAGACACAATGACCGGTATCTTAAAATCTTAAAAAGTAAGACACAGTTACCCTACTATAATACAGGGCATTGCTCTTATCTGGCTAACCACCTGTGCTCTATTTGCATTAGTATGCTGTTCCTATGTTCCATTGTCTAGCAGTAACTAGCATAAATATGTAATTATATGGTTTGTTTTGCTAGTAATAGACTTTTTAAAAAGTCTATTATTACGTTGGTGTTGAATTGTGTTTACTGTATCAACCGAAAGATATAAATTGAGTCAAATTACTTGTGTGGTTAACTGCAAAATACAAGTTATTTCAGTGGTGGTTAGTTTTCAGAACGATTTATGGTAATCTAGTTCTTTGCTTGGTTTTGTTAAGAACTTGATACTTATAAAACCTTGCCGTTATTAGGCATAGTCACTGGGCAAAACTAATGTCCTCAGTGAAATCCTGTTCTCTGCATGTCTTTGTCACGCAGAGGTTCCCAAAGGGTTGTAAGTGTTTAAACAATGGCTTATACATAATAGAAAATTGAAGATGATAGCAAGGCTTAATGTTGGGATTCCGTTCATTGGATGTTTAGGGCCCAGTCCTGCATTGTGGCCACAGTAATTCATTGTGCAGGGTGACACTTGGTGTTTCAAGTACATTTGGGAACAAAAAATTTAAAAAAATTAAAACAAAACCAAAAAACCTTGCTCATCAGTCGAAGGGGATGTCTACGCAGCCCATGGCAGTGCATCTCCAAGCCCGGGTTGACAGGCTCAGGTTCGAGTGGTTCAGGGTACTTTGCTAAAAATAGCAGGTAGATGTTGTGGCTCTGAAGCCTGGGGACAGGGGTGAGCTGCTTCAGAATCCGAGCTCCAGCAAGAGCCACAAAGTGTACACAGCTATTTTTAGCATGGTAGCCCAAGCCCCGCAAGCCTGTGTCTGTTGACCCAGGTTCGGAGACTTGCTGCTACTTGTACCCTTAGGGTACATCTACACTGCAGTTAGACATCCAGAGCTGGTCTGGGTCAGCTGACTTGAGCTCGCGGGATCAGGCTAAGAGGCTGTTGAATTGCGGTGTAGATGTTAGGCTAGAACCTGAGCTCTGGGACCCTCAGGGGTCCAGCTTGAGCCCAAGTGTCTATACCACAATTAAACAGCCCCTTAGCCCAAGAACCCGAGTCAATTAACCCGGGCCAGGCATCGGTATGTAATTGCAGTGTAGACATACCGTGAATTGTAGAGTGCGAAAGAACTGAAACTACTGTATTTTAGGGAAGGATTCTTGTTTAGCGGTTAGAACAAGGGACATGGGAGTCTTGGCATGTGGCATCTTCTTCAGGACACAGCCCTCTGGCTGTGCCATACTCTGTGCTTCCCCCTTCCGGGGGACCTGCAGTCTGCTGTCCAGCCACTTCCTTCAGTGGCAACTGGAGCCCACTGTCTGGCCCACTTCCTCAGTGGCGAGGTGGGTGGGGGGGAGAACTCAGGCCCACCCACTACTCCAGGTCCTGGCCCAGGGACCCTGTAGAAGGCTGCTGCTTGCGGTGCTTGCTCCGACACTTCAGTAGGTTTCCCTGGTGACTTCCTCCTGGCCCCCGCACCCTCTTTGCTCTTGAGAACCCAGTGTGGGGCAGGGCGCCCCATCACACCTATAATAGTCTCAGATGAAAGGTACCATATAAATGCAAAAATAATTAATGATGTTAATCATATTATGGTACTTTTTGCAATTCTATTTAAATTGTTTAATTCAAAAAGATTTTTAGTTTGAAAATTGAATAGGAAGGAATTAGAAAATAAGAATTCAGAAATAACATTTGATTCCAGAGCTTAACTACCTTTATTTTCTTTTACCTTGGTTATCCATCTCAGCATTGGTTGGTGACCTAGCGAAGCGACATTGAATTGAGTTAGGGCTGCATTGGTACAGGGGCTGGATTATTATTTCACCGTTTCAGCAGCTCCCTGCAAGCAGATTGGCAGAGGCTTCCATTGGTGTTTCCACTCTACATTTTTCATGAATAAACAGCGCTCGGTCTTCAGCTTGTCATCATTTCACCAACATTAATTTCACTGGGAGATGGGGTGGGAGAGTAACAGAGAGGAAGGGAAATTCAGCCTGACCCATGAACATTTCTTTCCTTGTATTGGTTCATGGCAGATACCTGACATTTAAAGGCTGAGACAGTTCATTTAATTTACGATGTGGTGATGGTTTGTCTGTTTTAACAATACATTTGTGAAACTTCTCTACCGTGGCTTACTTTGCCATAAGTGGGTCAGAAATTAGGAAATGGATTGCCATGGGCAGGCTTTGTTGTCTTTTAAGGAAGAGCCACAAACTTCATAAACTGATTACAATCAAAATCAGTTTATATGATCCTTATGCATTAAGAAAACCATAAAGATAAAATGCTTGTCATTATGAACCTGGTTCCACTTGGGATACAACTCTTATCTTGCCCATGGTGCTTTGATGTAACAATGTAAGTGTAAGATTGTGGGTAGGTGCACACACACACAAAACCCAAGAACTGTTCTGTAGCCCTTATTTAAAAAAAAAAAAAAAAACCACAAACTTTATTTACATTTTCTAAAACTTGGTCCTGAAGTAACATGATGTTGTCCTAATAGTGGTGAATATAGCTATGAAATTGTGATGTCTGTCTACTGCACATTTTAAATGTCATAGAACACTCCCTGTATACTAGGTGCCCAGATAGTGTCGGGCGTAATAGGTGCCTATATAAGAAAAAGCCCCGAATATTGGAATGTCCCTATAAAATCGGGACATCTGGTCACCCTACTGTATAAAGTCCATTAACAACTCTGAGAACAAAACGGCTGCAAGCCTGTAACTCCCTCTCTCTAGGCCTGATCCAAAGCCCACTGAAGTCAATGGAAAGACTCCCATTGACTGTACTAGACTTTGTGTTAGACCCTCCGAAGGGGACTTCACTTTTGTTCTTTCTCGTTGGAGATTTCCTTAAATTGAAATGAAATGGAATTCCAGACTGAAAGGGCATGTTTTGTTCTTTGTGTATCTACTGTTGCAAATATCAGTGTCACTTGAACAATACAGTGATACATGAGGGCCATCATTTATGGTTAATTAAGTCTTCTGCTTGCTGATGTAAGAGGATAGCTGAAATTTCAACACCTCCACTCCCCCCGTGCAGAACTGCAGCAGTGACGGTTGTAAGTGCACTCTGGGTGTCTTTCTGCTTGTGAATCATGTCACTTCTGGGTATATGATATTGCACCAAGTCCTATCAGTACTGCCTGAATAACAAACCTGACATGTCATAATTGGGAGCAATTTGCTGGATGCTAGATATTATTTCCTGCTTTGCAGGTTATTCATTCTTAGGTGTAGAACTCAGTATTTTTTTTAATTTAAATGTTAATGATCCCTTTTTAGATGTAAAGAGAAACATGAATAACACACTTTCGCAAAATGATGATTTATTTCATTCTCCCGGAAATTATATTAGTAGTAACTTTTATGTTTTAAGAATTCTCATTGAATAATCTGTCCCACAATTTGGCAGTAAACTGTTTACTTAGAAGGTATGTGGACAAGTTTTAAGGTGCTTGATCACACTTAAGACCAGATTTTCAGACAATCCAATGTGTTTGGAAGGTGCCGCTTACTTAGAGCTGTTTAGAACAACAACTACAACAACCAAAAAAAAAACCAACCAAACACACACACACAAAACCCAACAGGATTTCTTTGAGTCTTCCACCTCATTTTCTTAAAAGTTTTGATTTGTTAAAAATTTTTGACCAGTTCTACAGTGAGCTGAAAAACGCGAATATATATATGTGTGTGTGTGTGTATATATATATTTATTTATTCACGATATATATTTCCCCCCCCCCAACCATCATTCCCTAGTCGCCAGGTCCTTGTAAGGGATAACAGAGGGGAAATGAAACATTTGTAATTTTAAAAATAACACTGAAAATACAGGTAGATCGATGCAAGAACTATGCTGCAAAACTCCTATCCCCAATATACATCCCAACCCCAACCACATACACTGATGAAGGGGGGAAAAAATCCCATCCTACCCTTCCATGACTTTCCAGGTGACATGTGTGTCCTGCAAACCTACAGACAACACCAGAATAGCTCTGCCACAAGTCATACTCTGTTTGTGTTTGTCCCTCAGATGATAGTGCTATGTCCAACTGTGGTTTTTAAGATCATGTGATTTTTGACTCTCCTAATTCTAAATTAAACAAGAACATACTAATAAGCTAATATTTAGTGTCATAAAGCAGAATACTACAAGAAATGTGTAAATGCTTATGTTGTGAAAAAAATGCCAAAACCCTGTCTTTAACACTGCAAAACTTTTGAAGCAGTGGTGGGCAACCTGCGACCCATCAGGGTAATCCGCTGGCCGGCCACCAGACAGTTTGTTTACATTTGCACGGCCACTCACAGCTCCCAGTGGCCGTTCCTGGCCAATGGGAGCTGCGGGAAGTGGTGCGGGCCGCAGGGAACTGTCTGGTGGCCTGCCAGCGGATTACCCTGATGGTCTACATGCAGGCCGCAGGGTGCCCACCACTGTTTTTGAAGTGTTCAAAACAGAGACTGGGATTTGAATTTTGGGGCTTCTTCAGATCATCTCTAGTTAGAACCAATTTGAAAAGCCATTGTCAGATTAATTACTGGTACAACTATAGGAACACTAGGTTGATCTGCCAACATCTTAATTGCAATAAAACTTCAAAAGTTTGAATTGCACTTAGTACTGACGAATACCTAAAAAATTGTATTGCCTTTATGTGCTTCTGTGCTGACCAACTGTTTGTTTGAAAATTTAACTTCCTGTTCAATAAAAAGCAAAACTAAAAGATCCTTGCCCCAGTTATGTTTTAATTTATCCTGTTGTTTAGGGCAAGATCAAGCGTTCGAAGGGTCTGTGATTTACAGAAAACCATGCTATATTCAAACAGGCACAGATAAACCATATAGAGCAGTATGTGAAATTCAAGCATACTGTTTTTTACTGTTATGGACAAGTCACACAATTGACAATATACAAGACATTTTCCAAATGAAACTTATTCACTAAGGCTCTGGTTCAGGAAAACACTTCAGCATATGCTTAACTTTAAACATACTTAAGCATATTTAAATCAAGGTTAAGCACATGCTCAAGTGCATCCCTACATAGGATAGTACTTAAGCATGTGGTTCAGTGCTTTCCTTAACCAGGGTCCTATGTTTGATCAACAGTCAATTGAAGTCTCCTCCCAGTGTTTTCAGTAGGCTTTGGATCAGTCCCTAGGGACAAATCTTCCTCCAACAGATATCAATGGGTGTTCCCCCTTCTACTGACTTAAGTAGAATCAGGATTTGACCCCAAATGCACTTTTAATCTAAAATAAATAAATAAAAAGGCAAACCAAAGAACATTCCTACTAGGACATCAAGGCAATGCTGTGACTAACATCCCATTGCTCTGTACAGTATATTGTATCTGAGGGAAAGGCATTAGACTCAACCATCTTCATTGTCCCAGGTAAACCAGAGTGGTCTCCCTTCTCAAGGGTGAAGATGTCATTCAGTGTAGAAGAGCCTTTGCGCCTTACCAATCAATTCCATTTAAAAACAGTTGTTTATGCTTTCAGGTGTCATTAGTTGGGTCCAGAAATCAACTTTTTGGGCCAGAAGCCTTTAAGGTATTCGTTCCATCTTTTAGTAACTTCAGTCCCCTTCCCACCCCCCAATTCTCACTCTCTTCTGAGTAACAAAGCGGTTCATTAATCATCACGCAAACTCCAGTTACCTCCTTATATCAAAACACACGCGCACATGCACGCCTTACTGAAAGAATGCCAACATACAGTAGGTTCAGGTAAAATAAATTAAACCTACAAAGGAAAAGCTGTTGATAAATAAATGACTTTCAAACAGCCATTACAAAAAAAAAAAAAAAATCCAGGAGGTTGTATTTGTTACACTTGTCTTATTTGCATGTCTTCCCTGAAATGACTAGAACTAATACCAAAAATTACATGTGATATCAGTGCATTTGTGGGGTTTGTTTTTTAGAAAAGAGAGAGCTCTGCAGCTTAGAGATAAAATGCAATGTGGCAGTTACTGAAATACTGCATCTTTTTGTGAATAGTGGAACAAATTAGGTGAGGAAAACATCTGTAAATTGTCAATACAGGAGTTAATGCTGCCCTGAGGCTACAGAAATTAACCACTTCAGAGCTGCTAGACAAGCCAGGAATGTGGGGAGAACTGGCTTCTAGTGCTGAGCTGTTTGTCCAGTATATTATGTTTGAAATACTGATATTCCAGTATGATGTTAGCGCTTCAAAAAATGCTGCCATGTTAAAATCTGAGAACTGTTTCACCCTTGGACCAGTTGCCTTAAATAGTTTCTAGTCTGTGAAGAAAACAAAATAAAACGTCACCCACCTGGATCAATCGGTGAGGGAAATTGATGGGGCCAGTGATGAAAGAAGGACAGTCCCCAGGAGAGCCGCCAGCTTTTTTGCCACCCTAGGTGGCGGAAGGTCCCGCCCTCGAAATGCCGCCCTCAACAGAGGCGGCGGAAGGTCCCGCCCCCGAAATGCCGTCCCTGACAGAGGCGGCAGAAGTTCCCGCCCCTGACAAACCGACGACGACCGGGGCAGCCGAAGATCCGGCCGCCGCGGTTGCCGCCCCCCAAATGTTAGCGCCTCAGGCAACCGCCTAGGTCGCCTAATGGGTTGTGCCTGACAGTCCCAGTAACCAGGGAGTGAGACACTCGCCAGGCAACAATAGGTAGCTCCTTCCCTGGGAGGGTCTGACACCCATTGGCCAGCTGGGGGGAAAGGGTTGTTGATTGGCCAGCATTCTTCAGCTCCCAGAATTTAGACCCACCCAGGAGGCTCTTTCCACTCTGTTCCAGCAGCTCACCCTACCCACCAGAACAAAGAATTGGAACCCGGCCTCACAGATGCTGTGGGACTAGTTGATCACCTCTTTAGGGGGCAGGAAGGCATATTTTATTCTCCCATGGGCCAGTTAGCTGAGGACGAGGGCGATTTTTGCCTTCCTCGCAGCACCTGCAGGCCACAGTGGCTTAAGTAGGAATACGCATGGTACCTTACTGAGAGGATGGTGTTTACTTGTCACAAGTTGTAGCAGGTTTCCAGTGCGGTTAAGAGAATAAAATGAATGGTTCTGAGAGGTAAAAGACCTGGGATTTTGGTGTTGGGCTCATGTGACAGGGTGAGACCTTGTGGCCTTTGTGGGCTGAGGTCCCCATCCTGCTGCACACTCTACCCGCCCCCCCCAATGAGGGGGAGGGTGCTATTGTAACACTGACAGACCCTGGTTGTCGGTGGGTGGGATCGAACCTGGGGCCTCTGGAGCTTAGTGCATGAGCCTCTACCGCAAGGGTCGGCAACCTTTCAGAAATGGTGTGCTGAGTCTTCATTTATTCACTCTAATTTAAGGTTTCGCGTGCCGGTAATACATTTTAACGTTTTTAGAAGGTCTCTTTCTATAAGTCTATAATATATAACTAAACGATTGTTATATGTAAAGTAAATAAGGTTTTTAAAATGTTTAAGAAGCTTCATTTAAAATGAAATTAAAATGCAGAGCCCCCCAGACCGGTGGCCAGGACCCGGGCAGTGTGAGTGCCATTGAAAATCAGCTCGCGTGCCGCCTTCGGCACGTGTGCCACAGGTTGCCTACCCCTGCTCTACCGCATGAGCTAAAAGCCAACTTTCTGTTAGCTAAGGCGTCTCTCTCTAAGTGGTCTTGGTGCCACTAGATGGGACAGAACACCACACCCAGGAGGTGTGTGGGTTACACTATGACTCAAAGAGAGGAGAACCTACCATGGTTTGTGGGTTCTATGGTAAGGAGCCAAGTAATCCTGGCACCAGTTATGGGTTATATGGTAACGAGCCCTGGAATCCCCACACTGGAACCAGTTAAATGCCTAGTATAGGTGATGGGTGGATAGTGCCCCTCCTTTGTGTTGAAGTTTAATAAAAGTTGCGGCCTGCCATCAATTCCATGCATGTGTCTGTCCTCATTTTGCTGCTGTGCCCACATCAATAAGCATCATTTTATTGGATAACAACCCCTTGTAAATGCATTCAGCCATATGCTTTGTTTGTGGGACTTGAGCCGAAAAGAAAGAGAGAGAGCTCTGAAAAATGATAGGAGATAAATTACATTAACAAATCTTAACTGGATTTTAAAGTTTTCTTTATTTTATATTTTCTAGTTAAGGTGCTATTATGATGTGTCTTTTGGGTTTTTGTGAGAGGCTGTTATCACAGCAGCAAAGGATTCTGCATCCCACCATGTAGTTTAAATATCCTTGTTGGATATGCAAAGAATGGCCTACCCCTTTTAAGAGCCAAATACATCAGTGCTTCCCTCAACAGAACTTATAATTAAAGGTGTACAGGCTGAATCCTCAGCTAACGTAAAGGGATGTAGCTCTAAGGACTTAGATGGAACTATGCTGATTAACACCAGTTGGGGGATCTGGCTCATTAAATGCAGATTGTGTTGGCTATGAGTGGAGGCAAGCGTCCAAAGTGTGGCTCATGCCAAGCAAGCTCCATCAAGGAAGAGTAAATCCTCCTTTAGGTCTTAGCATCAGGTTCATCCCCAACTTGCCACAGCGTGTCCTCCTCTTACAGTGCCAATCAGTTAATTCAATGTGCTAATTGACTGCCTCCTCACTGCTGCCCTAGCCCAGAAGCCTTCCAAATCTCTGCATTTAGAGCAAGCAAATGAGTGCAGGGAACGTCTGTCTAGCCTCCTTTTTTCCATTCAAATCTGTGGACACAGTCAGTGGGCCACAATATAAATATTAGATTATACACACACGGCTACATTAAATGAACATTATTAAGCTTGCAGAGTCAACCATTGGAACGTTAGGTCTGTGCAACCTTAATTCGCCCCCCTTGCGTGTATGCACGATGATAAAGTTTTTGATTACATGATCATGTACTATTTTTTCCACAGGACCCTGTCTTATAATGGAAATGTTGAGACACCTTCATAATAAACAGTGCTACCAGCCCTGCCTATAGTAATAATAATGCACTCCATGACAATTTATGGTACCACGTGATATTATTAATTCTGCTTTTATGTTAGTTGGGCAGCAGCTAATTTCTGCTCTGGGTGGCTTTTGTAAAATAGAAATCCCAAATGAAGTTCTTTCTAAATGTTATATTTTAGAACCTGACTTAAGTAAAACCCCATGCTATATACTGTGCATAATAATGCATTGAGGTTAATAGTGCAGTTGTTTTTCATACAGTGTCCAGAAAAGGTTTTCTGTTCTATATCCTGAGACACATCAGGGAGTAAAAGAATATTATAGATTCTTGCTGGTAGCTGTATTTGTGCAGTATGAAGCATTCATACAAGTACCTCTTCGATTTGTTCTACTAGCAAATCTATGACTCTATTAATCAAATTCAGTTGACTAAAATAAGCCTAATTGATTTTTTTTTTTAAAAGTGCAGCATCTTCAGTCTTGTTAGTTTGTGATTTCCAAGAGCTGTATTTGGAGGAAATATTTTTATTATTCTGATAGAGCTTTATTGTTGTGTTTGGAGCTTTACTCACATATAAAAAGCTGAGTTTCCTGCCACGAATCTAAAATAATACAGACAAAGGAGTGGGTAAGGGATGCAATGTAGAAAACCAAAGTGATTTTCTTTGGTACCAGTCTTATTAGTGCCGAAGTCATTTTAAAAAAATCCCCCTGACATGTTTTTGCTACAATATGGGCTAATTACAATGTGTATGAAGCAAGAGGAAAGGCTGGTTTTGTGGTCAAGGAACTGACCTAGGACTTAAGAGGGATGGGTTAAACACCTTTGTGAATTTGAGCCAATCAGTCTATCTGCCTGTTCTCTCAATTCCCCATCTGTAAAATTGAATTAATACTTCCTTTCTCCCATGGTCCTCCACCTTATCGACTAGACAGTAATCTCTTCAGAGCAGAGTGTCTCTTACTATATGCTTGTACAGCACCTGGTATAATGGAGTTCTGAACTTGAGTGTGACCTTAGGACCTAATGTGCCACGAATAATAAGAACATGTAGCCGGACAATATGGTTGGAAGCCTACTTGAAAGAAATGAGTTTGTAGGAAAAACTTATAGCAGCTGAATGAGGCTGCTTAGACCCCTGGAATAGGGGATTGGCTCTAGGCATAGTGGTATGAAAAATGGCACAGAGCTATGAACGGAAGGAAATGAAGAAACTAGTAGGAGGAGCAGGTTCACCAGTACCACTATCACTTTCTCTCTCCTAAAGGCATTATACACTATATTTAATACTTATTAATTGAACTATGACTTATTGCAGTCTATTAAAGATGACTTCTACTTTTGTAGTCTGTGCTTTCTTATTTGCAGAACTTTAATGAAAATTAAAAAGAGAAGCTAAAAATCAAAGATGGGGAAAAGCAATTAACAGTAACTTTTGCTCCTTAGAAGATATATTTTTCCTGTTTGTATTTAGATGCATCTAAAGGAAAACAAACAGACAAACAAAAAAATCTGGTAAAATCTACTTATCTAGCAAATAATACATATAGAAAATATAAACTTATATTCCCAGTTAATGGTTCATCTTGTTAAATTAGCCTTTCCTCATAAAATTGTCCTTCAATCCCAGGACTGAGATAGTAACAACTAGAAGATTTACTGCAGAAAATAACATTGTGGTGGTATTTTCTTAGAGTTGGTTGGAAAGTAGTATTGAAATTAGATATTTTTCCCCATTAGGCCTGTGTATGCTTTGACATTGGGCAATAGTGCTACAGTGATCCACACAGGAAAGATGGAATTATAGATCAACCACGTATCTAAACATCAAAGTAGACTGCTGCATAAGCGTCTCATAGAATTTATTTGCTGTGTGCTTTGAAATTAAATTTGAGACATGGCATTGACAAGCATACATTTATCACTATTTGTGTCATCAGAGCATACAGTATACAACTGCGGAATAGAATTTCGGTGCAATTGAATTTCCGCAAAAGAGTCAAACCAAATCAAAGAAACTCAAATGTTTAGGTTTTAAAAACAAAATAACCTTTTGAACTCCTACCATATTAATACTACTGGGACAAATCTTGGAGTACTCAGAGAAAACTCTCATCAATCGACTTTTTCTCTGTGTAAAGAGCGAGTCAGGATAATTATCCCAATAACAGTCGTGATACCGACAATATCACTTACTTTTTGCCTTAAATCAAAGGATCCTCTTTTGGATGTGTGTAGTACTTTTGCCAACATAAATATGGTTCTCAATTTTTTTCATAGCATGGACGGCTTCTTAGTAGAAAGATTGCCCTGTGACCACTTCTCCTCCAATTCCTAATTACATGTACCACTCATCCTCCATTCACACGTGCATAATATCCCTCTGTATGTGCAAAATTAATGTTAGCTGTCCTCATGAAGTTTTAATAGCTGGAAATAAGGAGGAGCCTGGGCCTTGTGACCAGAACATTCTCTATTCACCCCTCGCAAATGCTCTGCACGCTACTGGTGGTTCATGATACACAGTTTGAAAGCCTCTTCAATATACGGTTTACAGTGTAAGAGTCTGATCTTCTTTTGGCAATGGTCTGAATATACTGTGATTTGTTATACTAGCACCTAATGGCCCCAGCAAGCTCAGGGCTGTATTGTACTAGGTACAGTAAAAACACACAGGTAGATCTGGTTCCAGTTTGGCAGAGCTTATGAATTAGAGACCAGATGCAGTAAAATGGTATGATAAAACCAAAGTAAAGAAGGCGGAGGAAGAACATAAGAATGGCCATACTGGAGTCAGACCAAAGGTCCATCTAGCCCAGTATCCTATCTTCTGATAGTGGCCAGTGCCAAGTACTTCAGAGGGAATAAACAGAACAGGTAATCATCAAGTGATTCATCCCCTGTTGCCCATTCCCAACTTCTGGGAATAGCTACTAAGGTTAGCTAGGGACAGCTTGATGATTCAAAATAATTGTATTGCCTTTTAAAATAAATAAAATCAACTATCTCTAATTCCACACAAGAAAAACATTACTTTCCTGTAATGTCCATCAAAGTTCTGGGTTGTTTGGCTGTACGGTTTTGGGTCAAGTTCTTTTCTGCTTGAAATATTTGTCTCTTATTTAAAAAGAAAATAAACTGAAGCGAACAATTTATGCTCGTTGAAGCAGCAATGTGAGTCTGTAGATACTGTAGAATCACAAAGCTCTAGGGCAAGATTTTCACAAGTGACTAGTGATTTTGGGTGCCTCAGTTTCTTGGGGCCCAACTTGAGACTGTTTTCTTTTCCCAGAAGTACCAAAAGTCAGGCCTCTTTTGGGCAGCTGCATTTGAGGAACATTGAGTTTGTAAGAGGTTGGTATCGATGGAGTTACATCTGTCTAATGCATGGCTGAATTTGGCTCAGTTTGAATACTTACTGTTGGCTTGGAAGATAACGTAGGCTCAAATGACACATTAGTAGAATTTTATTATTCAACACAGCAGATAGTTGACATCTAATGGGCCACATTCTGCTTTTAGTAAGAGAGGAATGAATCTGGAGTAATCCCACTGAAGTTAGTGGAATTGCTTCACAGTTACTCTGGCAAAACTGAAAGCAGAATCTGGCCCACTGAGAACATCTCCGAGGGTAGCAGTTGTCTGTCAGGTGCAAAGATAAATGCAGAGGAAAAACTTTACATTTGGTAACATTTCAAAATAATTTACATTTCAGGAATCTCACAACTACTTCTTTGAGTTACTTCCTACATGTGGGGCATTTTAATAGCTGATCCCTTGAGTATTTAAAAAACCTGTATTATAATCTTGAAAAGTGCCCTTTGTTAATAAAATATGGCTTTTTCTGGATTACAAGCTATATAACTGATTATGTAGCTCAGTTTTAACAGCAGTTTGTTGAGTGTGCCATACTTTATCCAAGTATTATGAATAAATAAAAATTAATGGGAGAGAGCCAAACAGTGCAGAAACACACTTGATTTTGCAAACATGGTATAGCTAGAGAGTTTTCAGGAATGCTGTTTCCAAATGTAAGAACATCTTAAATTATTCTGTCATATCCTTTCTCAGAGGAAGAAATGGCTACTAAAATTAGGCAGGCAGTATCATATGCAGGATTACTTGGTCTTTAAATATAAATTTTCCAGGATGAAAGAAAGTTCTCATGGATTCTGTATGTCAAGCAGTATTCATTGACCTTGTAGTCTCAAGAGCTGTCACATTTTGTGTTTTACTGTCTCTCCACCACTCTCATTCATTTCTTACTTATCCTCCAACATTGCTCTGCATTGGTTTTTGCAAGTGACTTGTGGTAACCATACAAATAGCTGAACAACTTCTGTTATACCCTTAGGCACAGGGGTGGTAGTACAATAAATGTAGGCTTTCTCATAGCTTTTGATGATAACCACTGGGGTTATTTTTGCTTAGTATAACAGGAGTACACTATAAAAACTGTTTTAAATTACTTTTTGCTAGTTATCCAACTTCAGAAATCTCCTTCATCCCTCTCCTTTTAGCATGATGATTACTAGAATCACATGCTTCAGTGGCATTTCAAATCCAACTAATATATGGAGATTTATCTATCTTGTAGAACTGGAAGGGACCCTGAAAGGTCATCATGTCTAGCCCCCCTTCCTTCACTAGCAGGACCAAGTACTGATTTTGCCCCAGATCCATAAGTGGCCCCCTCAAGCATTGAGCTCACAATGCTGGGTTTAGCGGGCCAATGCTCAAACCACTGAGCTATCCCTCCCAGCCCCCCTTTGTGCTTGGATTGAAGTATGGGGCAGGATCCTTGAGGGCTGTATAAAAGTGAAAATTGTGTTCATCCAGGGATTGCTTGCTTCCCCTGCATCCCCCTACAGGTTCTATTTCATCTGATTCACTACCTCGCTTACCCCGAAGCAAGTTAGCGATCAGAATTGCTTTTCAGACTGAGATTCAAGGTCATTTAAAAATAACAATGGTGTGTTATTTGTATGGGGCGTCATGCATCCCCATCAATTCTCATACTCACCTCTTTATAAGTGAAAGGAGATGTTGACAACTATGTCACGGTTAAGAACAATTGGGCATTGTAGGGCATTGCATTCTAAATATGACTAAGGAAGAGACTCCAAATAATTTTTTTATAATCGTTTCAGCATCACCACATGCAATACACAAAACATTATAGTAAACTATTTTAAAGTATTCAATACAACAGGGAATGCACTGATCACACTTTGGTCAATGTCTCTCTCTTTTGTAAGTTTTCTCTGTGATTTAGAGAATGAATTTTTTCTCCAAGACCTCTGTGTTGCCCTCTCTTGAAAAACAAATTTGTAAGGACTTTATGATGGCCTTGTTGTGGACAGATTTGTGCTTTTTAGACCTCTGATTAAAAGGTTCTGTATTTTCAACCTTCCTTTTCCTGAGGTTTTTATTGCAAAGGGTTCCTTAGGTTCCTTCTGGAGAGTGCTTAATTATAATCGTATGGAACCTAAATCATTATACATTTCCAACAAGGTCTCTTGAGGAGATAAATCTGTCAGTTCATGGCAAATGTTGACAACCGCATAATTTCCATAGTCTTTCAGAAGAATAATGATTATTTTTCAAAAGAATTATTTCAAAGCCTTCTTGGAAAAGTGTCCATGTTATTGGACTCTAACAGGAAGATCCAGACTACTAATACCTGTCAATCTTAAATAAGTACCTTTGGAGCCTATCCAGCTAGATACAGTTTTGACTTATTAAACAGAATGAATGATTTCATTATAGAAGGCTCTCCCACCATAGAGTGTAAAGCAGGGGTTGGCAACCTTTGGGAAGTGGCGTGCCAAGTCTTCATTAATTTATGGTTTCGCGTGCCAGTAAAAGGTTTCGTATGCCAGACCAGCAGCGCGGGCAGCAGACGGATCCCCAGACCGGCAGCGGGCTGAGCGGCTCAGCCCACTGCTGGTCTGGGGTTCCGTCTGCCGGCCCCTGCCAGACAGGGTCCCAGCCGCCGGCCCCGCTCAACCCGCTGCCGGCCTGGGTTCTATCCATCCAGGCCAGGACCCCAGCTGGCAAGGGGCCGGTGGCCAGAACCCCAGACCGGCAGCGGGCTAAGCGGCTCATCCCATTGCTGGTCTGCGGTTCCGTAATCCAGGCCGGCAGTGGGCTGATCAGGGCCGGCGGCCGGGACCCCGGCTGGCAGCAGCGTGCCACTAAAAATCAGCTCGCGTGCCGCCGGTTGCCGACCCCTGGTGTAAAGTTTGTCAGGAGAAACTAGTGGCAAAATGTCATCAAAAATAGGCCTCCAGTTCCATGGTTCTGTCTTACAAATAAGTGATTCAGTTGATCCTGCTTTGAGCAGGGGGTTGGACTAGATGACCTCCGGCAGTCACTTCCAACCCTAATCTTCTATAATTCTGTGACTCGGTCAATGAGATACCAGTGGAAGAACTGCAGTTGTTGGTCAACCAATAATAAATGTTCTTAGGCATAGAAGACCTAAAAGAATCCTTCTAGAGAAAACCGTGCTACATCTACTAAGATGATGCTTCCTCTCTCTTTGGCATTGTGCAACTATTTATTGAATTGCAGAAATTATGGAAGGGTGACGAGTATCTTGCTCCTGCTCCCATTGAGCTTAATGGCAAAACTCCTGTTTGACTTCAGTGATGCACTCACGCTCCTGTTCTCATTTTTTATTTAAACAGGCTCCCTTTTCTTTATCTTTCATCTGACAGGCCTTTCACTCTTTCCCATTGTCAGATAGTATGTCCTCCAGGGGAGTGTGAAATTTTCAGGAACAATCTCACCACCTAAAATATCCAAATCCCAGCTCCTCTTGGGGAAAGACTAAACTACTTTGCATTAGAATAGATAAACTGGTTCTAGCTATGCTTTAAAATGATCTTTTTGTCCCCTTTCTGAGGTTTCTTCCTATCCAGAACAGCACTAAATTAACATGAACTAGGTACCTTTTAGTTTGGACCTGCAGCATCTGCACTGGGAGTTACAGCAGAGCATGCTCTGCTGTATTGCAATTCACATCCCCGTAGTCCGAACTGTGGAGCTGCATAGACAAGCACTACAACACTTCCAATGGCAGAAATATACACATTTCAACAGAGGCCTCGAGAACAAGAGTTATCTGGGATCTCTTAAAAAAATTCCCTCCTTTCTTCCCAAAAGTGAAAGGAAGATACTGTATTGTACACATAAAACAATTAACAATATATCCCTGATAAATCCCCTTGTGCATTTTCACTCATCAATGATTCAAATTTTTAAATTTTCTACAACAATGAAACTCACTTCTGAACCTCAGAAAGCCTATTTATAAATTCTCATTTGGGAGAGAATGTAGTAGGGGTCATATATCATTCATATTATCAATTTATTTTAATCTGTGTAATCTAGCGATCTTGATCTATCCCTGTCTGTTCTTCCACCCTAATTTATTCCACACTATTTATCTTTATCTAATCTATTTCCCTTTTTATACTGCCCACAACACCATGATAGCTAAGCTGAATGCTATATCTTGAGTAGTGGGTATATGTAGAAGAAAACAGTGGCCCAAAATCTGTTGCGGGGAGGTAAACTGATCCAACATGGCAGGGGTCCTGCCCTCATCCCAATTTATGAAAACCTTTTTGTGTCCATGCTGGAAAGTCATGCCATTGTGGAAAACCCAGGGAAATTAACACTTCCAGTGCAAATTTCTGTGTGTTTCTTCCTTATGCTGTAAAAAACCTTTGGCAATCTGGAGATAAGGCAGTCTGATCCCCTGTTGATGGGTGCCATATAAGAAGATGGGTGGATTGATGGAAATAAGGAGGAATTCAAGTCCTGAAGGAACTGTGCTGCCTTAAAGATAAGGTCAAGAACAAGGAGCAACAATGAGCAGGTGTCCTGTTATGTTGGTGAGCTATTCCTCCTGTCCATTTCTCAGGGAAGTACCCCCGCCCCACACACACACTACCACATAATACTTAGTGAGCCTGAGAACAGCTTTCACCTCCTGTGTATTTTTTCCGTGATTGGCAGAACATAGCCCTTGAAAGTCCTCAAATTTACTTAGATTGGGCAGATTTTTTTTTTTTTAGTGCAAGGTTTAAAAAAAAATTCAGAAAATGTATCAAATGCATGAAAAGTGTGGCAGCAAATGGGAACGATATCAATTATAGGAGAATATCTAGGGTTAGCTAAGTATTTTGCTTAAGGACTTCAGTTAGAGTGAGTATGCTATCTATTTTTGGCATACTGGAGAAAGAGAGATGCATTCATTCATAAACTCTCTGGCCAGAAAGGACTATTGTGATGATTTAGTCCGAGCGCCTGTATAACCCAGGCCATAGTGACAGTTTTTGTTGATTAAAAAATAGAACATAGCATTTGAATTTTGAGAAACAAATGCTGAAGAAAGCAATTTGTCTTTTTTGAAATTCCGTAGCCCTAATTACATTTCTTACAGTTTCTACTGAGGTACAGAAGTATACCAGGGCTCTTATGAGTTTGACCAATTTATTCATTTGATTGATAATGAGGATGGTTTAGAAGTAATGACTTAGTGTGTACCTCGTTATAGTGCTTGTTACTTTCCATTTGTTATATTACTGTCCTATAAGGATAATGTGGAAATAGATTTATTCATGCTGTAAAAACAATGTCTAGAAATGCAATGTTGCATAACTGGCAGTTGTCATAATTAACTAACTGAAATCGGGGTGGGAGGGGAAAGTGATTTACAAAACAAGAGACTATTTGGGACCTAGATAGCTTAGCAGTTTTCCATTTTCACCAAGTGTTTGATGGGTTGTTGTTTTTTTTTTTTTTTTACCCCTTTTGATAATAAGAAATTACATTTTCAAAATCAGGTTAAGCAACAGTGTACGGTTTGAGAGAAGTAGGGTTTGTTTTTGCTGAATATGAAGTATTGAGAAGGTGATGCACATGGGTTGAATGCCTTGTAGTCTGTTAACAGCATATCAATATTAGCAGGCACATCTCCTTGGGTTTTCCCATCAAGGTGGAGCTCATGATTAGGCAATAAAGGGCATGAAGTGCTCAATTACTGCAGTAATGGGAGCAATAGATGAACCTAAATAGACAAAATAAAACAACATCGGAGCAAAATGTTGTCCAAGAATAAAGGGGCAAAGGAGGAAAATACAAAAGATTTAGCAGTCCTGACACACTGACTTGGCCAGTCTCACTTTACATCAGTGTGATTAGCAGAGGGAAAGAAAAATAGCCTCTTGAGATTTTTTTTTGAATAACCAGATAGCTGATTAGCATAATTAGAATGGTTTGTCCTGTAGATTTCTAAGGGTTTGGAAACTGATAGAAGCCATTTTACATATTATATCCTGCAAACTTGGAAGCTAGGATTTAGACAGGACTCAACTGATCTGTGCTGTATAGGGCTGCAAGTCTGTTATACTATGACCATGTATCTGTGAGATGTGGGAGGTTGAGATTAGAATTCAACTGATTTATTCTGCAGACCAAAAGGCTAACAGCTGAGATAATATAGATTGAAGGGCCATGAGTCTAGTGTATAATGGAACTTATACTGATTATAGTGTGGTCCTGAGCGTTTGTTTAAAATAACTCTCACCTCTGAGTCACTGGGCAGACAGAAGCTAAATATAGAACAGAGTTGGGAGGTACGGTTTTTAAAATGATGGCGAACCAACTGTTTCATTTACAAGGGCCATAACTATCATACAATGATATTGGTGCCTTTTGTAGGAGGCAAGTACCAAGTTCAGAGAGCTTTCTGATTAGTAACAGGTACAAGTAGAGACATTACCAAAAAACTTGAGAAAATAGCTTCACGGTATATTTTAGGACAGTTACATGACTAATTAGAAAATATCATTTTCAGTGTGGCTATATTCAATAAATACAACAGCAAATAAAAAAGCGCAGTGTGACGTTCTGTACCTCGGGGGAACACCCAACACCCCATGTTCATCCTTATAATATGATTGTGTGGTATCTAATGCAAAGTTTGTTCTGTCGGGTGTCTTCGAAAGGCTCATGATGCTCTGAGAATTGTTGTTATAGTGATGTTATAGTAATTGTAACAGACTAACACGGCTACCCCCTGATACTTGACATAGTAATTGTTGTTACAGTAATGTTGTAGGTTATAATTTCATGTATATAGTTATGAGGGTGAAAATGTATCCTCATGGCTTAAAGCAAGCCCAGGCAAAAACTCAAAGCAGAGAGGCAGTTCACACTTCATCAGGGCATGTATGGGACAAACCCAGCCCAGCCTCACAGGAACAAAGGACGCTGGCCTAGGCAACAACAAAGGATCTGTTGAACTCTCGAGTGAGTCACCTCCTTTCCTTTGGTCAGTTTGGGACTGCGATGAGGTAATGCTCACCTGACTCTGAAGGGGGGGGAAGCCAAGAGGGAAGAAAGGACATGATAAAAGGGAGAGAGGTTTGCCATTCTCTTCTTCTCTCTTCCACCTCCATCTACAGACATCCACACCAAGCGACTGAAACGCTGATCAAAGGGGAGAGCTGGCTGAAGAGCAACCAGCCAGCCTGTGGTGAGAAGCATCTAAGTTTGTAAGGGCATTGAAAGTGTTAAGAGCAACTTAGAATGCGTTTTGCTTTTATTTCATTTGACCAAATTTAACTTGTTATGCTTTGACTTATAATCACTTAAAATCTATCTTTATAGTTAATAAATTTGTTTCTTTGTTCTACCTGAAGCAGTGCGTTTGGTTTGAAGCATGTCAGAGACTCCCCTTGGGATACCAAGCCTGGTGCATATCAACGTCTTTGTTAAATTGATGAACTCATATAAGCTTGCAGCATCCAGTGGACATAACTGGACACTGCAAGAGGGAGGTTCCTAGGGTTGTCTCTGGGACTGGAGATATTGGCTAGTATCATTCGGTTGCACAATTCAAGCAGCAGCTTACAGGCTAGAGGCTGTGTGTGAACAGCCCAGGAGTGGGGGTTCTCACAGCAGAGCATGGATTGGAGTGACCTAGCAGATCAGCGGTCCAGATCACACCAGAGGGGAACGTCACACACAGCTTTGCTGGAAGCTTAATATCATGACCAGTGTTAATATTTAAAAAAAAGTGGGGGGGACACCAACATCAGGACATGACTCACTGTAGAGAGTATGAAAATGCGGTATTAGGTCCACATTTTGATCTTGTTTACACTGATGTAAATCCCAAGAAATTCCATTGACTCTCAGTTATTTACAATTTACACCTGTGAAACTGAGGTCAGAGTCTGAGCCCTATGTTAATCTGCACTTTTGTTGTTGTTGTTGCTTGCATTACAGCACTCTTTTAGGATACTATTTAGCAACCTACAGCATACAGACACACAGCTCATTTCTAATCAAGCATACTCAGATGACAGGTGACTTACTGAAATGATTAATGAAATGCAGACGTTATTAGCCACAATGGAACACATAATTTGGCTATTGAAGGTAGAGCCATTGCTCACCTAAATCCTCACCTCTGGCCGCAGTCCTGTAATCTGCTTGATCTATGAGAGTGCTTAAAGGGGATAATTGGTTGAAGCACAGAATGGTAACATCATGACTTACATGGTGGTGCATGTATCACAAAGAAGGTCAAGAGCATATTTTCTTTGTCACAGAGATTTCATATATTTTATGCTCTTTATATTGCAGTTATTTTGATCAGCTTACAGGCTAAAGCTAGCATCAAACAGCATTAGCATCCTGTGCTCTTGTGTGGAATAGCTTCGTGTTCAGAAAGCATCCTTCTTGCTGCACACAATTAAATATTAGTCAGGTTGAACCCAGCCACTGCAGAAGAGAATTTACAGGGCCTAGTGGAAAAGCAAAGTCTAAGATTGCTGTTTTATGCTTTTTCTTCTACAAAATTTATAGGAGTAATCTGAATATAACCTTTCTCTAAGAATAGCAATTCCTTCTTTAAATACTGATCAAGGTAAGGAATGTCTGTATTATACTATAACTTTCCCTTTTATTCCCTTGACAGTGCTAATGTCTTTCAAGGACAGATATAAGACAGAATGTGGCAATCATTGTTCATTATTCTCTTTAAACTTCTATTTTATTAATGAAAATAGACTTCAGTAATAAACCTGGATGCGGTTTCCTTGAATTTTTTTCCTGAATTTAGTGGTTTTTACTTCTAAATAATACATATTTCTTGGGTAGGGCTCCTTATATTTACACATCTTTGTATAAGATAAGTAGGCAGGGTTTATCACAAACTTTCTGAACAAACCTCTATTCCCTCAATAGTAATACTAGCAAGCCCAGCTGTCCACAGACTGTCCCACTTTTGGCACAAAGAAAAGGGGTCAGCTGTAGATTGAGTATTGAACTTTTTGTGTCACACTATTTCAAAATGACTTACTAAAAAAGCAAATGGAATTTCTTCACTCCCTTCCTCAAGTGGTGTAGATCAGTTTTTAAGCATCTGTCTGTCTTTTTTATTTTTATATATATATAGCACTGTATATATAATGCTGGGCTCTATATTCAGAAGTTTTATTGGATTTGTTTGGTTACAGTAAAGTTGCCAGCTCTTGTAAAACTAGGGTGATGGTGGGGAACCAAACTTCCAGCAGCTGTTGATTACTAACATATACATACACCTCTACCCCGATATAACGCTACCCGATATAACACAAATTTGGATATAACGCGGTAAAGCAGTGGTCCGGGGGGGCGGGGCTACGCACTCCGGCGGATCAAAGCAAGTTCGATATAACGCAGTTTCACCTATAACGCGGTAAGATTTTTTTGGCTCCCGAGGACAGTGTTATATAGGGGTAGAGATGTACTAGCATTCAAGGGAATAAAATAAATACTTCTTCCAGGGTTTGATATATAGGGAACTTGCTTTCCAGTTTCCTCTGGAACACTGAGTCAGGGATCATCTGTTAGGATCAAGTGGGTGTTCCCCAGACAATCAATTTCCTGTGACTGCAGGAGGGTGGGCATTGATGGACCTCTGTGGTCAGATACTCACTACTCCCGCTGCTGCCACTGTCGTCTGTCTGTCTGTCTTTTTTAGAAAGTTCATTTCAACCTCATTTATGTTACTACTTGTGCCGTTCCTTCTCCTGCTCAGGCTGACTTGGAACAATATGTTTTCATAGCAAAAGATCACCAGCTCAACCGCCATGTTCTCTTTATCAAATACGTAGCAATGTTAAATGTTTCCAGCAAAGTATATAATCTGGTGATTAATTAGTAAATCTAGGGAGAGGATGTTAAACAGAACATAGGCAAACTGGGTGATGGTATTATTTTAGAAAGCTCAGTCTCTAATATTACCAAGGGGTGATAATAGAGAGTAAATTAAAAATGAGCTAACAGTGCGGTATTCTTGCTAATAAAGGTATCAGTGTCTCTCTCTCTCTCTCTCCCCCCCGCCCGTGTGTGTGTACGTAAAAAAATCACATCTAACACTATTAAGGTAATTGCCATATTGCATATCACAGCCCTAGTGTGACCATGCTTTAAATATTGTGTGCATCTCAGGTCTCTCTAGTTTAGGAAGGATGTAGAAAATATAACAAGGAGGACAAGAAATAGCTGATAGAACTATTACAGAACTTCAATGAACATAGTAAATGTGAAATCGGTTTATTAGATTGGGTTTTCTTTTGCAGAGAATTCATAATTATTTTGCAAATCAATATCATATGCTATTGGCAGTATGCATGTTCATGCTTCGTACTCTTCCTAGATTGGTATTATATGTAATAGTCTGTATAGTTGGTATTTGAAGGCTTTCATTACTTATTGGTTAACCATATCAGTAGATGAGGCTTTCTTCCAGGAAATCTGGGTTTGATTTTAGGGGATTACCTCTCTCCTTTACTTCTGCCAAATACATTAGTCTCCTGAATTTTTCACTGTGGTGTATACCCTATACTGTTGTGCTACTGCAGATTTCCTAATATAAAAGCCAAGACAGTGGTAGGTCATTTAAACTCTCAAATATTCCTGCTCAGAACTTCAGAGACTCAGCTAGCTTGGTATTCTTCTTAAACTGTTTGGTAGGCTGGAATGTATTTTCCGGCTTGTTGGTAGCAGGGATCAAACTTCATTCTTGTAAGAGCAGCTTGTTCTACAAAGTAACTTCTCAACATGGTAGCTGTGAGTGTGCTAAAAAAAAGTAATATTCATCCATTTACGGGCCTGTTAACTGCAATGTATTACTGGTGTGGAGAAAGTGAATAAAGAAGTGTTATTCCCTCCTTAACATAACACAAGAACTAGGGGTCACCAAATGAAATTAATAAGCAGCAGGTTTAAAACAAACAAAATGAAGTATTTCTTCACACAACACACAGTCAACCTGTGGAACTCTTCGGCAGAGGATGTTGTGAAGGCCAAGACTATAACCGGGTTCAAAAAAGAACTGGATAATTTCATGGAGGATAGGTCCATCAATGGCTATTAGCCAGGATGGGCAGGGATGATGTTCCTAGCCTCTATTTGCCAGAAGCTGGGAATGGGCGACAGGGGATGGATCACTTCATGATTACCTGTTCTGTTCATTCCCTCTGGTGCACCTGGCATTGATCACTATCAGAAAACAGGTAAACTTCAGTGACTATACAGCCAAAGGTAATATTTTCAAGAAGAAGAAGGTTAATTGAATAAAATATTTAAACACTCTACTTGACCTCCTGATGTTGCTAGTTTAGATTTTCACAATGTGCTCTGTTTGTTGGTGATAGGCTGCATCCTTGCTACCAGAGTAGGTAGATCTGAGAGTTGGGAACTGTTAGAGAGTTAATTAAGAACTTAATGCTTGCAAATGAGAAGTGTTTCCCATATGAACTGGATATAGGCAAGTAATTCAAACATTATTTAACTATTTGACTAAGGTGGAACTGAATCTTTTTAGCTACCTTTTCATTTAAACAGAAATATTCCTTTGTAACTAGAAGTTTAGGAAATAACCTTTGATATCCATTTTTTGGCAAGGATAAATTTTTTTTTATAAAGTATATTATATCAGCTATAACAAAGCCTCTCTGGAACTTCAGCCAGATCAATTGCTTTGTTAGCTGAATATTATTTTGCCATTCACCAATAATAATGAATCTTGCCATTATAACTCTTTTGGAGGAAAAAATATTTATTTATTTAAGAAATTGTAAGACATCATAGTATTACGCTGACTTGGTCCAAAGTGATTCGATGAGAATAAATGTCTTACAGAACATTTATAAGGAAAAATCAAATGCTCTATAAAAATAATTCTACATTTATTTCCAAAGAATGCACAACAGGGCCACAGATACATGCCAGTAGTCCAGCGGAGGGTTCACAAAGTTGCATGTGATGTGCGGAGGTCCACTTGGGTGGAAAAAAATGGCTACATTCATCTAACGACACACAAGGGAAAACCTCCATCTTCATTCAGTTTGCTAACTTATCTCCCTATATAAGCAGCCCCTCTGTGTGCTGTTTTTATGATGCCCTAAGGTACCTCGGGACCTGGTTTACTTTTCATTTTACTCTATCACATTCACCTGCTGTTTTTTCCATAATTGGGTTTCTCAAGAAAGTATTGTGTTCTTGAGGGAAGCCTTTGAAAGATGAAGGTCTATGAAAAGCAGATGTGCAGTATTCAGCAAAATAGTGCGCCTCTATATAGAAAAGACTCATCTCCAGTCTTTTAATGTGCAGATCACGGGAATTGGCAGGAACACATTATGTATACCACACCATTTCTTTTTAGATTTCCTGGAGGCTAGATTTCTTGGTTATTCTTCCCTAGCCCACTTATCTGTCTTCCTATCTAATACTACTTCCTGCATTAATGATAATAGTTTGCATGGTGACATCTCTGCTTTGTGGATTATGGATCTATTGTGTCTGTAGGACTGTAGAACACTCTCTGTGTTTATATATTTCAAATTGTTCGTTCCTTCCCCTCCCAATTCATGTTACCTGTATAACAGTGATATTGCTGTAAAAGAAAAGGATTGAATTTAAATGTTGAAGAAAGGTAGCACTATATTAAGGCTAAGATTTTCAAAAATTGGTGACTAAAAGATGTACTCTTAAATCCATATTTAGGCACCTAAATAAAGTGACCAGATTTTTAAAACTGTTGACCGCCTAGCAGTTTCCATTGCTCAATGCTTTTGAAAATCAGGTCACTTTCTTTAGATACCTAAATATGGATTTAGGAGTATATCCTTTAGTCACCTGTTTTTGAAATCCTTGGGTTAACTATTTCAAGTGCAAAGATACCACAAACTCTTCAGGGTTTGCCTTGGTCCTAGACTTTGTGAGCAGCAGCGATCAGTGTCTTGAATGTGCCATAATTGGCTTCTGGATGTGAAAGCAAACTTTTTTTTTTCATAGTGCTCTGTACAAACCACAGATATTTGTAGTTCTGTTGTTGGAGTTTACCAGTAGAGAACCCCATGCATTATTTCTCCTTTGTGTCAAAAAAGCTGTGGTGCAATCAGTGGGAATTTCCTAGGGATAGTTTCAAAAATACAAGGTAGGTGCCTCTTTTCTATTCACACACAGAAATAAGACCCAGTATGAACTTATTTCATGTCTCCTTGCAGCAAACTGTATTTTTCCCGAATTCCCTGTAATTATAGACAGAGGAGTAAAACAGAAAAGTGACCCAACTAACAGAGAAGGGCTTTACAATATTTTCTTGTTTGTACATAGCACTTCTTGCTGTGCAAGGTTCCAAAGATATCAGAATTAGAACTCTCTTACATGTGCATTTTTTTTAAAGGAGCAAACACCAAGGGGGTGCTGGCATCACAGAGACTCTCATCAAAGGACACTCATCTAAACTAGTTTCTCATATTTTGTCTTTATCTTTCATTACCACATTCCCCTGAGTATTGGCTAAGCTTGTGAAGGCCTTATGCTCAACAGCATTTCTCTGTTTGTCTGTCTGTAATGTGATAACTTCTGAACTCTGTGTTCAGAATCAGTCAATTCTAAAATGTCAGGGATTGTTCTAGACAGCGATGAACGGAACCCTGTGCATTTTGGGGACGATTGGAAAACTGAAAGTGGGAAAACAGGGAACATATGACGCCTCGGCCAGTTCTTTAGCACAGTCACAGCTTCAAGCCCTTTTGCAATTGTCTATAGATCAAACTCTTTGATAGCACCCCTTAATTCCTTCCAGCATAATAGCAGCCCATCTCATCTCTGCTTATCCTCCCAATAGAGTTTAACTTGTTGACACCCTGAATGACTTATCACCCAGCCAGAAAGAAGAATGATGGTGGGGGGGGGGAATGGGGGGGGGGGGGAAGGGGGAAAGAGGGCAAACAGAAGCCCGGGCCAGGGGAGATGGGGAGAACCTGGGGGGGGGAAGGGGGGGACACACAGAGCTCCTAGCAAGGAGGGAAAGCTAGTAATGTGGGCCAGACGGAGCATCTGATGTGGATGAGGGCGGGAATGAGGGTTCACACAGAGCAGGCGGTCATGGGGAATGGGGTAGCCTGCCCCTTTAAGGGCCAAGAGGCCTATCTTGTGTAATTAGCACTGCCCTGCCACACCTATGCTGGAGTAGGATTTACAAAAGGAGAAAGCCCAGCATTTTGGAGCTGCTTGAGGAGGAGAGCAGTTGAGTTGGGTTGTAGCTGTAAAGTCAAGCCAAAGGAGGGGGAATGGAGGGAACACAGAACCCTAGCAGGGAGGCCGTGAGGAATTGCAGGAAGTTCCTGAAAAAGAGAGGGATGGGAGAGTGACACACAAGGAGCTTGTGTGGGGAATGGATGGATGCAAAGAGCCCCTGGTGTATGTAATAAGCTTGGCCTACTGAAACAAAGTATGCGCCCCCTAGTTATTCTGATCCTTCATACACTCTTTTTAGTAACCATCAGTGGAAATAGTGTAACTCCAAAGGTGGTGCATAATCCTCCTTCCTTTCCAGTGTCATTAGTGCAATGGTTTTCAACCTTTTTGCATTTAAAGACCCCTACAAAATTTCAAATGGAGATGCAGACCACTTTGGAAAGATTAGACATAGTCCGTGGACCCTCTGGGGTTCGTGGACCACAGGTTGAAAACCACTGTATTAGTGCAATGGTCTTAATTAATGGAGCAGATGTATTGATGTTACTCCTAAATCTAGACCACACTCACCCAATCTACTATTAGCAGAGCTATACCTATATTTAAAACACTTTCCACTCTTTGATGAAAGTCCATGATAACAGCAGTAAGGTAAGCAGGTAGATGAAAGGATGTTGTGTAATATACTATCCGGCATAAACATGTTTTGTAAGATTAGAGTAATCTTGCCACATGGATGCTTTCACAAATGTTTATCTTATATATGTAATAGTAGCAAATTATGTTTTCAGTCCCCTCAGCATCTGAGAGTGGGACCTTCCTTGCCTGCTCAATCAAGGCTAAAGGTACAAAGCAAAGGGGCTCTAGGTTCTGCAAGGCCATCTTAAGTGTGCATGGCTGTGTGAAAATTTCCCAGTGAGACTGAAACCAGATGAAATTTATATGGTTTCAGACCATCAGCAGAAGAACTTGAATTTATTAGCTTGAGGCGCTCTCGGTACCTTATTCCCAGAGTGAAAGAACCAATAGAAGTGGCAGAAACATGACTAAAGAAATCTTTCCAAGTCCTGCTACTGGAGAAAGGGGAAGGATAAGCCCTCACTGAAGATTTAGAAGTTGATAACAGGATTAAACATGTTTGGGTAGAGGCCATGAGGCCTCTTTCTTGTCTCCAGAGGATAACTTAAAGTAAGAGGTTTTAGGGATATACTCTGCAGCACAGCAAACTCCTCCAGCATTGAAAGGGTTAATTATCTGTGTCTGTTACACATGAGTTAATTACAACACCACATGTGTGATACATTTCAACTAGCTGTAAGTGCCTGGGAACAGGAAAAATTTGGTATATTGTAATTACTAAAGTCCAAGTTTGCACCTGTCTAATTCCAGAGATGATGTGCTTCTGTTTTCACTGTTATTGCTTCTTGGAAGTCAGTTTCACTCTTAGTAAAGGTAAAATTATTTAACAAAAGGCTTTAAATGGCTGCTTTGTAATGCATCAGTTTACAACAGAGGTGGGGGCCTAAGCCTTTTGCAAACGTAATTCACCAGAGATTTGCTGAACCTCCTGCAAACCAAAACAGGTGAGGTTTGCACAACTTTGCTAGTGAGCTTGAAGAGTGTTCATACACCCCTTTGTATTGGAATGCGCTCATGCCTAACTGTCCCAGATGTACGGGTTACCCCAGGGGTCTGTTCTAGCCCCAACCTTGTTCAATCTATACATCAATGGCCTGCCACCAACCCAGTCATGGAAGTTTATCTATGCAGATGACATCTGCTGCGGGCTACAGGCTCCGACTTTCTCTGAGCTGGAGAAGACCCTGAGTGATGACGTTGCAAAGATGGCTGACTACTGCAAGACCTGGTGCCTTCACGCTAGCCACCTGCAAGGCAGTCTCTAGCATATTCCACCCCCACCATGCCAAAGTTAAGAGGAAATTAAACATCATAATGAATAGCCAGAGGCTGAAGCATGAAGCATACCCAGTTTACTTAGGCATGACCCTCAACCGAACACAGATGTACAAAAGCCATCTGAGCAAGATAGTAACAAACTGGCAGGTTCTTCATAGGGAGTGGATGCTCCAACCCTAAGGACCTCAGGCCTTGCCACCTCATACTCAATAGCAGAGTACTGTACAACCAGTATGGAGCTAGTCAGCATACACCAAACTTGTTGATGTTAAACTCAACTCAACAATGCGCATCATCACAGGAATTCTCTGACGGTCTCATTTTCCATGGCTTCCAATTCTGAGCCACATTGCTCCTCCTTACATCAGGAGGGAGACTGCAGCTGGCAAGTTGCTTGAGAAGGTACATGCCAACCCAAGCTTGCCCTTGTTCAACACCCTTTTTAGCTCACCAGCTACACCTCTTTCAAGGCTGTCACGACAGGACATGTCAGCAGAGTCCCTGTGGCGGGAAGACTGGTAATTAACCTCAACCACCAGTCAGTTCCTTGTCAGAGATCCTACTGCCCACCTGCCTGGATTTGACCTGCCACATCATCAGCAGGCCCTTCTTAACTGATTCCAGACTGGGCAAGGCCTCTATGCAGCCAACCAGCACCATTGGGGTCTTCAAGACACTCCAAGCTGCAGTGATGGTGCAGATCAAACAATGATACACATTGTTGAGGAGTGACCGCTAACCAAATTCAGCGGTGGGCTCAGAGAGCTTCACTTGACCACTAAGAACACTATTGCTTGGCTCTGCGAATATGCAAACGCTAAATAAAGAACTGCCCCCTAGATCAGTGACAGGGCCTTAAAGGCTAAGGCAGTCATGTGCAGGACCCTCCCTGACTGATGTGAGAATTCTGAGGCTGGTTCTTCCACTTCAAGAAAAGTTTCCCACTGATGACTTGTAAGGCTCCCCACCCTGCTGTTTAGCTACCAACTTTCTCTTTTAATCTACGCTGTCTCTGTGAATCACACATCCGAAAGAATGAATGTTCTTACCTCAAATGTGAGAGAAGTACAGTACTCAAACTTGTTTAAACCTGGTATATAATTTACAGCTTATAAATGAAACTTTCAAGTAGAAGCAAGTTTTTTCTCAGTCAGTAGTTTTCAGTTATTGCTGGCTGTTCCTGGACTTTTGATCCATATTTTAAAATAGAACCTTCATGGCTATTAATTTTAATACTGTGTCAGAAAAGTCTTATTTGACATATTAAAAATCAATATAGAACATATTAAATGGATTACCACTGGCTGCGTGATAGATCTCAAAAGGTAGTTGCTAATGGGAACTCTTCAACAAGGTGGGATCAGTAAAGTGCTGAAGGGATCAGTACTCAGCCCAATGCAGTTCAATATTTTTAGCAATGGTTTTGAGGAAAATTAAGTAATTACTGATAACATTGGCGATGATACACAGACTGGTGGACTGTAAATAGTAATGAGGACAGATCAGTTTTATATAGAGCCCTCTGTATCACTTTGTAAACTGGTCCTTTACACCAAATATTCCTAATATTTCTTAAAGAACTCTTGGTTAATTTCAAGAGATGGGTGACTTTATTTGAGGGAGGTAAGGAGAAGGGAAATTCATATTTTAACTAGTGATGTGTCCTAATCGAAATGCTGAATCCTCTTTGGATGGATGTCTGCCTCTGGATCCAAACTTGGCAGCTGTCTTCCTACTGCTATAATCCCAGATCTGAACACTGTTGAGCTTCTTGAAACTTTGGGTCTAATTTTGGAGTTGAACTTGTTGGCTCAGACATGTCCGTAAACTTAATAAAAATTCTTCATCTCAAGTTAAAGGGACCATTAACTTAAAAAGCACGTCATCTGGAAATTTTGTACCTACTGTTCTAAGTAGACCTGGGTGGCTAATGGATTTTTCACCAAAAAAAAAGTTTTGTACAAAATTTTTTGCCCGGCTGTAGTTATAAGTAAAGCCTAGGATTACTATTACTGAAAGGGATTTGATAAAATAATAAACCTGTTTCTGTTTCCAGTTTCCTTTGTGCTTTTGACAGCACTTTGTGTACACTTTCACTTCTCCCCTCGTTTGTTTCCCCGTTTGTGTTTCTCCCCTGCCTTTTCCCACAGAAATGGGAGAAAAACATTATATAAAAAATGTGATTGTCAAACTGTCACTGGTATATCATTCATTGGTGCGCTAGTGCCTCCTCCTGGGGTCACCCTGGGGATTATTTCTAGAGGCTGCCACCCCGGTCCATGGTTTGAATGCCCTCACTCCGACTCTCTCTCTTTCTCTGGTCTGCAGCTCCTCTAGCTCCAGGCCCTGCAATGTCCTCTTTGTGACTCAGCTCTCCATGTGGCCATACAGTGTTCCCCCCCTTCTGGGGGGTAGCGAAGTCCCTTCTCCCTAGAAGTCCTAGGCAGTCTTCCCTCTCACTGCCCCATGGTGCTACTCCCTCAGTGGCTGATAGCGGAATCCGGGCCTACCCTCTACTCCAGGTTCCAGTCCAGGAACCCTCAGCTTAGCAATTCTGGGCTTTCCTTTCTCAGACCTCTACTCCTTCCCTGGATTGCTTCCTACCACACCTGGTTCCCCTTCTCACTCTGGGTGTACCAGCTCCAAAACCCTCCTCCCTCTTCTTAGGGACTGACTGCTGCCTGCCTTCCTGCAGCCTTTCCCATCAATCTCTTTACTGCTCACTTCTCCTGGACTTTATACAAGCCCCTCCTGTTCCTGCACAGCTGAACCTGCTTCCAGTTAGCTCCCTGCTCCCTGGCTCTTGCTCCAGGTGCAACCTGTGGAGTTAACTGACCTACCTGGTCACCTTAGCCCCTGTCAGTCCTGTGTTGGGTGGACACCCCATCACACAAACCACAGATCAGGTCTAGTCCCTGAAACTATTTAAAGTGATTTAAAAACAGATGTGGGGGAAGGGGAGGAAACTCCCACAAACTACATTTGAAGTTGACCTTGTCCTTTTAAAATGTGTGGAAGTAGATTTTTATTATTTGTATTATTGTAGTGCCTACAAGCCCCAGTCATGGTCCAGGACCCTATTGTGCTAGGCCCTGTACAAACACAGACTAAAAAAGACGGTCCATGCCTCAAGGAGCTTACAAAGTAAATTTAAGACAAAAGACAGATGGTGCAGACTGATAGATGGGGAAATACAAGGAAGTGATGAGACAATATTGGTCAGTGTGATAGGCGGTGGTTTCAGCATGCCAGCAACTACATATCAACTTGAGAAGATTTTCTTTAAAATGGGTGGCAGTGAATACCAATGTATCTAACTGGGAGTAATACTTCTAGATAATTGCACCACGCACATGTTCAGGAGCTAAGTGGTGTAAAAGCAGCAGAGCTACAGTTATTATCCAACTACAAAATGGAACATTACTACAGTATTAAGCTAATCATAGGGCTAAGTTTTAATGCAATTTTGAAGTAAATTAATTTCAGGTAACTACGTAGGTGGAGGAGACATAATCTATGCAGATATATGTAAATGGATGATTATAGTGAATTAGGAGGTAATATTGCTGAGTGGACTGCTTAGATTTTCATTAAATAAAAAAGACTGAAGACCCGATTTACCAAGCAACAGCTCTTTTACTCAGTTTCAATTGTTCTAGGTTGTTAAGCTGGTCCAAGATGATCAACTTCTCATTAATCATAATAATTAGAGGTAGATTTACTGAGCATTAGTGCAATTTTCAATCATGCTAATAGTCGTGCAATCCACTATTCATTAATATAAATGAGGTAAATTAAAACCTTGACATTATAAAGGAGGCAGAAGCTGCAGGAACTTTCCTGGATACTCTCAAAATCCCGTTAATTTAATTGTGATAGTGTTTCTCAGGAGCATTTTTTTTTTCACTTTCTCCATTTTCCAGCACTGGTGGTTCTGCAAGTTGTCTAGTAACCTTTAATTTAGGAACCTGCCCAGCTAACCAGGGACATACTGGCTTCCTAACCGTTTGCAACCCTATTTAATTTGCATGGAGGCTGATAGTCATATTTTTGACCAAAATTCAAGCAAAGGTAAATACAAATTTATCCAAGGTATATTTTCACTCGTGAGACCATCTTCTTGATCTGATCTAATGCTCTTATCCTGTAATTGGCAGCACGTGATTGGACTGCTGCACCTGCATGGAGACCCATTAATATTGGTGAGCTTCTATATAGGTGTCCACTTGTGAGGATCCCAGCAGAGGATGGGGACCTATTAGGATAGTCCCATGTCGTAGTCCCCTCTGCTTTGTGAGTGGAAGAGAGTGATCTCCTGTGGATCTGCAGAGTTTACTGTATGAAATCCTACAGAGTCCCTTCTGTAGTTTCTGTAAAAGAGGAAAGGGAATGAATGGAGCGGAGGAGTCAGTCTTCCCTGCATACTTCCTTTGTGTCTGCTAAAGAACCACAGACACTGGGAGACCACAAACCACTTCTGCTCTCCACTCCAGATAAACACTCTTACCTAATGAACAATCAGACAGTGTGATCCTCACGGAATGTTCCACTCTGCTTCTCTCTCCCTTGAGTTTCTTGGGAATGGATAGTCTGGAATGTGATCTAAAGCCCGTTGAAGTCCGAGGGAGTCTTTTTCCATTGATTTCTCTGAACTTTGGATTAGGACGTTGGTTCTTTTGGGGAGTAGTACTTGGCTCTCTGTGACCTGAGGGGTGAAAACATTATCTACTTTGGTGAAAACTTCAGACTTCATTAGGATTCACACCAACTCTTGGTCCTAGTGTGTCAAAGTCTTCAGATTCCCTTAATGGCCTAGCTGGGCCTTGAAGTCCCAGGACTGAGCCTTTCTCCTCAAAATGGTGTTTCTGAAATTTGGAATAAAATAATGTACGCTAACATTTAACAACATTAACACATGGATGAAAACTTCAGGAAAGCAGAGATTTTGAATTTAAAGCTTCCTAAGCTAAAATTCTGCATGCCAAATGATAACATATTGCTATCTTTCAGAAAGACAAAGTAGAAAATCACGGTCTCTACCTGCTTTCAGATGTCACCAGTCAGATCTGCTAGCGTCTCACACACATCTCATTTCCTTCTGCATCAGAGCAAGAAGTTTGGCAAAGTTTTCCCCAAAAACTTTTGTGGCTTGAGTTTTTGACCAATTTAAATGTAAAGTGCTCTAGCCATCCAACGATGGACTAAAGCAAGGACAGAAGTGGTTTGTCTGTTGCACACACATTTTAAAGGGTTTGATTATTTTTTTTCTGTCTCAGACTGGTATGAAAAGTCAGAATTGCAAAACTATTAATGAACCAAAAATATTATTTTTTCATTTCAGATAAATCCAAGTGCTTCATTTTGAGTATGACCTTGTTTCTTTTAAATCTTTTTTTTTCAGTCTAATTAGCTTTATGTAGACAGAAAAAGGAATTTTGAACCAGAAAACTGGAATTTTTCATTTTGAACTTGTCAGTGTTTAATTATGACAATTTCAGAAAAAATTCCGACATTTTATTGAGACAGAATTTCGACCCTGACTGCATTTCATAAACAGCTTTGGTTTTGACAAATCTGCATTTTTTGTCCAAAAATAGTTGTTAAAAAGTTCATGACCAGCTCTCTCATGGACTTCATCATTCAATAATATTAAATATAAAAAGTCATATCCTAAAATTTTTGTCAATTGCTGTTTAAGTGTTGTACTCTGCCTTTTGGTACCCACAAGAGGAAGCCAACAGCCTTATGTATGCATTTACCCAGT
>NW_020664439.1:38249172-38268818 GCF_002925995.2 Terrapene triunguis
GCCGCCGCTTACCAGGTGCCGCCCCAAGCATGTGCTTGGTTGCCTGGTGCCTGGAGCTGGCCCTGCATCTGTTTCTCAGAATTACCACTGATGATATTACGTTAAATATGAGGGCCAGATTTCATGATGTACAATAGGGTCTGTGATGTGAGGCTCCACTACAGCTCTATTTGGAAGGTCCCCAGTGAGCAGCTGACATGCCCCTTGGGTCAGTGATGTGTTTGGGGCAAGGCTTCCTTCCTTCCCTGCCTCCTCTGGGGATTTTCTTTCCAAGGGGCATAAGAAGGAACAAGGCTTATACTCACCTGAACTCGGAAGTTGCTGTTGTGCCTGGCTCTTGCACAGACCTCTCTTTGTCCCTCCTTCTCAGCAAACCCACATCACAGGTATACACACTCTGGCCCTTGGTGTACATAGCTCAGATTCCAAGCACATATCCTATCAGAAGACCTCACAGCTTATTGTATGTTGGAATCTCAGAAATCATCATTTTGATTAGCAGATCTTCCTAAATGCAAAAGACTGGCTGTTACGAAGGAGACCATGTTGCCCTTATGTTACCTCAGGTTTTTAGAACCCCCAACAGGGGCAACGTAACTATTTCACTCCAGGTGGTGTCAGGAATAAATCAATAGGAACACAGCACTTCCGTCTGATAGAGCACGCTTACTTGCATGAATCTTATCTAAAACAGCAGTTTATTAGATTTAAGCACACAAATATAAGCGATAGGTTTAGAACATCCCAGATATTTACATGCGTCTGACGAAGTGGGCATTCACCCACAAAAGCTTATGCTCCAATACATCTGTTAGTCTTTAAGTTGCCACAGGACTCTTTGTTGCTTTTTACAGATATTTACCGAACATCTAGAATGGTATTGAGTAATTAACAGCAGGTTTGCAGTGGCCAGTTGCTCACCCACCGAGGAAAAACATCTCTCATGATGTCTTCAGAGGACGGCTCCAAAGTACACTCTGTTAGCTAATCTTTTATAACTAACTTCTACTAAACACATAGGTCATAATGACCCCTACTAGATCATCACTTTTCTAACTTTCAATAAACTTTGTAATATCAGCGGCATCTAGACTCAAGATTTTCCAACTGCCAAGATGTTTAGTCTCAATTATTTACTTGTCTGTCCCTTTCTCCCATACTGATTAACAGAAACTGCCAGCTAGATATGAGCTTGCTTCTAAAAGCCTGTCTCCAAATTAACCCTTAACTATGCGGTGTTCTATTTAATTAATTCTGGGTGGCTGAATGCAGATAATATGGTTGTAATTAGCTTGGTCACATTCTGGGGTATACACACCCCTCAAATCCAGAGCAACACTTAATCCATACTCCAAGTTATAAATCATCATGTGATAAAAATATCATTAAGAGAAAGCTAAGGTGTGACACATTCATCAGCCACTGTGCTTCTCCCACAGCAGCAGGCTGTGAAATAAGATCTACCTTCCATTGGAAGCTCCTCAGGAGAGACGGCATAGGCTTTGCCTTCCTTATTTTGGATAAGAAGCAGTCTGATCTTCACTCACTGCTGTAAATTCTTTCAGACTGTGCCTTTACATGTAATCTTTGTGTACTTTTTCAACTGTCTTGCGAAAAATGTAACTGGAGCAATTATTCAGCTGTGCTAGATTCAGAACATCTTGCTTTGATTTTCTGAGACTTTTCTTTCCCCCCGCTAGCTTTACACTCATTTATTACCTGTTTGATGTACCATACAGTAGGCAAGGGTTTGGGTTTTTTTTTTTTTTTTTAGTATATTGGTATGATTGCAATTACTGGCTAGATTGGTGGGTCCAGAAATCAAACTGCAGTCTTGCAAGTTCAGTAGGTTACCTAAGCTCATCCAGTGCTTATTCAGAAACCCTGCCAGGCTTCAGATATTATTTAATCAATGGCAAACACCTTACAATCAATGAAGCAAATAGAGTCTTGCGGTAAGTGGGCACAACTCCAATGACAGTTTGTTTTAATGAGCAGGGTGCCTGTCTCTAACAAACAGAACCAACACTGCACCTTCCTCTCTCCCCCAACCCTTCTGAAAAATCATAGAACTAATGAGTCGTATGCATAGAAATAACAATTCATCACTTGCACCACTTCTGGGATGCTCCCATTCACTTTTTCTTTTTTGGCTGTAAAGTATCCATCACACTTTTGTTATTGTGCAAAGACACAATACTAAGTATCCTTTAAAGCCACAGAGGGTGGGAGTTTTGATCAGATCTGATGTACTTGAATCAGTTTGAAACTAAATAGCTTATATATATATATATATATATATGGTTCAATCCTGCACTGTGCTGGGAACACTGGCTGTGATCCAGCAAAGCGCTTAATCACGTACTAAACCTTAAGCATGCAAGTGGTTATGTTTAAGTCAATGGGGCCACTTGCATGCATATGTACTTCGCTGGATGATCAGAATGATCAGCACAATGCAGGATGGATCTCATACACAGTACAGACGCTCCTAGTTTAAAACACACACATACTTGGTACTATTTCAGTCATCAGGTGCCAGACATGCACAGATTAATCAGCCCAGAATTGACCTATCTCTATTTGTTTTAATGAACGTATATCAAGTGCAGGGTACGTTTTTATTAGTATCTCTGCTGAAGGTTCCTTCTTTACATTATAGTTGAGATGCTTAAACAGAGTGTGAAAGAACTACATTGTACTTACTTGGCACTAAGTATATGAAGGGCTTATTTTTCAGGACTATACACTTTTAGACAACTTTGAAAACAGAGTATTTCACAGTTAAAATTAAAATCTAGTTGTAAAATTCTGTATTTTTAACCCAGAGACATAAGTAAATTCTCGATCGTATTAACAGTTACATGGAGAAGAATGATTTATATCAGACTACAGCTGTTAACTTGTAAAATATCCAAATGAATATATAAAGCCTAATTTATGTTGTGATTTGCTTTTATAACACTTTTGCCCAGGACTGTTTTATGGTAAATGTTGCTTTTGTATAGTTTCTCTAATCTACACTTGCCTCTATTTTAAAAGGTATTTCTTAGCCCCTTGGCTATCGTAGGGAAATAGCTGTGATTTAAGATGTCAACTTTGCCATTAACATCAAGTGGCTGCATAACAACGATTAATCTTTTTTTTTTTATGGATGTGCTCTAACTAAGATCACAGTATTATTGGATGTGGATGGATGGGTAGAAATTTGAGAAAGTGACATAGGTAACAGATGGGCTTCAGGGACAGCTGAACAAAGTTATCACCTTCACCTCTTTCTCGCATTGGAAGTGGAAATGGATAAGCCCTAACAAAAATATTTGGAGTTGTTCAAAGTGGGTTGTAAAATGACGTGCAGCATCCTTTTCTAAAAGTACATGCAAATGAATGCTGCTTGCTGCAGCCAGAATCTTTAATGGTACAGAAGTGAGGGTGCACACGCAATGCCTAATATACATAAGTAAATCAAGAATTTGAGTATGTGCATGTGTGTGCGTGCTATTTACTGACTTCACTGGGTGTGTGCATGTAAATAGTACCTCCTTTGCACACCACTATTGCAAATTTGGTCCTGCACGTGTTAGCTATATAAACATTTTTAATGCTATACATTTAACAAGTAAAACCAAAAACAAGTATACACGTTTAATCTTTCTATCACTTAAAATCCAGTTGTGCTTGAAAGAGTTGATTATATCAGAGTGACTTCACCACACGCTAAGTGGTGGGGGGCATTGTCTGGCTTGTGGGAAAAGGTGTGTGGCCCCTAAAAGGGCAAGAGAGCCAGACTGTGACTTACTATGGCTTCATACCAGATCAGCATGGGGTCGCTAATCCATCTGCCCCCCACATGACCAGAAGGGCAATGGTGACTGTTTATGTTCACGCCAGTGCAGGAAAAGCCCATTTTCACCTGGACCAGGTGCAGCAGCGCTCATCCTCCCACCCATGGAAGTAGTTAAATAACCAGGTTTTGTCATGAGCCGCTGTGGGCATTATGCTAGTTGCTCCTTTCTCAGGGGGCTGGGAAGGAATATTTCCCCTCACCACTGGATTGGCCAAGGCAAGGTGTGTGGGAGGGTTCACCTTCCTCAGAATGGGTTGGGGGCTTAGTTTGGGCAAAAAATGAAATGGGGGTTAGGTTATGAAGTTGCAATGCATTATGGGGCCGATGTGCAGTGCAGGTATCCTGTAGGGAAGGAATATGGTGATCAGATAACATGGATTGGTAAAGGATTTAAAGGATGTATTCTTTAAAGGAGCAGAAATGGGGGGTTGGGGCTCCTATGACTATACGGAAGGGACTCAACTCACCCCCTTCCTTATAGCCCCCCTTTAACACTCGTTTGAGGGGTAGGGGACATCCCAGCAGCAGGTTGGCTGCAGACCAGGGTGGGTAAAGGGGAAGGGCTGACAGCGGTCCCCCTCGGGTGTATTTAAATGATTATCAAATTACTAGCACTGTAAAGTGTTATCTCCTGGTATTACCAGGCATTTAGAAATAAAGTTGCGGCCTAATTAAACTACATCCCAGTGTCTTCTGTCCTCCTTCCAGCATAGCCAGACAGTGATTCTGAGGTGAATCTTATCTTATTCTCAGCTAGAACTTGCTTATCAAATTTGTGCTGTTTAACAATACCAGACAAGATTTTTCTAATTTGGAAGCTCAGCCTGATATGTGAAAATCATGCTGTGCTGGTAGTGTTCTCATGGATAAAAAGCATGGGATTCTGTTGTAATGAATTCAAAACTTTTAGCTAACGTGTTGGAAATAGGCAGGCAACTTACAATCGCTCTGGCTTTCTAACTCCCACGGATGACTAACATGGACAGCAATGTGTGTCAGCACATGAGATCTTCCTAAAGCCTGTGCTAAATTCTGCAGTCACGGAGTGATTTACTCACTGGGCTGCAGTGATCTGTTTTCAGGGCTCCCCCCCAGGGCTTCTTTGTGATCTATCTTGGTTCTGCAGTAAGAACGTCTCCAATTTTCTCCCAGTTTTCTCTTTCTTGCAACATTGGCTCTGCAGCACTGATGGAAATAACAGCTTCTTGTTGCACAGTATAAATAAACTGAGCAGAATAGAAAAGATGCAAGAGTAACATGAATATGGAGAAAGGAGGACCTATTTGGATAGACACTTTAGATCAAATTTACCCATGTGGAGAGCCAGAAAAAAGTCTGTTCACCACTTTAAGTCCCACTTAACCCACTCAAAATAGAGCTTAAGTAGTGTATAGTCCTTGCATTGGCCCTTTACGCTGGGGTGAATTCCACCCTTTCTGACCAAAATTGCTGTCATTCAATTGTTCTTGTAAAGGAGCATGTTTCTTCTAGGGATTAAGTTCACGTTTTCTGCAGAGGAGCCCAGGGATAGAAGCAAATTCCCTCTTGGTGGAATCAGATCTATTATTAACCCAACAAGTGCAGTATAATACTCCCCCAAAATGAATGGGTTTATAACTGCTTTTCCACATATTTTTTCACCATAATCAGTGTTTTAGGGTGACAGTTTACATCTTCTCCTCCTCAGAGAATAAGACTTTTTTTTTAATGCCAATCTGAGCATTCATTGCCTCTAAGATTCCATTTTATTTGAAACACCTACATGTGTTAACTGTGTTGCTCAATTACAATAATAAATATTTTCCTTGTGGTAGTGCCTAGGGGGCCCAGTCATGCATTAGTGCCCCATTTATAGTCCAGTGTTTAAGATATTAGCTTAGAACTTGGGAGATCCAGGTTCAATTCCTTGCTTTGCCATGGACTTCCTGTATGATCCTGGGCAAATCACTTAGCCCTCTCTGTGCCTCAATTCCCGACCTGTAAAATGGATATTATAATAGTTCCTTACCTCACAGGAGAGTTGTGAGGATCAAACCCTTAGACTGGGAAGTGCCATGAGATCTACTGCTGAAAAGTACTAAATAAGAGCTAGTTATCATTTTGTTCAGTTCCTAGCACAATTCACATAACAAACATACAGTCCCTGCCTGGATGAGATTACACCACCAAAATAAGAGAAGAGTTGATGATATAGTTTGACATTAAATCCTAAACTGAAAAATAGCTACCATCACCAACCATACTCAACTCCAGTATTAAACTTATACACAAACAAGCAAAACATCTCATCAAGACAATAAAACATTGCAAATAAATCATTTGAGGCTGAATACTGGAACACTGTCATGCAAGAGCACTGCACGCTTTGCCCCCCAATCTTTAGTGAGTATATAATAAAAAAATGAGATAGTTAAGGATACAAAATGTAACTGTAGCAATATACATAGTGCTAGTGATTAGCGAGAAACACAAATGCCTATTTGAAGGGTACAGTGGGGTTTATACCAAGCTACTGCTTTAGCATTCAAGCCTGTGTCAGTGAGCTTGTTTAACAGGATATTATGATATATGAAGTTGAAGGCTTTTGAGTAGTAAAAATTACTCCTGTCAATTCATCTTTGTATATGGCACTTGATAGATCATTCACAACTTTTAATTATATTGTCATGGTTGAGGGACTCAAGCAAAAGCCAGGCTGATAGTCACGGAATCTCTCATTAAGTAAAATATCTCAATTGCTGATGCTGGTCGGGAGGGAAAAAAACTGCAAGATTTGTATAAAATTCCATTCAAATGTATTGTTTCATACAAAGGAACAAGGTTAGCTCCCTTTCACGATACAGTCACACATCCGCAGATAAGAGATATTCATAAGGCATTTGCTAGCTGGGAATGCAGACTGCTCGTCTCGGACATATAAAGGCCTTCTCTACTGTCATCCAGTTAAAAAGAGAAAGAGGCGTGTCTCCTCTGTATAAATCCTAAAGAGTAAATTTTTGGGTGTTTTCTTAGTGCCAAAGACAAATGGACTCTTTTAAAACTGACTCCACCCCTAAAGGATATAAATCAGCTGCAAAATATTAGATTCTTACATTTTGCAAGAACACTGAACAAAGAAATACATTTATAATTAGGGCCATCATTTGTTACTTGGACAGCTGGTTCAGTGCCCACATCCAGAACAAGATGTGGCAGCAGTGGAGCGAGAGTTTCTAGTTTCCATCTCTACAGCAATGAGAGAGTGTGGGTAGCTGGCCATCCTCCAGAAGACTTTTACTGGATTGGAGGAGCATGCTGTCCATCAGAGATGTAAGACGGGAGCCTGCAGAGCCTTAAAACACAGCCTGGTGCCCATTGATGTCAATAGACTCCTATTGACTTCAGTGGACATTGGGTTGGTCCCAGTGGTAAAGTGGGCATGAAGAGGTTAACTGGGATACTCAAGTATTATGCATTGGAGCAGGGCCGGATTAACACAGGTTTCTTAGGGGCTGCCGTCAGGGGCCTTGGATTTTTAAGGGTCCCCAAAATATGTAATTTACTGCACTCTTCTTCAATGGGTGGCTAAGAGCCAGATCTGTCCACAAGGCCCCCTGGAGTCAGCTATTCCCTCATGGCTCCTGGGAAGCTGCAACCAATCAGAGCTGCTCAGGAAACAGCAGCTCTCTCTCTCTCCCTTTAGCAGTCTAGCCTGTTGTTACAGGAGGGGAAGGGGAAAGAGTGGAGGAGCTGCCCCTGCTCACAGGAAGGGAGGAGGGAGCGAAAAAGCCCTGCAGCTCAAGGAGGCTTCCTTTACCCCCCTCCCCCCCCCCGCCGTAACACCCATCCTGTGAAGGGCATGGAGGGTGAAGAACCCCTGTACCTCCCCCCCAGGGAGAACCCTACTGCAGCTCTCCTCCCCCTCCCAGCCTGGGAGAGGGGGCTAAAGATCTACAGTAGGAGCATAGATGAGGTTGGGGGAGGGCACAGCTGATGGGGTGGGGAGGCTGGGTAGATGTGAGAGCTAGAGAAATGGGGGGCTAGACGGCAGAACTGACAGGGACTGGAAGGGTTAAATTAACCGGGCAGGTGCTCTTGTTGTATTTCCCATTTTTTATCATCAGGCCATGTGTTTAATTCAGAAAGTTTTCATTTACATTTAAACACATTGGAGCTAGTCTGTGTTGATACACTTCAACTTAACAGTAGTACACTTTTAATCAGGCGCTTAATCAGATACTTAATGCAACATAAAGTGATAAGTAATTAGTTAACTTGATTGAGTACTGCAAAGTACTTTTTTGGGGGTGGAGGAGGGAAGATGGCACAAGCGGAGTGTCAAAATTTCAGGCAATAAAAAAGGGAAATAAGATGTCCGATCATTTCTCGTGAGTTTAGCTTCTAATTTTAATTTCATAGTTTTAGTACAATTAATATGAATATGCTGGTTTAATAGCGTTACAGTGTATTTGGATAACTGCAGAATTCTGTTGGACTGTTGCCTATTGGCATACTTAACCTTTTAATACGAGATTAATAAATACAATCTCGAAAGGCTGAGACCTCTGGCTGGTAACAGTCTCACAAAGAGCAAACACCGGAAGAATTCTTTGGCCCTAGAGCATGTCCTTTGGCTCTCCAAGATGAACAATTTTTCAAGGTATAGTAGTTGGAACTGAGCACTTAGTACATGTGATGATAATAAATGAAATGCTTATAATGGGCAAAAAGACTATTGAAAATACCAGATGCATTCATCTTATCTAAAATATAACTTGTTGATACATGCCACTGTCCTCATTTATTGCAGGCCTTTCATATCCATTTCCCTCAGTTGACTGACCAGTGCATGGGTTTTCGTTTAAACTATATATTTTCACTAGGGCTGTGATTTCGGTACAAAGATTGATGGGCCTATTGCATGGTGTCCTAGAGGTCAATGATTGAGGTCAGCGGAGGGGAAGACAACCTTATATGGTACACATACTGAATTTCAGGGTAGAGATACAAATATGTAGGGGGCAGTGATGGAGCCAAATGTTGTGTTTGTTGCTCTCCAGTTGTGTGAAGTGGGGTGTATTTCTTGACAAGTTTCCCATCCCCCAAGCACCTGATGCACTGTACAAGTGGTTCTTCAGATGTCTGAGGAAGTGCACTTACCTATTGGTTTTGTGAACACTGGGCTAAATACTTGTTGGAACAGTGCCTGCACGTGTAAAAATGGCCATCTGCAGAAATTTGGGGTAGACTTTGGGGACTCTAACAGTGGTGACTTACAAATCATTATGAGGCTGCTGTGGGAGCTTGGGTGAATGCAAGTATAGTAGAAGGTGGAGCTGCTTTGAGCCCTCTTCCTTCTGTTCACATACATTGGGTAAGGTAAATCTGATCCCGCACTTTAGTTATCCGCAACTTTAGTTTAGTACCAAACTTGACTCATGCATGCAGACTAGTGGGCCTTGAGCAAAAGCCTTGTAACAATTTTTTCTACACAGAATATTAAACTCTGTGGCATACGGGAATTCTGACCACCTGCCCGTAAGGTTTATACAAAATGGCCAGTTAAAATTAAAACCCCAACTCTGTAGATTCGTACCTTTAAGCAAGGCCACAATGCTCAATTATCCTTACATCAGAAAGATGAGCATAAGAATGTACTTCTCATTGCAAATTACCAGTATATAAATGGTACTTCAAATACTGATAAACATTTACAGTGTATACCAGCATGAATTGTGAGTGTTGCCATAAATCTTGGAAAGAGATATCTCCATATATTAAAATACACGATAAATCATCTTTAGAAGCGATGCTTGAGGAAAAACTTCACCATTCCTATATTTTCTTAATACGAAATGATAAATTCTTCTTCAAATGATGGTCCCTATTGTATTCCAATGGGGGTTTACACATGCACACCGTGCATCCGGAGCTGGAGATTTTGAAAGGAGTAGTGTCCATTGGCCTGTGGATGCGCCCTTGGCTTGCCTTGCCTTGTGGTTTCATATAAGGTGATAAAGGGCAGGGTGGACTGACCATGTCTCCTGTTCCTTCTCATCACCCCATGGTCCAGGTTGGAACTATTAGTGTCCTCTTGTGTGTGACACACTTTAAAATATTCAATTGTATATAGTTAGTTTTTACAGTTTTTATTGTTTATATTGTAGTTTATAGTAGTTTGTTAGTTTTAGGAATAAGATTGGGGGTCTTTTTCTTGGGAATTTGGTTCCCTGTGATCCCTCCTTCCTCGCCCCCTCCACGGTTGGTACTGGACTATGCCAAAAACCCCAGGCTTTAAGATCTGTACCTCCTGCCCACGTTCCTTCTCAGTCAGCGACAAACATCCACTCTGCATCTACCGCTTGGGAGAAGCCCACATTTCAGATGTGGACTCTTTAGTACAAAGAAGGGCAATATAGCAGGTCCCTCTGGACTATCAAGGGACTGGGTTCTATTCAGCCTACTTCCTGATACCCAAAAGGAAGGGTGGGTGGAAACCAATCCTGGATCTCTGGCGTTTTAATTACTATATTCGCAAACCCAAGTTTTGTACTTAGCAGCCACCATCCTGTCATTGGAAGAAGACATGTGATTTACGGCTCTCAATACGCAGGACACTTATTTTCACACAGACATACATCTGGCTCATAGCCAGTCCCTGAGGTTTACAGTAGGTCCTCAGCATTTTCAATGCAGGGTCCTGCCATTCAGACTCACCACAGCTCTTCACCAAAGTTTTCTCCAATGTGACGGCCTACCTCAGGCTTTAGGGGGTCCTAGCAGCATGATTCAGAGACGAAGCCTGGATGTCAACCTCTGTGTTGCTCAGATTCCTTTCTTCCCTTGGAGTCAGCATCAATGCTGAAAAATCAACTTTGGATCCCACACAGTCTCTACACTTCACAGTAGCCTCTATCAATTCAGTCACAGCACGAGGTTACCTACCAAGGGACAGATTACAGACTCTGAAAAAACTCCTAGCCACAGTAGTCAACAGTCCCTCTGTCCCAGCCAGGACTTGCCTATCTCTCTTGGACCACAGGACCTCATGCACATACATTGCCACCTTTGCTCGTCTCCACCTTCACTGCCTCCAGATATGGCTCCAGAGAGTTTACTCACTCACGCACCATCCCATGGACCTTATGCTGAGAGTTCCCCCGAGAACTCTCCTCCCTCCAGTGGTGGATGGATCTGCAACAGGTCTGTGTGGGGGTACCCTTTCTCCCATCATCCCCAGACAGGACAGACATCACCGATGCATCCCTTGTAGGATGGGAGCACGCATCGGACATCACATGACACAGGGAACATGAACCCCTCAGGAATCCAGGATGCACATCAACATTCTGGAACTCTAGGCTCTACAGAAGGCATGCCAAGCATTTCTCCCATCCCATCTCCACTCCCATCATGTTCTTATTATATTGGACAATACCACCATTGTTTACTACATCAGCAAACAGGGGGACACAAAGTCAATTGCCTTATGTGCGAAGGTGGTCAATCTCTGGAATTAGTGGATTGTCCACCAGATTCTGTTGTCTGCAACCTATCTTCTGGGGACTCAGAACGTGATTGAAGACTCCCTCAGCAGAAGACTCATCACTGATCACAAATGGAAACTTCATGATACTGTAGTGAATGATATCTTCAACCAATAGGGGACTCTGACCAGGTACCTTTTCGCCTCCCCTGCTAACAACAAACGCAGCACGTACTGCTCCAGGAGGGGGGGGTTATGGTCCCTACTGTCAAGGAAATGCTCTCATACTCCACTGGTTGGACCAGATAAACTACGCCTTCCCCACTCTGCCACTCCTGACACAAGTACGTCACAAGATCAAGTGGGAGAGAGCAACGGTCATCCTGATTGCCCCATCCCAGATCGTTCTGGTTCCCCAATCTTCTCTGCATGTCAGCCCGTCCCCAACTTCTCATCCCCACTTTTTCTGAGCTACTAATGCAACAGAATGACAGGATCAGACATCCCGATCTGCAGACACGTCACCTCATAGTGTGGTATTTGGATGGGCATCTTCTCTAGAATGAGCATGGTCATCAGAAGTTCAAAATATCCTCTTGAGCAGCAGGGAAGAGTCCACCGGGCACTCCTACCAGGCCAAGTGGAAATGCTTCTCCTCCTGGGCCCAACAGAAAGGACTTTCTCCAGAAGAGATGGAGATTCCCCTTCTTTTAGATGACCTCCTGCACTCTCAATTCTTTCAAGGTCCTGCAGACAACAGTTAGCAACTTCCCCCCTTCTGCTCCCCCCACCCCCGTGGAAGGACACTCTGTATTTATACACCTGTTGACTTCTAGTTTTTGGAAAGGCCTCATCAGAACCTTCCCACCCATACAACCTATCATTCCCCAGTGGGATCTCAACCTAGTTCTAATTACACTAATGAAGCACCCTTTTGAGCCACTGGTTTTGTGTTCTATGCCCCTCCTTTCCATGAAAGCCACCATCGTTGTGGCTTACACTTTGGCAAGAAGGGTAGGTGAACTCGGGGCCATGATGGGGATGCTCCATTCACCACTTTCCATAAGGATAAAGTCTCCCTGTGCCTACATCCCATGTTTTTGCCAGAGGTCATATCCCAGTTTCACCTCAACCAACCCATCCACTTACCCGCTTTCTTCCTGAAGCCCTACGCCTCGGAAGATGAACGATGATTTCACTCCCTCAATGTCTGCTGGGCCTTGGTCTTCTACCTACAGAGGTTGAGGCTGACCAGGAAATCCCCTGGATGGTTTACTGCAATAGCTGAGAGGGTTAAGGGAATCTTCAAGTGGATTTCAGGGTGCATTACACTGTGGTATCAGTTGTCGGGCCTGCCTCCATCCCCTGGTGTGAAGGCCCATTCCACAAGAGCCCAGGCATCAACCAGGGCCACTCTCCACAATATGCTGCTTCAGGACATATAGAGAGCAGTCACGTGGAGTTCAGTACATACCTTCGCTATGCATTGTGCCTTGGTGCAGGACTCTGCGATGGATGCCTCATTCGGTGCGGCTGTCCTCCGCTAAACCATTCCATCCTTATCCTCACACCCTCCTCTGACTTAGGTACTGCTTATTAATCACCCTCAGTGGAATACAATAGGGACCATCACTCAAAGAAGAGGAAGTTACTTACCAGTAACTGGAGGTTCTTTGAGATGTGTTGTTCCTATCTGTATTCCACTTCTTGCCATCCTTCCCCTCTGCTGCGGATCTCTTGAATTCGTGGTGGAGAAGGAACAGGAGATGGATCAGTCTGTCCTGTCCTTTAACACCTCGGATGAAACCATGAGGCAAGCCAAGGGCACATGCGCAGACCAACATCCACTACTGCTTTCAAAATCTCTGATTCCCTCAGTGGAATACAGATAGGGACCACACATCTCGAAGAACCTCCAGTTACAGGTAAGTAACCTCCTCTTCCGTGTGCCCCAAGCTAGCAAAGCCATTTGTGGACATGGCACGGGCAGTCCCCACAGACCATCTTATGCCTGCAAACTGCATAAATCCCATGCAGCAGTGACCTAAGGAGTCTGATAACATGGGGAATCTAATGTATTCCTTATATAAACTTACTAATAATCGACTGAATTATTTGGTACTTCTCAGAGATGGGAGATTTGTATAATGGCGTTAGGAACCAAACTAGAACTATTAAAAAAGGAGCCAAGGACAAGCAAGCTTTGTACATTTAGATGCACTGGTTGCATGTGAATATGTATGAAACCAGTAGATTAAGCAACAGGAATAAGAGGTTCTATCTGGATCTGGGTGAAAATTTTTGGACAAATCGTTTATTTACCAAAAAAATGCAGTTTCAGTCTATGCAAAACTATTTGTGAATTTGGCATGACAACGGTGGTGGTTGTGCTGCACGCTTACTTTATAACACTCAGCCCAGTGGTTATGTCACTCACCTGGAATATGAGGGTTGAATTTGCCCCCTGCCTGATGTGGAGAAGGGATTTGAAATGGTTCTCCCTCATTGTAGGTGATGGCCAGCACCCCTGGGCTACAGGGTAGACTGGGGTGAGTTTCTTCTGCTGAATGGTCAGGGACAGAACCTCATGCTCTAGGTGTCTCTAAATCTCTGACTGCCAGATGCTGGGACTGGATGATAGGGGATGGATCACTGGATAATTGTCCTGTTCTGTTCTTTCCCTCTGAAGCATCTGGAGCCTCCCACTGTCAGAAGACAGGATACTGGGCTAGATGGAACATATGTTAGACCCAGTATGGCCATTCTTATGTTCTTATGTTATAAACCTGTTCCACATTGTATAAAATACTTGACTAGTCATTGGGCCTGAGATAGTGAGAATGACAATAGCCTGGTGACTAGGGCTCTCACCTGGGGAATGGGACACCCAGTTCAAGTCTCTGCTCCAGTGACTGTTCAGTTTTTTTGTAAAATAGTAGAGCAGTTTCAACAGGAGACGCTGCAAAAGACTTACACCAAAATATCCAATAACCCATTGGGCAGGGTGCACTCTTGCAATGTGAGTGCCCCAAGTTCAAATCCCTTTTCTACATCAGGCAAAGTGGAAATTGAACCTCGGTCTTCCACATCCCATGTGAGTGCCATAACCACTGCACCAACACTTCCTCCTGTTCCTGTTTTGTGAATCTAGTCGTGTGTGTGTGTGTGTGTGTGTGTGTGTGTGTGTGTGTGTGTGTTTTGCTTTCATATTAAAAAATACCTGGAAAAAAGTGGAATGGTTCATTTCATTCAATCTGAAACACATTTTTTGCTGACTTTTTCAATTTGCCAAAGTTTTGTGGAATTTTCCAGCTCAGTTCAGGTCTAATCCATTCCCCCCACCCCTCCCAACACTTTCCCCCTCTCCTCCAACCTGACAGTGAACTGGAAATTTAGTTGTTTCCCCCTTCTCCAACCATCCACACACTAAACCCAACAACTGGAATTAGACCAAAGTATTACAGCCCTCAAGCACCTAACTATTGTGTGCCACAGGAAGAGATCAGGAGGGACCGAGGTGCACCAATTCTCAAGGTCCTGCGGTGACAGGGAAATGAGAGATACCCAGATGATGCCATTCTTTTCCTTATAGACAAAGCTAAAGCACTAAATCAAATCAGTCTAGACTCTATATCAGGCCACACCAATTAAGTATCCAGGTCCTAGCTGAATCAAGTTGTTCTGCTTCTTCCACCAAATTAAAAATATATGAATGTAGCTGAGCAGGATAAAACAGTAGTTTTGACTCTAATTATCCAAAATAGATTTGTAGAAATGTGGAAAGAGTTTGTTTTAGCTAAGTAAAGCAAGTGCACCTCTACCTCGATATAACGCTGTCCTCGGGAGCCAAAAAATCTTACCACGTTATAGGTGAAACTGCGTTATATTGAACTTGCTTTGATCCACCGGAGTGCGCAGCTCCTCCCCCCCCCCCAGAGCACTGCTTTACCACGTTATATCCGAATTTGTGTTATATCGGATTGCGTTATATCGGGGCAGAGGTGTATATAATCTAGGTAAATACATACCTTACCATTCTGGAAGAACACTTGCTATGCTGCTATATTTCCAATCCATATAATAAAATGACAAATTGCTACAAATTGCTACTACAGTATGTGGCACAGATATAGATGAGAGAATTTTCCTCCTCTTACAGAGTCTTCTGTCTGAGAGCACTTGTGAAAGCCCTCCACATGAGACAAATGTAATTACAGCCATTTCCTGGGGCGAGGGAGTGGGGAACCAAAGAAGGATTGGAAGACTCCATCACTCCAAGGGTACCAGAGAGACTTCAGTGTTTGATTTGGGGCTTATTCTCCATCACAGCCTCCTAGGAAAACAAAGTCTTATTGTCCTGTATCAAGCCACAGTTGAAATGAGTGTGGATATGCAAGTGGGTATATCCTTGGTATATTAGAAAAGAAGCTGAGGTTGAAATAGTATTTCTGTAAGTGCTCTGTGATTTTAGAATTCCCTTCTTACCTTGCTTGGAAATAAGTCAAATCTGTTGATCCTTAGGGCTAAGCCCACCATTTGGGTAAGTCTGAGTAGGAGTGGGTTTTGGAGTTTGTGATGGGGAACAGCTAGTTTTGTACAGAAAAAGGACGCTGGAGTTTTTATTGCTGTTTCTGTCTTTGGTTGATTACATTTTTCATGATCTGACAGTGTGTCTGTAGCCTGGGATAGATGTACTTTAGATGTCTGAAATTTTAAAAAATAAAATAAGACACTACTGGATATTGTTGACATGGAATTGTCTAGTTTGGACTCAGAAAACAGCTCTGTAGATGGTGGGTGAGTTTTTCTGTGTTTGATTGAAACATAATAGCAGCAGTAAATGATGCTTTTTGCAAAAGAAGGAGGTGGACTCCAACCATGTGTACTAATGGTTGGCATAGTAATATGACTGTTCAAATAGAAAAAACATTTACTGGGCATGAAACCAGAAGCAACAGTTCACCTAACAGTTCATCTCTCCATGGAATTTTTAATCTGCCATTTTTGAAGGGATTTTCTAATAAAGTGCTTTGCCTTACTAACCTGCACTATTCTTCTGAAAAGGAAAGTAATCTGACTTGTTTATTTGACTGTAATAGGAGGCTGAGATATTTTCTTTTGTCTTGGTGTACATTTATTGCATTTTGCATATAATCAGACCTAGTTATGAGACACCTGATTATGATTTTATATTAGAAGATTAATTTCACTTTAACTTCTTTTTTTTCAGGATATATTATTCCAGATGCTTCTTGACCAGTCTTTGATTAAGGTGTCTGGTCGCATACAGCACCGAGTAATACTCAATTCCACAGGTTTTGGTGTGAAAACCTGTGTTATCCAAAGCACAGTACATCCAATATGGCCTATTTTAACAAGATAAAGTCATGTTAATAGTGGCAAAAGCAAATCAGCTGTTTTCTTACAATAGGATGAGCTAATGACCATATTTATATAATGGATTATTTGTCCATTTTGGCAAGGATCTTACACCAAATTAAAGATGACAGAAAGAGGATTGAATAATGGGATTCACGGACTTCCATTTGGGTTTGAAATGTAGTCAGCAGAAAACATTTATTTGCCAGAACACAACAGTAGGGCAGAACATTCTATGGGAAATAGTTATTTTATGCCAACGTGAGACTGTACTGCCTGTGTGCAATGTGCCACTCTGAATTTGTAACTTCTCTCTGACACTGTGCGATTTCAGGTGAATAACTTGCTGCTCAGCTAGTCGATAACATCCTTTGCAACAGGTTAACATCAAATCCATTAAGTGATGAGCTACATTTTATCAAATAGCTTGTCTGGGGCAAGTGTAAGCTTCCAAAAGCAAATGGCTGTGTAGTTGGCTTATGCTCCTTTAACAACATCTCCAGCTGTTCTGTTTGTGCACCTGTAATGTGCTCTGACATTTGCATTGTATGTGATACCACCATTTGCTGGCCCATAAAGACCCTACAGAAGCTCGTGTAGTATCATGTACAAGAAAATAAATTAAATGTCTCATTAGAAGGAGTACATCTCTGCTTAGTCCTTTGCCGGGTTCCAGTCATTCTTTTGGTCTGAATCATTCTCTGTGAAGTAGCGCACCATGGTATTGGTCTGAGAAAGGATGAGCCACGTTTTGCCCTTTTGGTCTGAGTTTCTAGTTGGAAGGTTGAAGTCTGAGCCCGCCATGGGAAAATGGAGAAACTGTTTTGATTTCTTGCACAAATGGAGGCCATGATATCTGGAATTTGAAATGAAGGACAAACATAAGCCCTACCTTATATAATGTTTGGCCTAGGCTTCTAATTTCAAAGTATTTCATGGACATGTATTGCTGCAGTTCTTCTGTCTGAATGTGATGAGCTGGGAGCCATATCAAATACTAGTCATATCACTGTACTGTCAAACATGTCAATGATATTTTGAGGAAAAAATTACTTGATAATCCATGTCAAGGTCAATGGTTTCCGACCTTTCTTAGATGGAGCCATGCCCATTTAATTGATTGGCATACATCTCCATCTCATCTTTTTCCTATGTCTCTGCCTTCACTCTCCTTTTCTCTCTTGCCTTTTTCTTTTTGGTAATTTCTATTCTTTCTCCTCTTCATTTTTTTTATTTATCTTTCAACATTTTAAAATCTCCTTTCCTTTTCCTCCTCCCTTCTGGGTTCCCACTATCCACTAAACCACATGCTCCTTGAGATGGATAGGGGTCATTTATTGCAAGCATTTATATGGGAAAGAGCGAATTTGACCTTTAGAGATTAGATGCCTGCGAGAGCTTCAAAAGTAGAATAATGTGGTGATTTGTCTAATCTTTGTGCCAGTTCTGTTCAATCAGATAATGAAAAACTATGCAGACATATGACTTCTGGTTTGTTTCCTCTGCCCTGACCTAGTAGAATTAGCTTATGCTTTCAGATATTTCTACCAGTATTTGCCATTGTCTTATCTAATCAATAGGAAGAGAAACAGCTTTATGATTTTTTATGGACCAACTCATACATTAGGAATTTGGGTTATGCTTAACACATGACATGATAGTTTCCAATCAAGGTGTATAAGGGTCCGGTGCTTTGAAATTTAAACAAAATAAGGCTTTAATCAGCTATGTTAGACAGTGATTTTTTTTCAAATAAGAATTTGTAGGCATTCATCTGAAGTCTTCCTAGCCCATACTCCGCCTTTGTTGCCATGAAGTGGGTCTTGCTAATTGGCAGGCACACCCAGCTATTGTGTTTGAATTCCAAGTAAATACAATGGTCACACTTCAGAAGTCTCTTCTATTTTGAGAGAGAGTATCAATTCCGGCATATTCCCATTCTAAGCAGTATGGGCAAAATGAAACTTTCCAACAAGAGCCATTGTAGGCATCTTTGACTTAATGCTCCCAAGACATCCTATGGCAGATTGTCCTATAGTCCTATAGAAAGGAAGAGAGGTTTTTCCCAGTATCCACAGGACCCTGAATTTTTTCTTATGCAGCTTCCATGAAAGATCACCCAATCTTTATGAAAACAGATGATGTTCTCTCCTCTCCAGGTACTTATACCTCACTAACCACTATATTAATAACAATGCCTATCTCTTATATAGCACTTTTCATCAGTAGATCTCAAAGTGATCTTACAAAGGAGGTTGATATTTTACAGATGGGGAAACTGTAGTGTCTGCTCACCTTCCAGTATTGCGGTAAGTGGTCTGTCTAACATCTGTCACGTGTTGTTTGTTCTCTCATCCTCTCCCCAGAGGGGAGAAGTGTGTGCAGTGGAATGTCTTGTTTTTGTTTTTGTTTTAATATATATGCTGCTGTGTATATATGTTAGAGAAAGCAAAATCAAATAAATGTATCTTATATTTGGAATGGTAGATGGTGAGGTTGTGGTCCTTAGTTCCTGGGAGAGTTCATTCTGCAGTCTTGTACTTGCTCCTGAGAAAGTTCTGTCTCGTGTACAGACAAACTTTATCCTTAATTTAAAGAGTTGCATTGTGCCAGAGGAGCAAAGTTGTCGAGCAAAGGCTTCATCCCAGAGCTTTAGGTGGTCATAACCTAGATTGCTTTATGAACCTTATGTACTAGTGCAGTGGTTCTCAGACTTTTTTTTCCCCGCAGACCACTTGAAAATTGCTGAGGGTCTCGGCGGACCACTCAATGATCTATCCAAATGTTGTTTGTACCATTAGCTAACTATTGTAAAGCGCTTTGGATAAAAGAGCTATATTTAAAAAAAAACCCTTAATAATAATTGTCTTTTGTTCTACAAATAAAAGCACACAACTCATATTTTAATATCAGTAGTCTTACCTTTCCAATGTGACGGATGTGCCCTCTTTCCCC
>NW_020664439.1:38268828-38358956 GCF_002925995.2 Terrapene triunguis
GCAGCCGCAGCCCTGGAGCTGGGGAAAGTCGCCTCTTTCTCTGGCTGCCGCAGTCCTGCATGTCCCAAATTCCCCCCACCCCCTCTTCTCACCCCACCGCCCCCTCCCACCTACCTCTTATTCCCCCCAAGGCCACCAGCTCACCTTACATGTGCATCTTCTCCAGCGTCCAGGCACCTAATTAGTAGAGCCACGCCTGTGCGGCTTCACTAATTAGGTGGGTGGCCCTTCATTCTCTTGTTGTGGCCGCCCAGGCGTGCACCTTAGAGGGAACTATCCACGGACCACCTGAATGGAGCTCGTGGACCACAGTTTGAGAAACACTGTCCTAGAGCAACATATTGAAACTATTAGTTGTGTGATCAGAAGTATTTGGGGATTGTTTTAGATGCTCATCTTATTATACTGATAATGTTGCAGCACATATTGCTTTGAGGTCTGTTCTGCATAGAAATTATAAGTTCAAGGTGAGTTAAGACCTCACAATGGCAAACTGAATTCTGAATGTTATTGGTATTTCTTGTAAACCCTAATGTTCTGATGCAAATATTTTTTCATTGGCCATTGGAATATCATTAAGCAGCAGACTAGAACCAAAGAAAATGTTGCTCTTACCGTTCTCCTCCCATAAGTAGCCCTATCTTCCTGTTTGCTCCTGGGACTTCCATCTCCTCCCCTCTTCAGTTAGAACTCTCTCATCCCTCTAGTTCTTTCCCTTGCATATCCTGATGAATGCTAGAAGAGATACTCTAACTTTGCCAACATCTCACCCTCTGCACAGAACTGCTTTGGGCACCATGGAAGATTCTGTCTAATCATCCGCTCTCTCTCTCTTTTTGAGTGTCTACTGCCCCTGCTGCTTCCTAGCATGAGTGATGAAGGGACCCAGCAACTTGGGTTCGGGAGGCATATTTAGGATAGAGGCCTGCTTAAGGGGGTAAGTTGTGGGCAGGGGAGGTCAGGACTTGCTCATCTCACAGGTCTTGATCTGCCCATTTTCTTAGTGTGTTAGTCCCTTCCTGCCTCAGTACACTACCATATCGTCTTTCATGTCCATAGAAAAGTAGCTAGTCTCAAGATGTAAATCACCTTTAGGAGGACACTAAATTTTGTTTTAATTTGCAAAAAAAAGTTAGATAGGACTGTTTCTCTAAAATGTCCTTCTAGTAGTAAAGATAATTAAGATTTTGTTTGATTTCACAGGCTGCCAGGGTAGGATTTTAAAAAAATTTCATTGGTTGACTGTGCTTTGTAAGTGATCAAGTTTGTTTACATGTTAATTTTATATGCTCTTTATATCTTGCTACAAATCCCTAAGATTAATGCAAGTAATCTACTTTGATGTCAGGAGTTTCTTGCTTCATTGCCATATACCAAAGGACTGAAAACTAGAAACTTTACAATAGATGAAACAAAATAGACGATTGAGTGCTTCAGGCAATTACGAAATTCCAGGAATGGAGTCCAGAAACAAGGATGGTGATGCTACCTACTTCATCTTCTTTACCTACAAATATTTAAGTGATATTTTTGGTTTAAAAGAATAATCAAGGTTTCTAATAACCTATGAAAATGCAAGGTATAAATAATCTGACCACAATTACACTGCCCAAATGCATGGGGGAGAAGAGAAACAAACAAACAAAAACTAATGAAAATGCAACTTCTGTTGCTTGGTACCTTGAACAAGGTGTACTTTTTTCTTTAAAAATTCAGTTGCATAAATTATTGATGCAGGGAACAGACATAGCTGTGGGAGCTTTCATATGTATCAGTAATTTAACTTTGTACTTCAAGCATCTATCATGAACGTAATTGTTCTATAGGTAACAGTTATCAGTAACCACTGATACAACCTGTCTCAGTGGAGCAAAAGGTAGATAAAATGGAATATTTCTAGTTTATAAATGAGTTCAGGAATTAAAATGTACTAGTACATTAATACATATTGAATGCCTGGTTCTTGAATAAGTGACTCAGAATTGAATTAAGTAAATTGAAACATTATTGCATTTTATAGTTAAAGTGGATATTTGATTATTTTGATGATAAATTGTTTGTGTACTATAGTAAATGACTCAGTAGGAGTTCTTTTCTCAGTAAGGACTGAACTTCAGTCTGAAGCCCTAAATGTCAAAGAGGACATGAAAGATTTCTGTGGAAATATTAAGGGATCATGATCTATTGGCTTAAAGCACTGGGAATCTTGAGTGTTATTCCTGGATTTGCTGCTGTGTATTATGTAGCATTATGCAAAGTCTGTTAAATATTTTCCTCACTTTGACTATCTGTTAAAGTGAGGTAATAATACTAATCTCTCAGGGGACTTGTGAGACTTACTTAATGTTTGTAATGTTTTTTCAGTTCCTTGAAAAAGAGAGAGTTGTGTGAGAGGTGGGTCACTTGTAAGTTACTCCACAGTAGTTTTGGAAGACGTTTATATACATGTCTCACTTAAAGGGTAGTGTAACAATAATCACATGTATTTGAAAGGTTTTAGATTTTGTGTACTTAGTGTACTGAATAACAACATATCTTTAGCAATGATTACTAATAAATCCAGCAATTATTTAAAGAATAACCTCTTTATTAGTGGCATTGACTGTATTATCCTCTGTTATTACAACAGTATGGAAGCATTTTCATAATAACTAAGGATTTAATTGCTATGAAGATTTATTTGCAGAATAATAAACACGTTTGTAAGCAAGGCACTTGAATTGTATCTTACAAGCACCCAGAGTATTATCCACTAATTAGATATTGAAAGTGCATATGTAATGTTAGCTGAGGCTGTTCAACCTTGTGACACAGACATTTTTCAATATTTAAATTATTACAGCAACCATTATAAATTTGATGTAGCTTGTCTCTGGCGACACTTTGTGTGAACAATTTCCAAAAATAACTTTCATGCAACTTATAGAAAGTAACATTTTCTTTTTAAAAAAAATTGGTTATATTTTATTAATGCCATTCTAACATTAAGCAATAGGTGAATTGCAAAGAAATTTCTTATATACTTCCAAAAACTATGCTCTGCTCACTTCTTCATAAGAAGTGAAAACCATGCATACATAGCAGAAAGCAAATGTGTCCCAACTATTACCAAGCAAAGGTTTTAGGTGATCAAGTATAGACAAGGATACATAGTCTGTTTTGGTCAGGTAAAGGAGGAGATAGGTTAGTGTGAGTTTACGTGTTTTGGGGGAGTTCCAGATAACTGACCTGCCATTGTGCTACACTCGTATAATGTTATTATCCTAAATCCATGACCATCAGCTTTGTTCTATCCTCTGCAGACTGAGATCTCCAAACTTTTGGGAAAATTCCCAAATCCCACTTACTGAGTGCTCAATTTTAAGTTATGTCTAGTGATCAACTGTTGTCTTTCTGAGAAAGTTGAAAAATCATCAATCTAAAAAATAAATAAGTGGTAAGATGAAGCAGGGTCACATTCTTTGGTGAGTCATATCTCTAGAGTCCTTTTACTTCAATTCCTTATAACACTTTAGCCAGCTTCCCTCTAGCCCAAGACTTTTATTTCATTTCATGAGAGAAATGCCAGCCCAAACACTCATACAACCTTTAACAGCCTCTGACAGACCAAATAGTGCCAAAAAATAAAATAAAAATAAAGACATTTGATAGGTCAGTATGTTGCTATGGTTTCCCTTCTGGAGGGAAAGTTTATATTCTTAGTAAATTGACCATTTTATCACATAAATATGGTATTGAAATACATTCTTTTGTTAATAGTGCAGAAAGAAGGAAAACCTTCACTAAGCAAAGAAGGGGTAGTAATAGTTTCAGCACCAGTAGCCTTCATCTTTCTGATCTAGACCTTTCTGGCATGGCCTATTGTGCGGGGCTGCATTGAACCATATCACCAAGTTGTGCTGAAAGGTGAATTATTGGACTGGAGGGGAGGTTATTAGTGGAGTTCCTCAAGGATCAGTCTTGGGACCACTTGTATTCAATAATCACAACATTCTCCATTTCCCTAGCCATCACATCTTATAAGAGGAGACTGAAAGAGCTTGGCTTTTTAGTCTAGCAAAAGGAAGGCTGAGAGGGGATATGATTGTTCTCTATAAATATATCTGGGGCAGGGGGTGTGGTTTAAAACCAGGGAGGATGAAGAGCTATTTAAGCTAAACGACAATGTTGGAACAAGAACAAATGGCTATAAACTGATCATGAACAAATTCAGATTAGAAATTAGAAGAAGGTTTCTAACCATCAGAGGGTGAGGTTCTGGAACATCTTCCCAATAGGAGTTGTGGGGGAAAACATCTTAATTGGTTTTAAGAACTGGACAAATTATATGACTGTGATTGTGTGACAGGATTGCCTGTGATGGTAGGGGGCAGGGCTTAGCAGCCCTGGGGCTCACTTCCTGTTTGTCTTATGTTTATAAAAGATCATGATTCAGGGTTTCAGCCAGCCCCTGCAGGGGTCAGGAAGGGATTCCCTCCCTCCCACCAATGTATTCTTTTTTTTTTTTTAATCTTCATCTCAAGCATCAAGGACGGCCACGACAGGAGATGGGACCCTGGATCCAGTGGGCTACGGCTCTGAGTTGGCACCAAGCATTCTCTTTCTCAGGTGCTTGGCTGGTTGGTTCTTGCTTACGCGTTGAGAGTGTAACTGATTGCCATATGTGGGGTCGGGAAGTAATTTTCTCCCAGGTCAGATTGGCAGTGACCTCAGGAGGGTTTTCCCTTTCCTCTGCAGCATGTGGGTCACTTGTCAGGATTATCTGGGTATATCTAATTATCTGGGTATATCTAATTTCATCATTTCCCTGCCTTTGTGTGGGCCTTGGGCACTGATACACCTCTGGCCCTCCAATTCTCCGCCTGTGGCACATTGTAGTCTAGTCTCCTGTGGGCTGTAATACTTTGATCTAATTTTGGTCGTCGGGTTAGTGTGCAGGTGGTGTTGGTTGCATGGGATTGATCAGACTAGATGATCTCATGCTCCGTTCTGACCTTAAGTTCTGACACTAAGTAGGCATAGAAAAACCCCTGCATGACAGCAATTCTGCATTATCCTGACAACCATGTAAGCATGTGGGGGTGAAGGAAAAGGCTCCTGGCATTCTCTCACTCTGCTGATAGGTATATGGACTGAACAAAATCAAGCCCTGTGGAAGTTTAGGGTGATCGGCCCCTTGCAGAGCTGGTCTCATAATAGGAGGGTCATCTTTGTTCAATGCATCTGTGTCAGAAGTACCGTTACTTTCAATTCTGCACCTTCCAGTGGAAGGAAACAAGAGGCAGCATGAGTAAACTGTTTACTTTGGCTATTTATCTGCAAGACCGATTCATTTGTCAAAAAGAGTCAATTATCCTAGAAGGAAAGAGTCTTGGGATAATATATTTGCATGCCTGGGTAATGAGGAGCACTAAGAGGGAGTATAATGCAGTATGTGGAGTGGCCTCCCTGTTAGGTGCTTCTTTTATGTACCACTTAATTAGTCTGTATATATTCCTAAAACTGCTCTAGGATTGTGAAGTGGAGCTGAGTGTTTCGAACTTTGAGTGCGCGTAGGAGACGCAGCTCAGGGGGGCTCAATTCTCATCTGGCTGCGGCTCTGGAAGCCAATTTCATTATGACCTTGCAAAGAGTGAAAGAAGCTAGAGAGCCTTTTTTTTTTTTTTTTTTAACTGTGTTGTTCACTGAGGCAGAAATCCTTCCTGAACTGCATGTAGCACAAGTACCTGGGGCTAGTGCAGGGTGCTTCTGGTAAGAGAGAGGAATCCTTTCCCATAGACTGCAAAATGCCAGGAGAGGGGCTGTGCTGCTCCCCTCTACACCCTGGGGATCAGTGGCTGGTGCAGAGATGTGCCGGGGATTTGCTCCCACGGTCACTCTGGCTGGGCTCGAGTGACAGACATGTCTCAATGCTAGTGCTAGTTCTTGAAACTCATTTTCTTATTCAAAACCTAAAAGCTAACTGTGCCCTCCGACGAATGCACTTCTTGAGTTAGAATTCTAGACCGGTTGTGTTCCTCAATACACTATTTTACCAATTTAAAAACATAATTCCTGATCTTGCTTACTGATGTCAGTAGCTCTCACTTCTATAGGTTCCAATGCTGCAGAGGACATAGGGTTGCCAACTTTCTAATCACACAAAACTGAACACCCATGCCCCGCCCACTGCTCCGCCCATTCCCCGAGACCCTTCCCCTGCGCTGCCCCTTTTCTGAGGCCCCGCCCCCACTTGTTCCATCCCCCCTCCCTCATTGTCCCCCACCCTCACTCACTTTCACCGGGCTGGGGCAGGAGGTCAGGGTGCGGGGTCTGGGGTGGGGCTGGGGATGAGGGTTTGGGGCAGTGGCATAGCCAAGTGGAGGGAACAGGGGGAGCGATTTAAAAAAAAAAAAAAGGCGCTACCCGCTGCGGAGCTTTTACTCACCCGGCGGCGCTCCGGGTCTTCGGCAGCGGGCCCGTCACTCGCTCCGGGTGTCTTCGGCGGCACTGAAGGACCCACCGCCGAAGTGCCGCTGAAGACCCGGAGCACCGCCGGGTGAGTAAAATAAAAGCACCGCAGCGGGTGGCGCCTTTTTATTTATTAATCCCCCGGGTGAGTACAAAGGTGCCAGGAAATTGACAAGGCGCCACTTGTGCTCAGTGGGGGAGCGGCCGCTGCCCTGCTCCCCCCTAGCTACGCTACTGGTTTGGGGTGCAGAAGCAGGATCTGGGCTGGGGCAGGGGGTTGGGGTGCGGGGGGTGTGAGGGCTCCTGCTAGGGGTGGGGGCTCTGGGGTGGAGTCGGGGATGAGGGGTTTGGGGTGCAGGAGCGGGCTCTGGGCTGGGGATGGGGTGGGGGTGCAGACTTTGGGAGAGAGTTTGGGTAGGAGAGGGGGTTCAGGGTGCAGGGTCCCAGCGGTGATTGCCGTGACTCCCAGGAAGCAACCGCCGGGTCCCTGCAGCCTCTAGACATATGGGCAGCCAGGGAAGCTCTGCTTGCTGCCCTTGTGCCCGCAGGCGCCACCCCCGTAGTTCTGATTGGTCGCAGTTCCCGGCCAACGGGAGCTGTGGAACTGGCACTCAGGGCGCGGGCAGCGCGTGCAGCCTCCTTGGCCGCCTATGTGCCATGGGGCCAAAGGGACCTGGCGGCTGCTTCCAGGAACTGCACAGAGCCAGGGCAGGCAGGGAGCCTGCCGTAGCCCCAGGCCCCCGCTGTGCTGCTGACCGGACTTTTAATGGCCCGGTCGGCAGTGTTGACAGGAGCCGCCAGGGTCCCTTTTCGACCAGGTGTCCCAGTCAAAAACAGGACGCCTGGCAACCCTAAGCGGACACAGGGGTCAGCCTGTGCATAGCTTAATGCAAAATTGGGGCCGTTGGCCTCAATGGAATACTTGCAAGAGTAAGCATTGCAGTTTGTCCTTAAAACACATCGTTGGTTGAAATCCTGCCTTTATTCAGTTCAGTGGGAGTTTTGCCATTGACTTCAGTGGGGTGAGGATTTCACCCTTCCTGCATCAGATGGTGTCTGTTTTTAGCTTGTGGCTAGATAAAGGATTTTTTTCCCTCCTCATACTGCACCTCCTGTTAGTCAGGATGAGTTTTGTGCATCAGGTGCCTATATGGTGGCTCTTTTAACAAGTACGCTGAAGGTAAATGATTGACAACGTGCCTTAACCAATATTGCTTGAAGGCTTCATGAAGGCTAGATCATTTAAGTATAACATTTCTCCTGTCTCCCCCTGCACATACTCTTCCACCAATTGGTGTGTCAACCTTTCAGGGGGTCGTGATGCAACTTGCATATCTAATGGGTACAATGAATATATCTAAGCATGGCATTCTTTCAAAGATGAAAGATGTTGAGTTGCAAAAGAGAAATGTTGACTGTTTTCTATAATATTTCTACAGCCAGATATCATCTTGTGAAATAATAGGCCTTAATTATAGATCTGTTTTGGTGATTTAAACCCATGCAGAGCATACCATCTAAAGAGTATTTGTTCCTCTTACTGTCCTCTAACTTCTTATACAAATTGATGGTTTTGTTTTATATACAATGTTCAGGGAAAAAATTGCCGCTGCAATAAAGTGTATTTCTATGACACAGCCACTGCACTTGTTCATTTGAGGATTACACTAATTTTAGTAGCTCATTTCAAGGAAAACAAGATGGTAAAGCCTTTTATTGTTCTTGCTTACGAAACACTTATTCAATAATTAGAGTGTGCCCGACTAATTCAACTTATAAATGCAATGACCAAATAACATGCATTTCCTGCCATGGAAACATATAGTACTTCTAAAGGTCACCATTTAGTACAAAACCTTGGTTGTAAACATCTCGTTATTAGACTCTCTTGAATAAGGTTTTTAGAACAGAGAGCTCTGCAATACTTGATCAACTTAACCTTTGTTATTAGCTTGGCACCTGGTGATTTGTTTAGCAACTGAGAGTGCACACTGTTTTACAGGCATTCATGCCAGCTTTTAGTTAACCACTTTGTTTTTGTTTGTTGCATGTACAAGATAAGTGGTATCTATTCAAAATATCCTAAGAACTATGAGAGGCATTGTGACAGGCTGTATCAATCCCACACTGGCCCAGCTAGGGTTAACCACACTCTGTGGGCTGAAGAGGCCATGCCCCCTTGCCCTTGCTGGGTATGCTCGGACTAGAGGCAAGGCATACAAGGGAGCAGCTCAGCTCAGTCTGGGCTGACTGAGGAGGAGAGCAGATATGTGTTGCAGGCTTCTGCCAGGAAGCTGCAGGAGCCTCAGGCTGCAGGAGCCAACTGCGCTGAGGCCCCTGTATACACCTAGTCAACTGCCGAGGGTGACAGAGAAGAGTTGACACTGGGAGACTACTGATGCTGGAAGTGAGGGTAGGATGTGACCCACGGAGGGGAACTGTTGCAGAGAGACCGAGCCTGAATGCAGGAGTATCAGTCCCTCAGGGCCCCAGGTCAGGACCTAGTGGAATAGGGTGGGCCTGAGTTCCTCTATCCTACTCCGCACCCACCACTGGGTGCAGTCACCGCCCCGAAGAGCACACTCTACTGCTCAAGGGCAGCCACATAGACTTTGGCCACTGGGGCCATGCTGCCTTGAAAGCAAGGGCAGCTACATAGACTGTGGCCACTAGGCCACACTGCTCGGAAGACGGGCAATTGTATTGAACCTGGAGACCAGGCCCTGTTACCCTAGGGACAAGAGACAGCCCAAGGAACTCTTGCCACTTGAGTCGTAACCCCTGTTCTTTGTCTTTCTCGATCCAACATCCTGCAGTGGGGTATATCAACCCCACAACAAGCATGTAGAGATTAAAGCAATAGGCCAGGAATAAAAGTTTCTCATATGCTAGCACAGGGGACGCATGTTGACTTCAGTATGGTTCCTGCATGAGTGGTCATCATGTTACTGTAATATTAATTTTTTTACACCCATGATATGAGATCAAATAGAAACATAACTCATAAAATATCTTTATCCATGGAAGGAATTAGCATTTGGATAAAAGTATCAAATTTGAGACGACACAAGAAGAAATACTGATTCTTTTTCTGCCTTATTGCTTACGGCCATATTAGAAGGCCTGATTAAAAACAATGATCTTGAAAGGGAAGGGGAAGCTTACAAAAAATAAATACTTCGTACAGGAATATTTTCAAAAACCATCAAACTTAGAGCTTTTGATTTCATACCATACCAGGCATCTTTTATTATGCATTGTAAAGAGATGAGTATCTACTCTTAAATGGACCATAATTCTGCATGTATGATATGCTAAGGTACTTCAGAAGGTTTTTTTTTTTCATCTTACTGGGTCCAGAACGAGTGTCTGGGAAAATGTATTGGTCCTGTAAGCATTTCTGGTGGTCCATTAAGGTCCTGGTAGCATTGACAGATGTGGAATGTTAGACTTCAACATTGTGATTCTCATATTTGATTTATTAAAATAATGTTGCTATTTGATGATTGAATGTTAAACTCAGTAGTTTCAGCAAGCTGAAATAAAAGGTAATGTGCAAGATCAGTAGTAATAATACTTATCTCTTATAGAGGCCTTTTCATAAGTATAGTTCAAAGAGTGGTACAATCTTTATTGATCCTCAAAACTCCTCTGTGAGGTATTATCCCCTATAACAGATGGGGAGCTGAGGCACAGAGAGATTGAAGGACTTGCCCAGGGTCACACAAGAAGTCCTAGTTATTGTAAATTTGGAGCCAATTTACAGTAACTGAGGATCTGGCTCAAAACTTGTTGCTTGACTGTGGTTCTTTTCCCCCACAAAGTCTGAGAGGTTGTTTGAGTCCATTAGTGCTTCTTGTGTATTAATTAAGTTCTTGTCTCCAAATTCAAGGAGTAGAATGATCCAATGGTGTTAAGCACAGAAAATACCAGGGTAGGCTATTTTTTCTTCCAAGTTCATTACATTGCTACTCTTGGATGTGAAAACAGCAACTGTTTAATACAAATACACAGCAATCACAAGCCATCAGCCCCCTGTAGCCAAAGGGGTAAGTCTAAGGTTTTGTCTACATTTGGAGCTTGAGGTGCAATTCCCAGCTTAAGGAAACATACGCTAGCAATAATCAAGCTACTGCACTGAAATTAAAGTGTGTCTGAGGTGATACAAGCGACAGGGTGGGCTAGCCGTCCCGAGATGGTGTCTGTAGTCTTAGATGGATAAGTATGTGTACATGAGCTGGGATTCACACCCCCAGATTCAAGTGTAGACAGTTGATCCTTGCAGCTCAAGCCACAAGCAAAGTTCTGCTTATCTAGCCAGGAGGACAAAAGGAGAAGCAAATGTTATAGTTGCATGTGTTTATTTCTGACTTTAAACAAGAATAATGTACATTTAATTTGCTTGTAAATTAGCTGCAACCTTTGGGCTCATGGCAATTTGCTCATATTGGTGCTTGGTACCACAATTATTGGTACCACTCGTCCATTGGTGTTCTTCCTTCCTTCTTTTTAAAAACCTGTTTTATAAACTAAACTCATCTTTGAAAAAGAGTAGATAAATAAGCTCATCCAATTTGCCTGCCAGGGGGAAGGCAATTAAGATTAACGGACACCTATGAAACACAGACAAAAAATGAGGACAACAAAAAACAACAAATGGCATATAAGGTTAGTTGAAAAGGGTCCATCAGGAAAGACATAATTAAGGCATTAATCCAGCAAAGCATTTAAATGTGCATGATTTTAAGTATCTGACTAATCTCATTGAAGTATCCAGACAAATTCTTTCTTGACATAAGCAGAAGCCTATGAAATGTTCTGTGTGCTGGTTTCATTTTGATGAACATATGAGTCTGATGTCAGGCTTGCTTCACCTTTCAGAATGGAGAGAGAATGGCTTTTTTCGTTAATAAGATTAAAGGTCTGGGAACAAGTTTGGCTCTTAGGAGATGCTGGACTTTTAACAATCACTGTTATTCCAGAGAAGCAACTGGGGCATCAAGGTAACTGTTCTAGTGTTTTCTTGTTGAGAAAAGAAGAAAAAGTGTGGGCAAGAAGGAGGAGAAAAACACTAGTGTTGGTCCAATTAATGGAAATCCAGGTACAAGTAGGACGCTCAACTCATCTGTTTTTTCTCCTTTCTCCTCTTTTCCTTTTGCCGGTTGCTATTCCCTAGCTGTCGACCCCTATTGGGTCTCTGTGCCACTTCCCCTTGTTCATCTCCCCCCCCCCATTTTACAGTTCCATTCACACTAGTAGAAGCAGTGTAACATCTGAGTCCATGAAACTTTCTGCGTGGGCATTTCGGGGATCATAATATTCATAGTTTTCACTTGGCTGCTACCAGAAAAGAAAGCAGGGAAGCATGGGAACCACACAGAAAATGGAGCAGGTTGAGGGGAGAGTCTTAAAGATTGTTGTCCTTCTCTGAACACAATGTAGTGGTACAGTCGTCATAACAAGCATCAAAAGCTATATCCATATCTGTAGCAGTCGCACCATCGCATAGATGAAAAGCCTCCATGTTTATATTCAGGGATGTCAATCATTCTTAATATACTGACTTGCTTGTCAGCTAGTAGCAACATTCCCAGTTGTAGTGAAGAAGTACTGAAAGGGCTATTTCATGCTGGAAACTCTTGTCATTGTCAAATGTGGTACATAAAACATCCATCAACGTCACTAGTAGGGGGAAGTAGTACTGTTTGTTTCAAAGTCCTGTTCTTGGGGTTAGTGTTTTTTGTTTTTCCCTGAAAACTGATGACAAGGATTGGCTGTCTGATACTGCACTGGTTTGCACTGGCAAAACATGTAGCATCCTCCAAAGGTGGTGAAATCTGACTCTCACTTTCCATTAACTGTAACTGATTGGAAGTCAGAAAATCCACGCCTTTCCCTGAAAATCTCACATAGAACTTTTTGTCACTCTACAAGGCTTTATGAAGTAAAAAAAAAGTGAGTTGGCTCTGAGTTGCCAATTGCTATTTTAATTTTTTTTATGGATATCTTATTCATCTATAGGAAACATACTAATCTTTGAGGAATGGCTAACTCAGGTACAGGTGTAGCAAATTCTCCACCAGAACCCAGTTTTGTTGTTCCTAAGCCAGTCACATCCCAGGAGCTCTGTCAGTGTACTAAGCATGGCACATGTATGAACATATGTTGAACTGTCCTGACAAAAAATGTTTCTGTTGTAATTGGTAAAAAACAAACTCGTGGAAAGTCTGTGGGTAAAAGCTGCCATATGTATTTGATCTTTTCTAGCATTTTAAAGACAAAGCGGTCTTTTTACTAAAGCCAGAGTTAAAGGGTTCTTTTTAAAAATCTTCTCCAGTAGCTAAAATCAGATGTCTTTGCACTCTCTTAGCTGCACATAACAGTTGAAAATATTTGCAGTTGCAAAATAATTAGAAAGTTGCAAAATGTTAATAATCGAAATCTGCTTTTACTCCGAGCATGTCCAATCTTTTACTTAGCACTCATAGAAAAGAGGCCTATTTCTGAGGGCAAAATTCTGCAAAACATTGCTTAGTGAAATTGGTCCATTTTTTGACTTTATAAAGAAATGTGAAACAGTTAACATTTCAGATAGCTTCATCTTCTGTTGCAAATACTTCACACATCTCTAGCTGTTAACGTGTCAACTGTATTTGTCTACTTCTTGGTTTTTATCTGAATAATCTGCTAATATTCTCTTCCTTCTATGAGGTTTAATTTTATGCAATTTTAGATTCAGTACTTCATTGGTGCTGCATTGTGTGCTTGAAAATATTTTGGAGACAGCAGTCAGATAACTTCTTGCACCATGTTCGAAACAAACAGCTGTCTTCATTTAGTTTTACTTGTGGTATAAAATTATTTAAGTTTTTTTCACAGATTGGTTCCTAGAAAGCTGGAGAAAAAATTCTCATCCTTCCCAATGATATTTGGGACACTTACCTTAAGAAAAAATCATCATCCGGAGGTTTAAAATCTGATCCTGGGTGGTGTTGAACTTCAGTGGGAATTACTGGTGCACAGCAGTGCTCAGGAATTGTCGCTTGCCATTATTTGGCAAAAGAATAATACCTCTTGCTATGGTTCTGGCCTTCTAAGGTTCTTAGAAGTCCCAATCGGGCTCTACACAAGCACAGGGTCCACCTGCTTCATTCTGTTTATAGACTGAGGCTTTTGTACTTAACCTAGTATGTATTGCTAGTCTCCAGCCTTTGGTCTGATTTTGTGCAAATTTTAACATCAAGAGGCCTCTTTAATACGGGGGAGGGGTTAAAGTCCTTTTTATAACAATATAAACTTTTTTAAAAGTTCTACACATTAACATTCTGACACGTTATAGGGGATCTGAGACATTTGCATCAGATAGTAAAAATCAGGCCAATGAATTTGCTGCGAAACATCTTGTGAGCAACATAGTAACCATGTTATGGTCTTTTTACCAATACTCAATATATTATAATCATTTACAGGAAAAATGTTGCTATAAAAGGTTGTAGCCCTGTAGCTACTTTTATAGGCCTCACAGTTTCCCAACTATTTGAAATTATTTTTAAAAAAGTACCAATAACTACTGCAGAATTTTCATTTTAATTGTTGTAACTTCTTGCTCGATGAGGTTTTCTTTAACATGCCTTTAACATCTGTTTTATTTTTGTATTTTGCTCCTCTAACTTAAAAATAAATCAGTTCATTACAAATGTCAGGGCTGAATTTGTCCTTTCCTGGACTATAACCTGGAAATCTAACAGTCTTGTCTGAGAAACAGTACTTTCTAGATACGAGGATATACAACTGGGAATCAGCACCGTGGGCAAGCCACCTTCCCTCTGTGCCTCAGTTTCTCCATTTGTAAAATGTAGAATCATAGAATATCAGGGTTGGAGGGGACCTCAGGAGCTCATCTAGTCCAACCCCCTGCTCAAAGCAGGACCAATCCCCCATTAGTGCCTCGTACATTGTTTTTGTCTGGCCCTGCATGGATATATAAGCATTCTGCTTCTACTGACTTCTCTGGAGTATAGGACGTGTAAAGGAGAGGATGGACATTGGGAGAGCACGTGCTGCATTTTGCAAAAAGATGGTGCTGTGTTCTAAGAGAATTCCAAGGCATTGTTCCTCTCGGGTATGGAAACTCTTAGGAACTGCTGTCAGCATGCAGCCTTTCATCACCCACCAGTGAGGTCCCTTCTGTCTTTTTGCATGCTCAAGGCAGCTTTCTTGGATCATGGGCAAGGCACAAATAGCACCTAAATAAAAGTTAGTGTGCGGGGCGGGGGGGGGGTGGGGGGTTGTTCTTTTTAGGAACCTCATTTCACACCATAACTCTTCCCTGTTGCCAAACTATTCTACAGTGAGAATAAGGCATGTCTCCCCTGTACTATATCTGCAATATGGCATACGGAAGAACTGCAACAGATCCAAAGTAGTTTTGTTTTCATAGCTCATAAGGTTAAACAAGAAAAGGTTTAGGCACATACTTATCAGTAATATGTCTCAGAACACTGGGCAGGCACTTATCTATGTTCCTGAGAAACTAATTGAATAGAATAATTTGGTTAGAAAACTGACCAAATAGGGACCTCAGTTATGAGTTTGCTGGTAATTTAATTTCAGTTTATTTATCATTTTGGGGTGGATGGTATTTTAATTGTATAAAGCAATTGTAGGACATAACAGGGTCAGCCTCTGTATCTCAGATTCACTGGGTTTCAAATTCTGAGCCACATTCCACAAGACATAGCATTATACCAGTGGAAGTTTTGCATGAGCAACACTGGTTTTGGCTTTTATGATTTTAAAATATTTTGCTTTGTATATGAAAATAACTGATGAATGCTGAGAGTTTCTGAGGGATTTTGATGGATGTTTGTCTCTTTCTGATTTGTTTTCCTTTTCCATGGATTAAATGCTAATAGTGACACTTTTTTTTAAATACTGCCAGTATCCAGTACAAGTGGGAGATGCTCAGAAATTTTGGTTCACCAGGGTTTGTGTAAACCGATTTGCTGTGTTTGCATCCCCTGAGATTGGTTTGGAGATTAGGATTTGACTGAATTTGAAAATTAAATTCAAATTAAAAAAAAAACATCTGAAAGCACTGAGTTTTGCCAAGATCAAGTTCAAAATACCAGATGAAACTGGATTTTCTATCTTGTTTCCAATGAAAATCATAAGCTAGTGAGGTCTGTGCACAATTTGTCTCAATTTTCCTGATAGGTGGCAAACATCAGAGAATCTGGCCAAAATTTCACACTAGATGGGTTTTGCACAGTTTAGAATTGAAGTAACCAAATAAGACTGCTAAAATGTTTGTAATTTGTAATTCTTTAATTAACCATGGCTTACTGCTACTACCAACAGAAAATAAATCCAAGCTTCACTTTCTAAATGGCTAACTAGGATTACACCAATGTTTGAAAATTAAAAGTGTAACCAGAGAAGAGCCAAAAAGTTAGGATATAATAAAAAAAATCCCAAATTTGGGGCTTTTGTTCCTGGATTTTGGTTTTATCAGTGCTAGGGGTCAACTGCAAATAATAGATCCAGCTTCCCTTCCAAAAGTTGCGGGTAGATTAGATTGGGGCATTCAGGTATTTCTTTGTCTCCAAGTAACTGCTTTTAATAAAGCTGCTGAAAATGCTTTTGTTAGGTTTAGATTTTTTTAAAGTGAAAATATAAGAAAATTCACATAAATATTTGCAAATCCCCATCCCCGCCCCCCCAGCTGGAAAAAAATGATGGTGATACTTTTGGGAAGTTCCAAGTGATATAGACCAGTTATCTCTACAAGAGACCAGGCCCTCCACAGATTGTGTCCTAATGCTTTAACCAGAAGTCTTGGTGATCAAAGCTGAAATGTCCTTCGTGGTGCACATACTCTTCTTCGCAGCTTTTTCTTTTTCTTAACTTGGGAAACATAGTGTTTTATCTGTCATATTGAGGTGCGTATAAGCTCTGTTCATAATGAATGACTGCAGAGTATAACTCTGAACATCTGACCTTAAAAACTGTCAGACTCGAGTTCTGATGTTTCATTGTTCAGACACTAAGATTGCTCTATTACATCTTCATTAGAATATAAGCAGTTCCCTATTGGGATTCCATACTTGTCACTTCGTGGAACTGTCCAAATATATGTCTTCCTGCACTCCGTGCCATGGTATTCGTCCATTAAAATAACAGCAAATTTGCTATGACATTGTTTTTAAAGAATAGTGGCCTGATTTTCAAAAGCACTGCGCATCCACAAATCCAATGGGGGATTTCTGAGGCTCAGCACCTTTGAAAATCAGGCTTGGAATTCCTTGCAAGCAAATCAAAATGCAGACTGGGGCAGGAAGGGCCTTTAGCTAAGCCTGTTAATTTATCAGGACTGTAGGCAAGCTGCATAGAAAGTGGACTTGGAAGAGGAAAACATTAGAATTGAAACAGTTTTTGGAAATGTTACTATCCAGGAACACTAAAGCAGCCTCATAAAATTCTACTTGCCCACGGTGATCAATTCTTTTTGGCTCAGAGAATAAAATATCTTTATCGTCACCATTATCATCTTCATGACATTGGTGGGTGAGATTTTGTGCCTGGTCTGATATATTTTCATGAGCAAACTACATTCAACCAAGCTGGCTCCAGGTGGTGTAAACTGCACTCTGCTGCTTGCCCTCCCTCATGGTTTCTTCTGAGGGGAGGACAGCCTTAAATCGCAGCCAGAGCTCCATAGAAAGCATCACAAAGGTCATTTAGTGGGGTACAGGTCAAAGGATGAAGGTTCACCTTTGGACCCATCTCTAGTGTATGTCACTAAGGTTCACATTTGAGGTACAACGTTTACATCTAATGAGAAAATGTTGAGTGATTAAGTGGACTGTTGGAAACTGCAAAACAGAAAAACAATGGTAACAGTAAAGCAGTGTTTAAAGCCTGCTCATTTAATAGCTATCAAGGGCATTAAGAAAGAGCATACATACATTGTGTAATATATTAAACTGCATAGAGTGAATTATAGTTGGGGAGGGGGAGAGGAGGTTTAAATATTCCATTTAATTTTAAAGACTTCACTGTTGTAGGATAAAGGATATTACTGTGCATGAAAAAGGGGTGAGACCTTGCTTATTCTCTACGGTTTTGCTTTGTAATAAGCTGCCAACAGGTTGACTTGGCTGACAAAATTATATACACTACAGTGGCAAGTACCGGCTTTTCGTTGTCAGAGCAACCTGTGTATTCTGGAGCAGTGAGTAGTGGGATGGATCCTCTGAGATTTCTAAGTGATATACAACAATAAGAGAGATGAGAATCTCACTTGTATTGCCACCCACACTTGACATACAAATGAGATTTTATGTAAAATGTTTATTAAGCAGGAAGAAAGGTGAGAAAATGAGGGTGTCTAAAATAATATGTTATCTTTTGCGATGATTTAAGTTAGAGAGCTTTAAAAGCGGCATTTCAAAAATTGCTTCAGGGCTTTCTTTAGATTTTTTTTCTTCAGCTGGTAATAAAGACTGTGTATAATTCCTTGTGTTTGAAGCCTTTTTTCTTATTTTTAAAAATTATTTGGAATTCTTTTGGTAGTTAACTTTAGTCTCATGTGACAGGCTGTCTTTATTTTAAAACTGTTCTCTAAAAATGGCTTGGTTTTTTTTTTTGTTTTTTTAAATTACCTGTGAATTTGGTGAACTTGCAAGTCCAGGGCCAATAGAGTTGAAAAGATCTTATGCTATGGAAATGTTCTGTTCCCCTCAAACACAAATTAAATTAACCACCCCCTCATTCCATTCCTGGGCTTCTCGTGAGTGGAGACTTCCAGTTTTGCAGGAATGGGATAAATTCTGAGCTGTGGTCTTATGATGTGGAAAAAAAAAAACTTCCACTATGGACATTATTTTCATTTATGATATTTGAAGCTGAGATTCCAGAGGTGAAAGGTGAGTGTATTTAAGCTAGTGACCTGTCAGGGTTGATAGATCTTGTGATTATGATATTGGATTATGACTCATGACATATGGGTTCAGTTCCTTGCTCTGCCACATATTTCCAATGTGACCTTGCACTAGTTAGATCCTGCAAGGTGCTGAGTAATCTGGCCCTGATCAGCAGAGTCCTTAAACACATGCTTAGCTTTGAGCATGTGAGAAGTATTGTTGCAGTTAATAGGATTTATTGTGCACTTTAAACACTTTCCTAGATTGAGGCCAGCATGCTCAACACCTTGCAGAATCAGGCCCTTAGCAGTATTAATTATCTGGGCATGGGTGATGATACCCCCAAACTAAAGAATTAAGGGGAAATAATTGCCTTTTTCCAGATAGGCAGAGTACAACTCACCATTACTGTTGTCCATCTCTGTTTAAGTGAATATCCATTCATATGGAATCAGTGAATGAGAATATTATCTTCATGCCAAAATGGCAGCTCTAGAAGGTGAAAAAATGTTTGAACATGTACAAGAATACCTGCTTTTGCAGCAAACGTTTAGAAATGAGACTACTCAACACAACTTAGTGAAAGGCATAGGGAAGAAGCATTAATATATTGATTCTGGGAATATGACCAAATAAAGGAAAAATAGTATAACTAAGTTCCTGGGGAATATGAACCTTGCCCTGCATAATAACTAATATGTCCCAACATAGATCCAGTCGCAAAAAACAACAAACCACAGAGCAGGGAGCACCATAAGTGCAACCCTCTTTGACAATCCATAACAGAGGGAATTGGCAGATGCTAGGAAAAATGATCTCGCTGAAAAAAGAAAAAATACAAATTCTCTAGCCCCTGAGTTTGGCAAGTGACCTGTACGTGTGGTCAGAAATTCATCCACAAGAGATGAAAATGTGAAAGCTGCAATTACATATCCCTGCCATGTGTTGGGTGATGCCAAAGGGACAGACTGATATTCTGAGATATTCTGCCTACTATTTGTTTGCTTAAAAAGGAAATCAGAGCTGAAAGCACAGCTGTAGATCACAAGATTTAGACACGGATGCTTGGAAAGGCTAACAAGATGATGAAAACTGTGAATTATATATAAATGTGATATTCAACACCAGATCATAATAGATGATTTTTAAAAGTAACATAACATAATTCATGAGGTTTAGTGCAACACTCTGCAGCAGGAACTAAATAGAAAACTGGTGGTGCATTTTGATGCTCAGATAAAGGAGCAAATAGTCTAGATCTGCTATGATATTTGCCATGAGAGCAGGGGACTGGACTAGATGACCTCTCAAGGTCCCTTTCAGTCCTATAATTCTATAAGGGCAGGTGTAGAGATTTAAATAAATTCCAATGAGCACTGACTTTTAAAGTTGGAATTGTTGGTAGAAAACCCACTATAACTTTTTATTACAGGTCCAGCTGTTTGCTCGAAAAGGACTGAGTAGCCAGACACTAAATTATCTCAAATAAGCCCTCAGGAGCCTGTGTTAATATTGAAATACAGCTTTGCAAGCATGCAGTGTCCTGATACAGTCCTAGAGCCTTAAATTTCCACCTGCAGAAAGAAGAGACTTTTTACAAGCACTTAATGGTATTTAATGGACTTTGCCTATCAGGGCAGGATAAATTTAAGGCTCTAAGTCTGTATAGACATAAGGCCAGATTCTGCTACCCTTATTTCCTTATTAGACTTCTTGAAGAAGATGAATGACATATTGAGTAGTACCTTACTCCCCTAGTAGTCCTAGTGAAGAAAGTCATGGTTGCTCCTGGAACAAGTTATTACTCAACACAGAATGAGTGACGGGTTCTGTCCCATAAATGCCATATAAAGACATTTGTATGTATTTCCTTCCCTTTCTTTCACTCTCTCCTTACCCCATCCAGGAAATAGAGGACTGACATAAACAGCTTTATTATGGCTTTAATATAACATGTTTTGTTTGTATAGTTCAAAATTAACAAGGCACATAGGCATATGTATATAAATTATATCAAAAATTTCCAGCCAGGCAATCGATTGGTGTGAAGCCCCATTGGACGTCTTCAAAGTTTTAAAAATGTACAGTTGTGTTACAGAAGTCCTGTGTATTTTTATATCTACAGTTCTTTCACTCACACACCCTCGTAAATATTCTTATTGTACATTTATATTTAACCAAATACAGGTTTTTTTGGAAAATGCAGACCTAATCCAGTTTCTAAACCCAAACATTTCCTGTATGACTAGTGCTATTGTGTAAAATATAATGAATATTTTTTCCCCTATTTTTTTAAGTCCCAGAAAATTTCCTTCATGTTTTCCCTGTAATGTCTTCCAACTTGATTGATTCATTATTTTAGCTTTCCCACCACTCCCACTGACAATTTCACTGTGACATCCACTGCCTCCTTCTACCCCATGGAAAAATGTCTTGATTGCTCCTGCTCCTGACCCTGACTCAATGCTAGATTGGAAAACCAGTGGGAAGTAGGTGCCTAACTCCTTTGTGCCTTTGAAAATACCTCCCATAATTCTTAACTCTCAAGATGTGGGAAGTATAGCACTGGTTGCAACACAAGAGACTCCACAAGTGCTGGGCAAGACCATTGTCGCAGTGCTCTTGAGTCTCCACTCTGCAGTGTATCTATTTATTGCAAACATATGTGCTATCTAAATCACACACACACACACACCTGTGGAGCTGGTGCTTGTCCAAAAACACAGGCTTTATTCTGCTTAACCCCAAGAATTTCCTGATAGAGGTCAGCCTCACTCATTCATACACACACAACCCTTACATCACCTAGAGCCCTTTTGGTTTTCTGCATAGCCGAGCAGAGCTGGGTCAACATGGGGTGGTATATATTGGCTTCTGTTAAACGGTATGAGAGAGTGACTGAGTGTGAGTGATCCCCTGAGATCTAGGAGGCATTGTATTTGCCTCAGGCACAATTCTTCCTCTATCTGCCACTGACACATAGACCTTTCCTACCCCTCAGTGCGGGCAGTGCCTAAAACCCAGAATGTATCACTTGATGTGTTTCAGAATGTAGAAGAGAAAAGGAAGTTGCTGGGCCAATATTTAATGTGATTTTTTGCTTTAAAAAAAGAAAAGGAATTGGTATTAAATTCTGGTGCTTTCCTTTCCAAAGGCTGATGGATTAGTGTAATCTATTTATCAAATGTAGATCATGAAGAATAAAATACATAGTGTACATAGAATTAGAACTATATAAGGGCCCATAATAAGAAATAAATGGAATTTCAGCATAGAGTTGGATGTTTTTCAGGTAAAGTGCCACTTTCATTTACCCAAGTCTACTTTAAAAAAAGGCAAATTGCCTGTATTTTTCTGCAAAGTGGAATCTTTCAGCATTTTTCTTCAGTTTGCCTCAGACAAACAATATTTGCCTCTTCATTTAAATAAGTGTAATGTATGCAGATTTATGTAGAATGTTAATACTGGAGATACGTCTCATTGTTCCTACATAAAAATATAGCCCAGGTTCCCATCTGGAACGTGGGCAAAATTTCATTCAAAAACATAAAAATGCATGTCATTACCTTGTATTCATAGTCACTGTTACAAATGAATTTAAATAGGCCATTGTAATACAATAATGACAAAGATTTAAAAAAAGTCCTATGACAGTATTATAGCAATTATACTATATGATATTCTTATCACACTTGCTTCTGTTTTCATTTTCATGTGTGTACCATTTCAGTATAATGCAACCATAACCGGATACAGAAATATAGTGATAGTTTATTGAACGAATCTAATATAGCAGAATGTAACTTTTTTTTGCAGAAGGTTAAAAAAAAAAAAAATCCAATCAACCGCTTGAAAACAAATAAACAACCCCTCCCCCCAAACCCTGCTGCTTTGCCTGGTGTCTAAAGAGTGGGACTGGGAGATAGAACTCTTACATTCTGACTTGCTGGGTAGCTTTCCGAAAGTCACATATAGTAATGTCTCTGTGTGAACTACCCCTCTAACAGCTTGGGGGAATTAAAGTGGTTCTTAAACCATCGGCGTGCCTTCCTGATCCTGGGCTGCACCAGAAGCTGGAATGCCCCTGTGTAACTTGGGCGTCACTGAGGACCTATGGCCACCTCCCCAGGCTACCCTGAGCCATAGCGCTGCCCAGAATGCCACACATCCACCTTAGCAGATGGAAAACTTGATGGGACTGGCAGGGATTGGGACAGCCCCGTAGAAAGGGGCAGGAGAGCACTAGCTGGCGGGGTCACTCCCTCTCCAGAGGCTCTATCCACCCATTGGCCAGCCGGGGGAGGAAGGGTGATGATTCGTTCCTTGCTCTGTCCTTTCATTATTTGAAACCCTAATTCCGGCCATAAGGAGCCTCTCTGCTCTATTTCAGTAGCTTCACCCCCCCCTCTGTAACTGTAGTTTTGGAAACTGTGGGTCTTACCGATCGCCTGTTTTGGGGTGAGGAAGGAATTTTTTCTTCCTGCTGTGGCCAAATTGAATAGGTCTGAAGGGTTTTTTCTCCTTCCTCCTTGCATCCTGGTGGCATAGTTACAATAAATAGGAATAAGATTTAGCACCTACACTGCAATTAAACAGCCCCTTAGCCTGAGCCCCACGATCCTGAGTCAGCTGGTACAGGCCAGTTGTGGGTATCTAATTGCAGTGTATGTTATGCTTATCCAAAGCACACAGGATCTTTATAGAGGAAGGTAAATACACAGCATTTATTGAGAATACCACAGTTAGCATATGCTTTTTAGACACACACACACATACACACACACACACACACACACACACACACAGAGTCCTGCAGTGATGTTTATAGTTACCAGTCCAGAGTCTGGATCAATCTAGTGGCCAGCCAGATTGGTCGCAGAGGGGAGCGGGGTTTTATCGGTCGCAATCCGATGCTCCTGGAGTGTGGCAAGACGAACCCAAAGTCCTATGGCAAAGCACCCTGTTCTTATAGGTTTTCTTCTCTGTTGAAGCCTATGGATTTTGCTGTGTCACTTTGTGACCAGTTACTTCTTAATTGGTGTAAACATTTCAATACACCTCCGAGAGGGTCATCCTGTCCTTTGTTCCGATTTAATCAATTGTCTTTAGGGGTGCCAGCCTTTACCTCAGGGTCGTCAATCTGCCCTTCATTATGGATGCGTGTTGATGATTCTTTGATGTCCTTTAAGTTTCTTCACTCCTTCTTCCTTGACTCTGGCTATAACAATGGCCTTCACACCTTATCTTTTTCTAATGCATACATTCCTCATTCACACAAACAGATTGAGAATACAAACAGTAGTATTCTATATTGAGCAAAAGGGCATTGCAAATTAAACCTTGCTAAGTTTTACAATCAATAACCAAGACAATTTACATTGAGACCCAGGCCTTCAATGTTCCTCTAATTTACTTAACATAGACACAATAGAGAATCCTGTCTCTTACTTCCTAATTTGTAATACATATAGGAAACCATAGTAGCTTTATAACTTATTCTAAAACAAAAGGATGACCATAATTAGTCATAAGGATTCTTCTGGTCTGTCATTCCTTTCTGCTATTCAAAAAGGGTGGCTGACAAGATGAAATCAAATCATACATTAATTCTCATAGTACATTATAAAATCCAGCTCCTACATGTAGACATACCCTAAATTGCTTAGGGCAGGTCTACACAAGAAATCTTTCCTGAACCTCCACTTCTGCCTTCAAACACCCCCCACCCCCCTTGCCTCTCCAATCTCATCATCAGAAGGAAGCTCCTCACAGACCAGGACACATGAACTCAAAGTGGCACCAGCCCCTAACAGAACAGATGCAAAACCTGCAGACATATCTCCACTGCTACAATGATCAACACAACCCACAACACCCCTTTCACGATCCATGGGTCCTACACATCCCCCAATAACTATGGGGGTGAAACCCGATAACCGCTATGCTCTCGAGTGAACTCACAGGAAAATGATAAAAACACCCTATCTGGGTGAACACTTTTCACAAAGTGATTGCTCTGTCTGACCTATCAGTCCTCATCCTCAAAGGAAACCTGCACAACACTTTCAAAAGATGAGCCTGGGAGCTTAAATTCATAACCCTGCTAGACACTCAAAATCATGGACTGAACAGAGACACCAGATTTATGACTTATCACAACAATCTGTAACCCACTAACCCCCTCTTTTTGTCCTATGACTACAGCGGAGTTAATGGGCCACTCTACCTTGAATGGTCCCTTAGAATATGTGTTAACTACTTATGCTAAACAATCTGTTCCACCTTGAATTTAGCTGTGGCACTTGGAGTACCTTTCCCAGAGCAGAAGAAGAGCTCTGTGTGGCTCGAAAGTGTGCCTCTCTCCCCAACAGAAGTTGGTCCAATAAACGATATTACCTTAACCACCTCGTCTCTCTAAATACAAAGTAAACAGACTGAAAAAACAGAAGGACAAATTATTTTTCCTCTAATCCCTTGCAGTTCTAGGAATCGTAGGTTTTACCTGTAACAATAACAGATAACAAAGGTTCCAACAGAACTACAATATTTAAATAGACCGTGTCCCAGTGTGCTATGTTAATACTTAGGGCTTGTCTTCACATACAGTGCTGCAGCTGCACAGCTGTGCGACTGTAGTGCTTCAGTGAAGACACCACTATGCCAATGGGAAAGCTTCTCCCACTGGCGTACTTAATTCACCTCCCTGAGAGGCAGTAGCTATGTCGACAGGAGAAAGTCTCCCATCTACATAGCGCTGTCTATACCGGGGGGACTAGGTCCCCATAGCGATATAGTTCTACTGATATAAGTTTGTAGTGTAGACCTGGCTTTAGAGTTTTATGCCTGCTTTGGACATGTCTCATCTGGCTGTACCTTCTCTGATCATTAATGCAAATGCGGGGCAGCCTGGAGTTAGTTTGGATTTAAACTGGTGTTACTCAAAGTGCCTCCAATTCACATTAACAATTGAAAGTGGGATAGTTAGGTGAGGTGCATCCAGAGCAGATAGAAAGCTTTAATGAGACAATATTCTTTTACCTGTGGCCATATCTGTGTCAGCTAATTTCTTTACTATAAAATTAAATGTCATCAATTCAGTAGTTAGTATGTTTGGATAAATTCTGAAAAGAGCGGATTTGCTAATAAATGGGAAAGCATATTTGCATGTCTATTTAAATTCTGTTCTTATTTTTTCTTTATAATTGCACTAAACTGTTCCAGGGCATGCATGGTTACACTTTTTGCATAGTGGAAGGCATTCTGTCTTTTTAGTTTTGCCTCCTGGTGCACCTGAGGCATTACAATAAAAGACACCCCTTGTGCCTTTTTTGTTCAGAGGAAGTTCAAATAGATGCCAAGAGAATATTTTCCCCATCTATACGGCATTTGAAGGCAGAGAAAGATTTCCATGAGAAGGCACTCTCTGTCAGCAAAGTAAATATTTTTATATGCTACACTAAGTTAAGGCAATATTTATTTCATCAGTTGAGAGCTTGCAAAAAGGACATTATTCCCATTGTGAGTGTCAAAAAGCTTTCCTTAGCATCTTGCAACAGATACCCCAAACTCCTCCCTTTGATAAAGTACTTTTTGTCAGGAAATATATATGTTGGATATTAGCAGTTCCTTCACTAGTAAAACCTTGACATTGAATATAATTGAGGAGGTTAGTGTCGGCGTGTTCATAAGTATTACCTGTCATTTGAAATATGACGGTGCTGTAACTGCAAGACCTTGGGGACGTTAGTGCGTTGGCATTGCCATCTGACTGCCTTAGAATCTGTGAGACAGCCTTCTTACTGACTTCAACCCTGAGATAATTAACAAGGCCCTGGAGGCTTCTGCCTTTTGCTTTTGCGCACTTGTTGTTTAATAAGATGTTTGTTGCTATGCTTGTTTCTGATTCAGCAGTGTGTCTTTAGGGACAAAGGGTCCTTCAAGCTCCATCACTGTTAGCTGGTCTAGAAAATGCCTTCGGTGCATCCATTTCTTTAGTTTTCTAGCAAATTAAAATATTACAGTCCATTAGCCAGCTATCTTTTCTAGCTCATTTTATTTCAGCGAAGTCACACTTACATTTTGCAGGAGAGCCGGGGAGGGGGAACATTTAAACTCTCACCCAATGTTGTGACTCTTGAGTCACATAGTAATGTAGAGCAGTAAATGACATAATAGGAGCCAAAATAAAGTCAAGCTTAAAAAGCTTCAGGGCAGATTTGGATGGGATTTTTAGTTGCTCCTCTCCCAGAGGCATAGCCTAGAGTTAAAACATATCCGTTAGACTTGGTCTGAGATAAGTGCGTGCATTTATCCTTTGTACTGGTTGGGGTCACAGTGGTTTAATTTACAGAATTCTTTTGTGGAGTGATGGTGAATTACTGACTGCAAATCAGCTTTTAGCAAGAAAGGAAAGAAATCATTGCTGAGAGGAGTGAGGTGTCTATATAGTGATTAGCTGAGCACAGAAGCTCTATAGTGTTAGTTTATTTATTCCTTATGTAAATTGTTATGTACATTACAAAGGGTTGTGAGAAGCTTGGTTGTTTTGTTGCAAGAGTTTATGTTAATGTTTCTTTCCTTCCTTTTAAACCCACATGGATTCATGCTGGCCAATTTAACCCTGGAATAACTCAAGAACTTAAAGCAACAGTCCCTGTAAACCCCCAACAACCACTTGGCTTCTCACAGAAACATAAATATATCAGCACATTCATGCTCCCTGTACATCTTCCCCTTTTCTGCCGAATTCTAATTACAATCTCGGCGCTGCGGAGGTGATGGAAAGCATTGAGGCAGCCGTGCCATGCCCCATTTTCCTAATCTTGCATTCAGAATGTTCAAGACCAGTGAGCTCAGGGCAACTGGGACTGCAAGAGCACCCCAAGTGGACAGTGTCACAAAATATTCCACCACCAAGATTGCTCTGTGAATGTGCAGAGTCCATCTCAAAGAACTCTGGTCCCTGCTGAGTAACCTATAGAGGATAAAAGGAAAGTAGAAAGACAAATCGATGGAGCTTGATATACCCATATGGCAGGAAACCCTCTAGTCCTATGCCTGCCCTTCAAGTTGGGGGTGTGATTCTCAGCTCAAGGAGACATACTCTCATTAGATCTGATCGAGCTAGTGTACTAAAAATAGAGCGTAGCCGAGCTGGCGTGAGTGGGTAGGCATCCTGAGTACGTATTCATCCAGGACCAGAGGCACATACTAGGGACAGTTAGCCTGTCCGACGGATCGCGCCACCATGTGTACTCTATTTTTAGCACACTAGCTTGATGAGAACTAGTGCAAATAGGTCATCTTGAGCTGGGAATCACACCCCCAGCTCAAAGGACAGACATACTTTAAATCTGTTCTGCTTGCTGAGAACATTATGCCAATGGAAAATAACATTGAATGGTCATTTTGGTCATTTTAGAGATGATGTCTTAGCATAGCAGCTTTGAAAATAATACAGAACAAAGCTGCAAACAAGACAGGCTAAGCTGCAAAACACAGTATGCCCACAGCATAAGGGAATAGGCTGACATGGTAATGTAGTGATATGATATTGCAGGTTACTAAACATATTGATTATTTCTACCATATTTGAATGATACTTAATGACCAAGAGAAATGCAATTATTCTGTTCTAAAATCCCACACTAGATTAAGCTGGAGTTGAAACCAAGATGAAAGAAATTTCCAACATACTGAAGGTTCAAAGCCCAGTTTGTTCCCCTTTTAACATAAAAATGATCTTATCCCACTCCTTCCAATAACACATTCCACCATTAGATGTAAAATTCTTGAATAGACTATTTATTGTACTCTTGCCATCTTAGATCATATTGATTGATAAATCTTGTATATCACCATTCGGCACCTTATCAAAACTAGCTCAGAAATGTGTTTGGAACAGTATCTAAGAAAATATTTAGCTCATGAAAGCATTTGGTTGGCAGTCAAGCTTGCTAAACTGTTGGCATGATTTTTTGAAAAAGTGGTCTACCAACAGATGTGCCCTCATCTTAAGATACTTATAGCCTGCCTTGCTAAAAGTATGGAAAGGATTTTTCATTCCCAAGAAGTCCTTAACTGGATATTTTTTTTTTTAATAACTGTAAGGTATTGGTGTAACTTCCCTGAGATATTAAATTTGAAATAAAGTTTGTTTCTTTTCTTTTCTTTTTACTTGGCACCAAATAATGGTAAGACAAGCTCCATACCACTTCAAATTCGTACAGTAAAATCATAAAGGAAGAAGCTGAAACTTCGACATTCTTCTCTCAGCATATTGCTCAGAGTCCCTAATATAATTGCTATAATTCAATTTTGCTTTAGGTAAACAATGACCATTGTAAAAGGTAACAGGAAGCGTGATTGCATATACAGGAAGTTCAGAAACAACAGCGAAAGATTTGTGAAAAATTACATTTGCAAAAGTTCCAAGTATGCCCCCCTCAATATCCATTGGTGGCGAGATGGAGCAGATATTATTTGGGTTAGACTTAGTGTTATATGACAAACTGGTATCAGTTATATAGAAACATTATGTTCTCTGTGTAAAATGCAGGTTAGTCTGTGGTGCATTGAATCTGGCTCATGGGTAACCGATTCAGATCCTGTAAACGTTTACATGAGTAACTTTACTTACATGAATAGTCTCATTGATTTAATTTCGAATGCATGACTTTCAGAAAAACAAGATTGTATTGTGATAGATTATTTTTCTGCTAGGCGACAGCCCATGTTATCGGTACAGGTGTAATTTGTAAAATGTAAAAAAATGGCAAAAATGGCTGAGAACTTAAAAACTGGGCAGTGACAGACCACGAATCCCAGTGTGATTCCACCTGATGGTATTTTCAACAAAAAGAGCTCTCTGCCATTCTTGTAACTGTTTCCATCATTTCACTGACTAAACAGATATTCTAGGATTCGAACTGACAACCGTGGAATCTTCTTATATAGATGATGTTTGCATTGCTCGTTGAGGATGAGATCGTAGTTTGGTTATGAAGCTGACAAGCATCCCTGATGCTTGGGAGAAGAGTGATATAATGGCCAAGAACCCAAGTTGAAGAGAATCCATGTTCACTTCTCAGCGTTATATTGAAAATAAATTATCCATTGCCGTGAGTAGAGGTGGTTGAAAATCAGGAAAATAATTGTGCAAAAAATTCAAAATTGTCTTCCTTTTGCAGGGTTCAAAATGAACCAATTTGGGGGTTATTTTGCATACTTTTCTATAACTCTTACAATTTTTATCAAAATATTTTTGATTGTTTTTATTTGCCAAAAATAATATTTTCTTAACATTTCAAAAATGACTTTTCATTAAAATGTTGGTAAGAAATAGCTCAGAAATTTTTTGAAAAGTAGATTTCTATGAATAAGAATTTTTCACAAAAATTTTGAAAAAAGGACATTTTTCAATTGGAAAAAAAATTTATATGAGAAATTTTGAGCAGCTGTAACTATAACCAAATTATCACTTAATTTGGACTTCAGTCAGCACTGACTGAAGACTTACATGTTCAAAACCACATACCAACTCAACACTTACAGGGCCTGATCCAAAACCCATTGAAGTCAATTGGAGTCTTTCCTTTTATTTTGATTGCAGTTGTTAAAGTCTACTGTGGTTTCTGCTGCAGTTGTCACAGATTTTGACAGGACTTGATGAAATATACATAGGATACCATGGGATCTCAGAAGACTTCTAGTGGTGGAAATAAATAAGCACACTGGGAAAATATTTATACTTTATGTGTTAGTTAAAATGGTCTGAAAACCATGACTTTCTTCCAGTTTTCACAATACACAATAGAAAAATGTTAGAAATTAGATAGAATTGAATGAGTAAAATTAACAGCAGAAAAGTTAAGGAAGCATGAAATTAAAATGTGATTGCAGTAATAAGGTACAGAAGTGTACTTCCAAAAAAGCACTACCCTGTTAATTTGGCAAAAACTATATCAGGCATAATTTGTTTATTTAAAAAAAAGTATTTATATTACTAATAGCTGATCTGTAAGGTCTAAATCCCTTTACAGGAATTGTATATAATTTTTTCTAATTCTATAGTACCTTCTTCCTGAGGATGTCAAAGCATTTTACAAATATTAATTAATTTAGCTTTATAACACCCTGGGTCAGTAGGTATCACTAGCTCCATTTTACAGGATGGTGACACAGAGCCACAGAGAAGAAATAGCCACAAGTGCCAAAGATGGCCCCTAGTTTTGGGTGCCCAACTTTAGACATCCTGCATTTTCAGAAGTGCTGAAGGCCCATAGCTTACGCTGAAGACCATAAAGTTAATGAAAGCTGAGGGTGCTCAGACAGCAATCCTGAAAATGAGACTGTAGATATAGAAAGTTGGGCACCCAAAATTAGAGACCATTTTTGAAAATAGAGGCCATTGATTTGCCCATGGTCATAGTACAGTCTGTGGCAGAGATAGGAGTAGAACCAAAGTTTGTCCCAGGCCTGCTCTGCTCACAAGACCATCTTTCCTCCCCTCGGGAGTTTTCCTTTCACCTCCCTTAATTTCAGTTCCTGTGGGGAGGAGGAGTTTATGCCTATTGCCCTGATGTACATGAGATAGGGTGACCAGACGTCCCGATTTTATCGGGACTGTCCCAATATTTGCTTGTTTGTCCTGCGTCCCGACCAATGTTAGGTCGGGACACTGGACAAACAAGCAAGGCTCCCGCGCACAGGCGGAGCCCAGAAGGGCTCGTGCCCCCCACCCCCGCCCCGACTCCGCCCCCTCACTGCCCCACTGGCTCCCTCCCCAAATCCCCGCCTCTTCCCAAGCATGCCATGCCCGGGAGACGCAGGGGAGCGTGGGGCCGGGGTGAGTGTGAGTCCGGCCTGGCCCCGAGCAGGCAGGACTCGGGCGCGGTACCTGGAGGGAGAGTATGGGGGCGGCCCGCGGGGCCAGGCGGCGGCTGTTCTCCCCACCTGGGCAGCGGGACTCGGGAGCAGCTGCTGCTGCAGCTCCCACTGCCGCAGGGGGAGGAAGCGGCCAAGCACGTGGCGCTCGGCGGCTGCGGCTCTGGCGCCCGTGAACCCCCTGAGCCCGGGCCTGCTGTGGGGACCCAGCAGCGCGCACGCTGCGCCCAGCCCCTGGCCAGTCACATCTGGGCTGGCTGCCCAGCTGGTGCAATCCCGTGGGCGGCCGCAGGGCAGAGGCATCAGCAGCCCCGTTCGTTCCCCTGCGGGACCCGAGTGGGATTGGGGGGGGCTGGGGCCTGCTGCACCCACTCCGGGGCTGCCCGCGGGATTGCACCAGCTGGGCAGCCAGCCCAGACGCAACTGGCCAGGGGCTGGGCACGCGCAGCAGGCCCGGGCTCGGGGGGTTCGCGGGCGTCAGAGCCGCAGCTGCCGAGCGCCACGTGCTTGGCCAGCGGCCGCTTCCTCCCCCCGCGGCAGTGGGAGCTGCAGCAGCGGCTGCTCCTGAGTCCCGCTGCCCAGGTGGAGAGAACAGCCACCGCCTGGCCCCGCGGGCCGCCCCCCTACTCTCCCTCCAGGTACCGCGCCCTAGTCCTGCCTGCTCGGGGCCAGGCCGGACTCACACTCACCCCAACCCCGTGCTCCCCTGCATCTCCCGGGCCTCCCTCCAGCGCTTGCGGAGGGAGGAGGAATGGTGGGGGAGGGGTTGTTGTTGTTGTTTTTTTTGCTCTGCCACTGTTTTTTTTCCCCTCTGTCCCCCCCCCCCCCCCCCCCCCCCACGTCCTGATATTTGACCTGGGTGATCTGGTCACCCTAACATGAGAGGATCTCACCACACTTGTGTGGAAATGGGGGTTCAGTCACCTCTGTGGCACTGTTGCAACCTCCTCCAAACCTTGCAGTGAGTGGTCTGAAGCAATGGGGGAGCTGCATGTGCAGGATGAGTGAGGACTGGGTGGGCCAAGAGATGACTGGGCATACCAGAGGAAAAGCACGTCATCCTCCAACTACATAGATCCCCCAACATATGTAATCTAGCCTGGGGTTACCTTATCTTTTCCACAGAACCCACACTGTGATAGGGACTGTCATTTAAGGGAGCGCATGAGGAAGCCATGGCCACTGGGTGTACATCTACACAGCAATTAAACACCTCTGGCTGACCCAGATCAGCTAACTCAGGCTCGGGCTGCAGGGCTGTAAAGTTGCTGTGTAGATGTTTGGGCTCAGTCTGGAGCTTGAGCTCTGGGACCCTGCAAGAGGGGAGGGGTCTACACAGCAGTTTTGAGCCCCAGACACCCAAGGCATCTGACCTGGACCAGCTGTGGCCAAACCACAGGTCTTTTATTCTAGCATAGATGTACCCTGGGAGTCTCTGGTAGCATTGTTCCCTGTGCTATCAGGGATAGGAAGGGTGGTTTGCTTGGAACACAGGACTGTCTCCACACAAATGGCCCTGGCTTCCCATGCGTCTCTGCAAGGTTTCTGAGTGGACCCCATGGTCTGTGTAGGGGTGGAGGGCAACCTATCTGGGACAGGATGATGAGAAGGGAGTCTGCAAGTGGATTCTGTCAAGAATTTCCTCCCTCTTTTTCCCCTGCGTGTGGGTTTCACCATGGGAATGGGTATTCCGACCCAGTGGGATTTTGGCCTCAGTAAGGACTTCAGGCTACCAGAAAGGCCCTAAGGGTGTGTCTATACTGCAATTAGATACCTCTCGCTCATTCTAGCTGACTAGGCTTGTGGGTCTTGAGCTTAAGGATCTGTTTAGTTGTGGTGTCTGTAGACATTCAGGCTTGGGCTCTCGCACCTCGCAGGGTTCTAGAGTCCCAGAGCTCAGGCTGCAGCCTGAGCCCAAATATCTACACTGAAATTAAACAGCCCCTTAGCCTGAGCCCCACGATCCTGAGTCAGCTGATACAGGCCAGCTGTGGGTATCTAATTGCAGTGTAGACATACCCTAAATTGCTTAGGGCAGGTCTACACAAGAAATTTACATTGGCGCAGCTAGCTGCAGTATAGTAGCGCGGCTGGTGAAGATGCTTTAAGCTGATGGGAGAGAGCTCTCCCATTGGCTTAATAACTCCACCTCCGCGAGAGGCAATAGCTATTTCAGCGGGAGAAGCTCTACGCCAGCGCTTAGGGCAGCATAAGTACATCGCTCAGGGGTGTGACTATTCCACACGTAGTTATACCGAAGTAACTTTGTAGTGTAGTACAGGGCCCTGGTTCAGTTGATTTTGATATAAATCTACAGATCTTATGGCGGAGGTGAAGTGTCTTCTGTATACATACGTGACTAATAATATTTCACCACACTAATATTTCTGCAAAACTGTTAAGATTATTTTCCCCAAATATCTTAATTCAAATGCAAATAGAAACAACCTACTAAGGTTAGATAAAGAAGGGAAACAAGGGAGTATCATTTTAATAAACTATTTACATGAAAACAGTGTTTTCAGGCTAAATTATAATTTGTGTTCCTTTGAGAATCTGCTTTCATAACACTCAAGCTTGTTTGATTTTTTGCTGTTTAAATTACTGTAACAAATATGAAAAGCTTGGTAAGTTAAGATTAAAATAATGAATGAGCTTTTAAACACATTTCCTAAGCCCTGATCCTGCACTGACCTCTGTGTGGGTGAAGCTTATTGCAAGGTCGGCATCCTTGTTTGCGTTGTTATTCATCGTGTTTGCTTCATGTCAGAACTTCATGTTTCATATCCAAAAATGTCAGTGCATTAAAACAGGGAGCTTTTCAGAACTGATCATTATTGTTTTCTTGGGTTTTGCCCTTTTAATAACCTTTAAATAGGATCCCGTTCCCAGTTGGCATACTAGCTACTGTGCCATGAGGGTTTTAAAAGGGATAGAGAAAATATTGTTCCAGGCAGTAATGTATTTCTCATGTGTTGTTATCTGAGTCATAACAGCTCAGTGGCACATTAATGTGCTGTCATATTCTTTTGTTATGGAACAGTTCCCAGGAACTCACTTTAGCGATTTCTTATGTAACATGGCTAACTTTAGACTAATGTGCAGACTTTCACATTCAGAGCAAAGCAGGGAGGTACTTGGTGTTACATTTTACCAGTGTGTCCACTTCTTCATACACAAAACATTGGCAACACTTAAGAAGTGAATGTTGTGTTGCTTTTCCTGCATGCTGAAAGGAGGCAGTGACTCTAGAGCGAAAAGCTTTATGAAAACAAATTGATGGAAAAGGTTTCTGCCTATAACACAGAATTATAGAAGCCGAATGTTGAAGTTCAAGTCTGTCTGAAAGTTGCAAGCCAAATTCAGTGATCCCAGGCACACATCAGGGGCAGAATTTTGGACTATGATGCCCACAGCGCGCGCGCAAAAAAAAAAAAAAAAAAAAAAAAAAAAAAAGTGTGGTCTAGAGAGAAGGGTTTCTTTTGTTTGTTTTTGACAAATCTTATTCCACATGAGGAGGGAAAAGACCATGGCATTTTAAAAGAACAATCTTAAACTTCTATGTCTGATGTTCCCTATTCATATATTCACCATTGGGAAAGGCCTGGTTTTAAATAACACATTGTGTGTGTGACCTTTTAAGAAAATTACTAATGTCTCTGTTTAGAGTGCAGAGGGCATCGATCTCGTAGAGCATTTTTCGTTAAATGGAGTATATTGCTTTAATACCGTTGCCATGTTGTCAAATAGTGGCACTTCATTAAGATAATGTGACCTTTAGAGTAATATTCTTCCAGCCTTTTACTGTGTCTTTGGTATTGTGAATTTGTCCTTTAATACTTGCTGCTTTCTGATAAACAGGAAATAAAAAGTAATTGAAAGTCTGTTTATTATTTCCCTTCAGCTATGTATATTGTGAACTGGAGAAAGCATTTGCAAATTTAAGGGGGAGGGGGAGGGACCATGACATAACAATGGGCAACAACTATTTTTCAATTAGGTGAATTTTATGATGCATTCATCAGAAAACTAAACAGGCTGATAAAAATCCTATAGAAATTGTATTTGTGGAGGGCTGTCACAGTAACAAAAAGTCACTCTATTTTAAAAATAAACAGCGAAAATGGGCATGGGAGACTGGATCATTGCATCCCTTGGTAAAACTCACAGGATGGGGATAAGAGTAAGGACATTCAGCAAAGTCAGTGGGTAGTATTGACTTTTGTATGGAATCCCCTGGGACTGGCGAATGGACACCATACATCACTTTCCCATGCAAAGACACCCCCAGGTCAATGAAGGAGTTTCTTTGGAGTCAGGAAGGACATTGCAAGGAGGTATTCCGCTCTTCATGGAGGAGGGGTGGCATTGGAGTTTTCACCCCCCTTGTGTAAGAGATGATTTGGGCCAATGTTTACCATAGCTCATATAAATCATTGGTTGCTTTCCTCAACAATTTAGACTGACTGGTCATTCAAAGATCCTTTCCAAGTTCTGTCAGATCCCACTTGGAACCTCTGGCATTATAGCAGAGTAAATCCTTAACCGGGTATCATATAGAAATATGAGTGGTAGCTGCACAGTATACCATTGCTTCTCTTAGCAGCACCTGTCACACTGTCACTACTATAATTAAGGGATTGCCAGGGTTTTCATAATAAACCCATTTTTCAAGAGGTTGAAAATTTAGCCATAGCAAATTTTTTCTGGGCTACAGACTGGCACATGCCTTATGCTCTGAAGAAATGTATTTATTCCTATATTTTTAATTTAAACTAATTTAAAATAAAACACACTCCAAACAAATCTTCTTAAGCTCAACCCCCCAAATTTCCAGTTTGGGGATGCTTTAGCTTTGAAGAACCTAAAGCACATAAAAAAAGAACTGACTACTAGAAATAGGAATCATAGACATAGTAGTGCTGCATTAATGCCTTTGTATTTCACTGTCCATCCTGATATATAATTCCAAATTGGGTAGAATGTAATGTAAATATAATAGCTAAGCACATCTGCTTAGCTATATTAATGAACACACTTCATTTGAGAGTAAATTACCTAAGGCATCACCAATCCTGTTGTGTTGTTAATGCTTTTGCACACTGATATAACTGACAAATGGGAAGTCTTTCCTGCTGTAGATTGTTGAAGTAGAATTGGAAGTGGGTTAGTATCTCTGAGTGTATGTCTACACTGCAGCATGCACAATTGCAGCACATGTAGACATACCTGAGCTAGCTTTGATTTAGCTAGTGCAACTACAAATAGCAGTGAAGCAATGGCAGCATGGGTTGTAAGATCCCACCTGGGACTCTGCATATATACTCAGGTAGCTAGCTCACTCCGACATCCATACTGCCACCGCTTCATTGCTGCTATTATTCAAACTAGCTAGATCAAAGCTAACTCCAATATGTTTACACATGCTACAAGTGCACTTCTGACTGCAGTACAGACATAAGTCAGACGCAGAATTAACACCCACAAAACATATTGTTACAATAGAGCAGAAGCGTGCTCTTTTGGTCATTTTTAATTGCTATAATATTATAGCAGGCTTCCATCTAAATGCTATCCTAAATTGATATGGAGTTCCCATGTGAAGTCTCATCCCTGTTACTGCATTTCAGCAATTGTCATTCAATACTAGAACTACAATAGGAAACCGATAACAAACATGTTACTTCAGTTGCAAACTTTAACTGAAGCTGAATTTCATTTAAATTTCACTGAGGCTTACTGGGTTCTCAAGGTTTGGGAATGGGTTTTTTATGTGTATATGTTTTAATGGGGTCTGTAACAGTACCTGCTGGAGTCTTATGTTCAGAAGGTCAACATCTGTTAAGGTTCCTGAGCGAAAGGCTCTTAACTATAAAGTAGCCTGGAGACAAAAACAGAAGAAATACTACATGAAAACTGTACAGTTACCCCTAATGTGTGTTGATAGAAGTAATGTGTCGGCTGTAATGTGTTCCTGACAAAGGAAAAACACCAGGCGTGGCAAATGCAGGCTATAGAAGGTGACTCTACCTCAACAGGTCACTGTAGAAGCAAATGTTTGAAGAACAAAAGGTGGCCATGTGATCAGAAAGCTATTAAGATTCAGAGATATTGGAAATCTGTCATCTACTATCAAGACAGACTCTAGCCTGATGTCCATCCTAGGTGTTTTGCCTTCGACATCAATGGGATCAGAATATATTCTTGAACATATTGCATTAGGTTTCTGTTTGCTTTTCTTTGGGCTAACGGGCCACGTCAAGTCAGTTGGAAGAGTTTCATTGATCTCACTGGGTTTTGGATCAGGGCCAAAGACCACAAATACAGAGGCATTACATGATTTGATTTCAAATTGAGCAGCTCTCATATGCAACCTCATGTTAAAATGTGACCGTGCTAGTGACAAACTTTTAGACTCTCTCATATCTGTATTAAAATCCATTGTATATAAATATTTGTCTGATGTATATTTTGCATGTCTTAAAAAAAAGTGGAGGATGGACATCAAAGCTTATTGTTAAATATATATGTATATGTAACCCCCCTTTCCTCCCTGGCAACATTCGCCTGGGCACCTGATGTTGTTGACGTTAAAGGAGATCCTAGGTATCCCAGTGGTGATGTTGGACCCCTCTGCTGCAGTCCCTTTACTCCTAAAGGAATTTACAATTGGCAGTGCCTCCATTTGGCTGGCCCCTGTACACACTCAATGGCGTGCCTTGGGAACCTCCAGGAATAAACCTATTGTAATAATAATTAATAATAATCTGTGGCATGGGTCTAACTCAAAAATCCCAATTATAAATAATATACGTCCAGTATAATTAAATTAGAGTTAACACACCTTTACTTAACAATTTAAAGAAACAGGGTATAACAGACTAATTTAACACTACTAATTTAAATCCACAGGGGGCAGTTGAATAAAATCACATTTCATTTATTACTGTGTAATATGTTTAATTATTTAACTGGCATTTGCACTGCCACCATTCACCCCACCCCACAGTCTACATTCCTCTGGGCACACTGGAAGATCTGCAGCTGGAGACAGCACTCTGTTGGTTCTGTGTATCAGTCCAGCCAAGGCAAAAGGCTGCACAACCCTGCTGACGATTGGAGCTGGCCCCACCAAAGGTCAGCAGCTCTGGGTCCTGCTTCAGTGGGAAGATCACTCTGCCTCTCCTCAGACTCAGTCTCTCTGCTGTGCCCCTTCCCTTGCAAGTACTTTCCCAAACCAGAGTGGGGGTTACTCACAGTTCCTTCATTGCAGGCCCACCTCAGTCAGCTCTGGGCACAGCAACAGTCTCTGCTCTGACTCCAGGGAAGCCACCAATAGCCTCTGAGGTTCCCTGCTCGATCAAAGCCCCTGCAGGCTCTCAGCAGCAGCTTCTGGCTTCCTAGCAGCAGCTCCTGCTATGGACAGAGCTCCACACCAGCAATCTGGCTCCTCTCCCCAAAATGGAGTTGTCCAGCTGCTCTGCCTGCACTGCCTCCAAGAGAAAGTCTCTCACTCTTTCCCCAAGTCATCATGGGAGTTATGGTCTCTAAGGCTTGATTGCCGCACATAGGATCTTCCCAACTGGAACACTCCCAATAAAGTTCAGAGGCCCCTCTAGCAAAGGGTGCCTACAGATTTCTATATCTATATCTGATCATAGCTTCAGCTGTCTTCATAAAACATTTTCTTATATATCTCTACAAATAATTTAAATGAAACATTATTAGACCATTGTAGGTACCAGGAATTTGTTAAAACTAGTATTTTAATTTAGTCAGTGAGCCCATTCAGTCCTTAAAGAGTCTCCCAGATTATAACGGAATCATTACAAATTCATTTTATAACCACTGGACCTGGCTTTGAAGTCTGTTGAACTGCAAAGGCTTTCTAATCATATAATATTTCTCTGAAGCGAGTCCAATGGCTTTTTCAGCATGTGGCCTACTTCTACCCATGAATGTACAATTTAATTGTTTTAACATATAGACTGTAAAACTAATCCTCTTGTAGAAGCATTATGCTCTTCTGCATGTTTGTCTCATACCTCTTTGTGCAATGATAAAACAGTAAATCTCAGGAGATATACTGGTCAATTAGGCCTCTTTTAAAATCCCAGTAAGCTTTAGGATTGTAGTCGCCATTTATGTCAGTTATTCGGCCATATTCATACCTGGTATAGCTCCATTGAAGTAAAGGGAGTTATATCAGGAATGAATTTGGCCAGCTATGTTTTATACAATTCTGGATCTCTAGCCCGGGAAAGTGTGAGAAAGGAAGGGAAGACCGTGTTATAACTTTTTCTCTTTATATATACATTTTTGAGAGTCCAAGTAATTTCCCCCCCAAAACCCTGTATTTTTATTACACATAAAGCAATGTTGTCATTCCCAAAGTTTCAAAAATCACAAGTCAGGCCTCCTGAAATTCATGAAATTGGCTTAAAAAATTTAAATGTTTAAAAAATACATTTTGGGTTCTTATTTTCTTTCTGGTTTATGAATCTTAAGGATTCATATTCTTAATATATTATCTACAACCAGCAGGGATAGTAACTTACTTTAAAAGACAAGATTCTCACATAATTAGATGAATCCAGGAGCTGAGGATTTAAGACAAAAACAATTATTGCAAGACTTGAGATAAAATCACAGGAGTTGGTAACTCTACAAAGTGACTTGATTAGGAAATGAGCAGATTGGGAAATTTATTTATTTTCTGCACACAAAAATTTAACTGAAAACATTTTTTTTATTTTTCATTTTCATGAAAATTTGGGGAAAGGGAGGTTGTCAAAAAAATAAAAACCCACAAAATAATTTTTCCAGATTTCAGCCAATTTAAGCCAAACATTTTTGAAGATAAGTGACATTTTCCATAGAAAAACACTTATTGGCCAACTGTACCTTTGAGGCTGAAACTCAGGACATGTACCTTTACTTACCAGATTGTAACACAATCGCGGTATTTTTATTGTTTTACCATAAAAAGTATATATGCAAATATCAAAAGGAGAGACATAGTCATGGCTGTTCAGTATTCTAATGAGATGGCTTTCTCAGGCTTGACAATGCTGTTCCATTATGCATGTATACATTCTGATGGTTACTGGAGAATCTGTTCAAAAAAGTTAGTCCAATGCTGCATGAATGTACTTGGGTTACTTTAGTTTAAACACAGCTTGGTTTCACTTGTAATGTTTGCGCAGAGTATCATAAAAACCTTGAAAGAGAGAGAAATTATTATAGTTCTGTAGTATTATCCACTCCATCAACTTACTGGTCACTGCCATCTTTTTTTCACAGGGAGTGATTGACACTAGAATGATACACTCAATGTGGATATGTCCAATATTCCATTTGACAAAATAATGTATTGCCAGATTATTGCAGGTAAGGAGAAGGTTGTGCAATAACTGAGCAGTTCTAAAAGCCTGAATGAGAGGGGGAGAGAGGAAATAGGAAATATGAATAGTATTTGACATCTTTTAAAGCTATGTGGGTGTATCACTATGGATTTAGTAATGGGATTTAGTTAGCATTTTAGGGCATGGGTTTCTTTCTTTAGAGCTAACATTACTATTTATCAGTCAGTAGACTGATGTAGGTTTAACATTGAATATTCATGTTTCTACTTACCACTACTCTGTACCATAATATAAAAACCTTTTGAACAATGAATTCCATCTGAAAAATGTCAATGGATAAACTGTTAGGGCACAAATTTTCATTTGCATTAGAGCTCTTCCGATCACAGCTGTGAGTAGGAGAGGAACAAAGTTGGCTCTAAGTGATACTTTGCCCTCTGCTGATCCCTGGGGTAGACAGGGTCAGTTTGGCCTCAGCCAACAGCTGATGACGCTTGTTAAAAAAAAAAATGCGTTAATTAAATTTGTGACTGAACTCCTATGCCTCCTCCACTGTTTTACCTGCATTTTGCCATATATTTCACATTATAGCAGTCTCGGATGATGACTGAGCACATGTTCATTTTAAGAACACTTTCACTGCAGATTTGACAAAACGTAAAGAAGGTACCAATGTGAGATTTCTATGGATAGATACAGCACTCGACCCTAGGTTTAAGAATTTGAAGTGCCTTCCACAATCTGAGAGGGACAGGGTGTGGAGCATGCTTTCAGATGTCTTAAAAGAGCAACAGTCCAATGTGGAAACTACAGAACCTGAACCACCAAAAAAGAAAATCAGTCTTCTGCTGGTGGCATCTGACTCAGATGATGAAAATAAACATGCATTGGTCTGCACTGTTATGGATTGTTATAGATTAAAACCTATCATCAGCATGGACACGTTCTCTGGAATGGTGGTTGAAGCATGAAGGGACATATGACTCTTTAAAAAGCAACAAAGAGTCCTGTGGCACCTTAAAGACTAACAGATGTATTGGAGCATAAGCTTTTGTGGGTGAATGCCCACTTCGTCAGATGCATGGTCTGACGAAGTGGGCATTCACCCACGAAAGCTTATGTTCCAATACATCTGTTAGTCTTTAAGGTGCCACAGGATTCTTTGTTGCTTTTTACAGATCCAGACTAACACGGCTACCCCTCTGATATATGACTCTTTAGCGCATCTGGCATGTAAATATCGTGCAACGCCAGCTATGACAGTGTCATGCGAATGCCTGTTCTCACTTTCAGGTCACATTGTAAATAAGAAGTGAGCAGCATTATCTCCTGCAAATGTAAACAAACTTGTTTGGGTGATTGGCTGAACAAGAAGTAGGACTGAGTGGACTTTTGGGCGCTAATGTTTTACATTGTTTTATTTTTGAATGTGGGGGGAGGGGTTGTAACTAATTCTATATATGTAAGTTCAACTTTCATGATAAAGAGATTGCACTACATTACTTGTAATGGGGGAATTGAAAAATACTATTTCTTTTGTTTTTTTACAATGCAAATATTTGTAATCAAAAATAAATATAAGGTGAACACTGTACATTTTGTATTCTGTGTTGTAGTTGAAATCAATATATTTGAAAATGTAGAAAACATCCAAAAATATTTAAATAAATTGTATTTTATTATTGTTTAACAGCGTGATTAATCGTGTGATTAATTGCGATTAATTTTTTTTAATCGCTTGACAGCCCTAATTGTGACATCCGAGATAATCAGCCACTCATCGCTCCCTCCCTCCAGTCATTTGCATGCTTAAGGAGAGTCACTAGGGCTCTGGTTGTCATGGCAGCAGCTGTCTTTGATAACTGAGTTACCTCAGACTCCCATAACATTACTACAAAGCAGAGTTCTAGGAGGAATTGTAATGAAAGCAGACTGGGATTGAATACGTTTCTGCCATGCTCCTTTTGGTTTGCATTGTGGTAAGTTACACTGTTACTTTTCAAAGGGTAATTATGTGTTGTTGCTGTTCTTCTTATGTGGCATCTCCATTACTGGAGGTTTGCAACCATGGTAGCTTATTCTGTATAGGCCTCTGCTAGACTCTTGTGGTTGGATAGTCCTTTGGATCCTCTCAGGATACAATATCATCCTCCAAGATCTTTTTTTTTTTTCTGGCTCACATTCTTCTGCCATCGGCTTTTCCTTCCAGTGTCCGTAAAGATGCATCACCCACTGTACCTCTTAAAATATGCATTGCAAATCAAATCTTTCTTTTCATAAGATCTCTGACTAGTGTTTGCTGAGTTCCAATCATCTCAAAATACTTCTTCATTGGTTACGTGGACTATCCATTATAGTTTTATAGTTCTTCTATAACGCCATAGCTTGAAGGATTCTAATTTCTTTATCGATTGGTCAAATGTCCATGCTTCACAGTTATAATTTAACACACACCAAATGTAAGGTTTTAAGAGTGGAATTTAGTCTTCAGATTTATGTCCTTTCTCAGCGGATATTTATTCTTCTAGAATGCCTGTTTTGCTCTTGCTATTCTGGTGCTAAGTTCAGTTTCTAAGGGCTGATCTATACTTAGCCGCTAGTTCGGCGGCTGGAAATCGAACTTCCTGGTTCGATTTATCGCGTCTGGTCTGGACGCGATAAATCGAACCAGGAAGTGCTCGCCGTCGACTGCGGTACTCCAGCTCAACGAGAGGAGTACCGCGGAGTCGACGGGGAGCCTGCCTGCCGCATGTGGACCGCGTCTGAACCGCGGTAAGTTCGAAGTAAGGTATGTCGAATTCAGCTACGTTATTCACGTAGCTGAATTTGCGTACCTTACTTCGACTTGGGGGGTAAGTGTAGACCAAGCCTTACTTTCCTCAAAGAGGGGTACATGAAAATAAGTTACAGTATTCCAGCTCCTTTCCTTTTGGAAAAAAAACCAGGAGATTATCATTATAAGTCCCTAGTAATTTAAAAGTTGCAGTAAAACTTAAGTTGCATTTTAAAAAAGTTGTTTTGTTTGAATACAGTTTCATTTAATTACTTTCAATATATTGGTCAACATGGCATTGAGTGGTGAAATATGGATCCTTGCAAAGATAGGAATGGCAATAAAATATACATTGAAGACAAAAAATGTGTAAGGGCTTTATTTAAATATCGCATATATAGATGATTTTCTATTTAAAAAAATGGAAATTCACAAACAAAAAACTTGGTTTAATATTAGTTAAGGTTCCTTTCATCAATACCTAAACCATACAAATTAGGAAATACAAAGTAAAGGATTTCAAAGTATAAAGGGTTACAAAGTCAAGCTCTCTCAAGTTAGGAAATGCCACTATTAATATTGCCCATGCAAACTTAATTTGACCCTTGTGCATATGCATTATGAAACAGGCTTTAATTACATGATCCCATATTTTTACTCAGAATCCCTGGTTCATTCTGTGCATAGGATAGATCTGCACTGAGGATGAATTGGGGTGGTGTATAGGGTTGCCAACCCTCCTGATTTTGCCAAGAGTCTCCTGGAATCAGACCTTATCTCCCGGAGGCTACTGATGCCAAACTGGGAGATTTTAGGTGCTAAAAGTCCGGTGGCGCAGCAGGGCTAAGGCAGGCCCCCTGCCTGCTCTGGCCCCACGCTGCTCCCAGAAGCATTTACCTACGGCCCCTGGAGGGGGGCAGGGGGTCTCCGTGCCCTGCCCCAGCCTCAAGCGCTGACTCTGCAGCTCCCATTGGCCAGGAACTACAGCCAATGGGAGCTGGGGGGGAGGTGCCTGCAGGCAGGGGCATCGCACGGAGACCCCTGCCCCCCCCCCACTTAGGAGCCGCTGCTAGAGGGATGTGCCAGTCGCTTTCTCTCACCCAACCTCCCTCCCAGAGCCTGCACCCCCTCCTGCACCCCAATCCCCTGCCCCAGGCTCAGCCCAGAGCCCCCTCCCACATTCTGAATCCCTCGGCCCAACCCCCCAACCCAGAGTCTGCACCCCCTCCCGCAGCCCAACCCCCTGCCTCAGCCCAGAGCCTGCACACAAATTCTCTCCCGCTGCCTGACCCTATACCCTCTCTGGCACCCAAACTCCCGCCCAGAGCCTGCACCCCCTCCTACACCCAGCCTCCTCCAACACTGCAAACCCCTTGGCCCCACCCCCCAAACCCAGAGCCTGCACCGCCTCCCACACCCCAACCCCTCTGCCCCAGCCCAGAGAAAGTGAGTGAGGGTGGGGGGAGAGTGAGTGATGGAGGGAGGGGAGCTGGAGTGAGCGGGGGGGGGGAGCTCGGAGAAGGGCGTGGCCTTGGGGAAGGGGCAAGGCAGGCAGCGGGGCAGTGGTGTTTGGGTTGGTGTGATTAGACAGTTGGCCACCCTGGTGGTGTAGTCAAGGAGGTTTTGTCTGTAGGAACCCTGGTGACTTGTTGCAGAAGTTGGAAGGTTGTAGTGAATGAAGAGGTCTCATGGTTAAGGAAGTTGAATTCAACCTGGACATGTGGATACTATTCCTGCCTCTTCCATTGAGGGCGTGTCTACATTACTGCTTAAGTCAATATAACTTACGTCACTCGGGTGTGAAAAAGCCCTGAGTGACATAAGCTATATCGACTTAGGGTATGTCTATACTACCCGCCGGATCAGCGGGTAGCAATCGATCCAGCAGGGGTCGATTTATCGCGTCTAGACTAGGCGCGATAAATTGACCCCCGAGCACTCTCCTGTCGACTCCGGTACTCCACCGCCGCGAGAGGCGCTGTCAAGGCTCCTTCCCCACTCTGAACTTTAGGGTACAGATGTGGGGGCCTGCATGAAAACTTCTAAGCTTAACTACCAGCTTAGATCTGGTCCGCTGCCACCACTCCCAATGGGCTAACTCTCTTCCCTGGGTAGCCTTGAGAGACTCTTCCACCAACTCCCTAGTGAACACTGATCCAAAAACCTTGGATCTTAAAACAAGGAGGAATTAATCATTCCCCCCCCTTCTGATTCCCCCCTACCAATTTCTGGTGAGTCCAGATCAATCCCCTTGGATTTTAGAACAAGGAAAAATCACTCAGGTTTTTAAAAAGAAGGCTTTTAATTAAAGAAAAAGGTAAAAATCATCTCTGTAAAATCAAGATGGAAAATAACTTTACAGGGTAATCAAACTTAAAGAGCCCAGAGGAACCCCCTCTAGCCTTAGGTTCAAAGTTATAGCAAACAGAGGTAAACACCCTAGCAAAAGGTACATTTACAAGTTGAGAAAACAAAGATAAAACTAACACGCCTTGCCTGACTGTACTTACAAGTTTGAAATATGAGAGACTTGTTCAGAAAGATTTGGAGAGCATGGATTGATGTCTGGTCCCTCTTAGTCCCAAGAGCTAACTCACCCCAAAACAAAGAGCACAAACAAAAGCCTTCCCCCCACCAAGATTTGAAAGTATCTTTTCCCCTTATTGGTCCTTTGGGTCAGGTGTCAGCCAGGTTACCTGAGCTTCTTAACCCTTTACAGGTCAAAGGATTTTGGAGTCTCTGGCCAGGAGGGATTTTATAGTATTGTACACAGGAGGGCTGTTACCCTTCCCTTTATAGTTATGACAGGCGCAGACAGAGTCGATGAGGGAGCGGCAGTAGTGGACTCACTGTAGTGAAGACACTGCCGTGAGTAGATCTAAGTACATAGACTTCAGCTACAGCTATGTTATTCACATAGCTGAAGTTGTGTAACTTACATGGACCTCCCCCTAGTGTAGACCAGGCCTTAGAGCAGTGTCTACACCATGCTATGTCGGCGTGAGACACTCTCCCCCCAACATAACTTCCACCTCTTGTTGAGGTGGAGTAACTATGCCAACGGGAGAGCACTCAGTGCAGCTGTGCCAATGTAGCATGGTAATGTAGACTTGCCTTTCATTCCTGTGTGATGCTGGGCAAGTCACTGACAACAGACTTTTCACAGTTAGTCACTTCTGCATGTAATTAAAGATTATATCATAATACACCTCTACCCCGATATAACGCGACCCGATATAACACAAATTCAGATATAACGCGGTAAAGCAGCGCTCTGGGGGGGCGGGGCTGCGCGCTCCGGCAGATCAAAGCAAGTTTGATATAACGCTGTTTCACCTATAACTCGGTAAGATTTTTTGGGCTCCCGAGGACAGCGTTATATCGGGGTAGAGGTGTACATGCTCACAAAGGGGACGAATTAAGGTTGCATGGGCAATGTTCATTCTGGCATTTCTAACGTGAGAGTCCTTGATTTTGCAACCTTTTAATCCTATTTAATTCTTAACTTTCTATTTCCTATTTTTTTGTGATTTAATTTATTGATGAGAGCAACCTTCACTAACAGTAAGCAAAATTTTTTGTCTGTGAATAGTATTGACAACATGCAAGCATTTTATGTATGGTTCAATATTGTCATGCATTCCTATAAAAATCAGCATATGATGTTATATAATAGCACATTATGACCAATATGATGACTTTAACTAGATGTTGTGATTCCATATTTTGTCTTTTACCATTCAGGGTAGGCAGAATGGAAGGTAAATTGAAGATTCGTCAACCTGCATTTAATGTAAAAACAAAAATCTGCTTATTTTGGAATGAAAAATGAACCAGTAGTCAGCAAACTAGTATATAATGTTTATTAATATCTGATCTGTCCTGCCTCTTCCAGTCATGAGCACAGCACAAAATATTTGTGGAAGTGTTTTTCTTAAGAGAATTCTTTTAATACATTTTCACTGTTTATTTAACATTTCAAGCTACAAATGCATAAACCAGTTTGGAAAAAGACTGGGGATTTTGATGTTTCTATGTCAAAGTGACCTTTTGTGATGCTTCTATTTAATGTTTTGCTAATACAAAGACAACAAACTGTGAGAACACACGCAATGAAATGAGAACAAAACTGTTGCAAATATTCCTCCCATCCACTTTTTTTACCCTTTTATATTTTTAGTATATTACTTATTCTAACACTTCACTGTACAGTACTCAGAAAAAAACAAAAAACAAAACTAGAAAAATAGCTGTATTCCTAAGACAAAATGGCACTTTAATAAACTCTGCTGCTTTATTCTTCTCCTCTGTATCCCACATGGGAGTCATACACCCATCTGGAGCTTAAAGGACACATCACTAGAATTAACATGATGAACTTGGTTTATCTATAAAACAGAACATTATGAAAATACATTAATATGGTAAATTCTGCCCTCATCACAAAATCCATGGCAGAACTGTTAACATCCTAGGCACTCTTGGAGCTAGGAAATGGATGCATTCTAATTAGAGTGGGTCAAATAATATGAATTGAACACTTTATTCAATGAATGTTTGCATTTTAGTTGCTTAAGTCATGATGCAAATACATTTTCACCTCAGTCAACCAGCTCTGTAAACTGTGGACAGTATTAGTCAAGTGATTTATTAGACAGTGATTTTGAACCAATTGTTCGTAATATATAACCTATTACTAGGTGGAAGCCCATGTTGTCGTATGCATATAATCAGTAAAGTGTAAAAAACAAAACAAAAAACAAAAATGGCTGAGAACTTATGAATCTCAGTCATGATTCAACGTGGTGATATTTTAAACAAAAAGAGCTGTCAACCATGCTTGTAATTGTTTCCATTGTTTCACACTGACATACAGAGTGACAGTCCTTTAATCTTATTATATAGATGGTATATAATTTTTGATCAGCAATAAATTAAATGTAAAGAATCCCCATTAAATCCCTGTATCCATCTTCTCATTTAACAGGAAGACAAGGTTCTCTGGCAAACACAAGTCACCTCCCATCCCATATTTTACAGTGGAATTCCATCATTTAACATATTGCTGGGGCACAGAATGAGTCTTGTAACAACACCACTGTAACACACCTTTCGTTGCTTCTTAAAACAAGACATCTGTGTTGCTTTACCTCTCAATGATTTTGCTTTATCTTTCTTACCCATTTATTCTCATACCCATGGGATGCCCAGGATACATCTCTATGGGCCTGATCTGAAGCTCCTTGAAGTTAATGGAAAGATCTCCCACTGACTTTGATGGGCTGTTAATTAAACCCTATATGTTTTGGACTCCACTCATTAGTTTCTTGAATCTCGTGTTTCTACTCCATGTATCCAAAATAACACTTCCTTTTCTTACGCAGGGAGTACTACTTGCCAGTCACCCAAAGCTTCTCCAAATAGTCTTGATTTCTTCCCTTGAATTTTTGGTTGGGAATGTACTATTTTAATGAGCTCAATTCAATTTAGAAATAATAATCATAAAAAAAAAATCTTCCTTGTAATCATTTATATTGCTTGCTTTCCTTTCTCGTCCTCTTCACTTTTATCATTATGTCTGTCCAAAAAAACCAAAAAAAAGTATTAAGCCTATCACTTCCTTGATTCTTTCACATTTTACAGGGAAGATGCTCTGTTTTGACTTAAGAGAGTCTATCATGTATACATCCTTCTGACCTCTTTGTGTCTGCAAAATATCTAATGCATCTTGTTCGGTGACTGAGTGAATATAGTTATTTTCCTGTCTTACAGAAGATGTTGATATGCAATGGTTTTTTTAGTTTTGCATTTTTCCCTTTTATGTTTTTGCATAATTTTTTTTTGCTAGAATGAAATATGATGGAAAATGCATTTGCTGTTAATTTACTGCTTTTAAGTATGTGAGAGGAGAGTGGAAAATCATTGCTCAATTCAAAAAAACCTAGGGATTTTCACTGCAATTAAAAAATCAAACTTGAAATGATTTTTTTTTTGAAGGATAAATATTGTTTACTTATCTTTGGAACAATTTGTTCATGCTGTAGGACTTATTTAATTAAATTATTACCTGCTGTATCACCATCTGTGTACATGTTTTAGAAATATTTGTAACCTTCTTTTATGTGGGTTTTATGAATTGAAGAAAGTGTCAAAAAGGCAGTAAATATACTCAGCAGATGTACTGGGCAACTTCACCCTCCAGCCAATGAGCCTTGATTGCTTTGGGTATAGTTAAGCATTTTTTCTAGATTTAATTATTGTTTCTCAAAAGATGGCAGTAAAGTATTTGTAATAAGAAATTATTACTTCTGGAATGAAGATGTAAAGAAATGCATTATGTTTGTAGATAAATGGTACATATTTTCTACATATGCCTTAGGAGGTCATTATGATATAGTTTATTATTTCAAAACAGTTCATAGAATCATAGAATATCAGGGTTGGAAGGGACCTCAGGAGGTCATCTAGTCCAACCCCCTGCTCAAAGCAGGACCAATTCCCAACTAAATCATCCCAGCCAGGGCTTTGTCAAGCCAGGCCTTAAAAACCTCCAAGGAAGGAGATTCCACCACCTCCCTAGGTAAAGCATTCCAGTGCTTCACCACCCTCCTAGTGAAATAGTGTTTCCTAATATCCAACCTAGACCTCCCCCACTGCAACTTGAGACCATTGCTCCTTGTTCTGTCATCTGCCACCACTGAGAACAGCCGAGCTCCATCCTCTTTGGAACCCCCCATCAGGTAGTTGAAAGCAGCTATCAAATCCCCCCTCATTCTTCTCTTCTGGAGACTAAACAATCCCAGTTCCCTCAGCCTCTCCTCATAAGTCATGTGCTCCAGACCCCTAATCATTTTTGTTGCCCTCCACTGGACTCTTTCCAATATTTCCACATCCTTCTTGTAGTGTGGGGCCCAAAACTGGACACAGTACTCCAGATGAGGCCTCACCAATGTCGCATAAAGGGGAACGATCACGTCCCTCGATCTGCTGGCAATGCCCCTACTTATACAGCCCAAAATGCCATTAGCCTTCTTGGCAACAAGAGCACACTGTTGACTCATATCCAGCTTCTCGTCCACTGTGACCCCTAGGTCCTTTTCTGCAGAACTGCTACCTACCCATTCGGTCCCTAGTCTGTAGCAGTGCATAGGATTCTTCCGTCCTAAGTGCAGGACTCTGCACTTGTCCTTGTTGAACCTCATCAGGTTTCTTTTGGCCCAATCCTCCAATTTGTCTAGGTCCCTCTGTATCTGATCCCTACCCTCCAGCGTATCTACCATGCCTCCGAGTTTAGTGTCATCTGCAAACTTGCTGAGAGTGCAGTCCACACCATCCTCCAGATCATTAATAAAGATATTAAACAAAACTGGCCCCAGGACCGACCCTTGGGGCACCCCGCTTGAAACCGGCTGCCAACTAGACATGGAGCCATTGATCACTACCCGTTGAGCCCGACGATCTAGCCAGCTTTCTATCCAGTTGAATCATTGTTCTTAAGAACAAGACATTTCAGTTCTTTAGCTCTTCCCTACCCTGTGCAATAAACAAAGTTAAGAAGCTGAGCATTTAGTGTGGGAGTATATAGTGGGTCTACTAAACAGTAGACATTTAAGCTTTTGAGCCAGCAAAGCATTTAATGTGTGCTTAGCTTTAAGCATGAGAGTATACCTCTGAGATCTGTGGGTGTTTTTGTGTACTTAAAGTTAAGCACATGCCTGGGTCGTGGAAACCCTGGCTCTATCAGTCTTCATATCCCCATAAAATGCAACTTCTCTGCAGAGCTGGTGGCAGTCTCTCAGACAGAAACTCAACCAAAAAACAAAATGTAATTTTATCCTAGATAATTTTGACTTCAGATTGAGGAAAAAAAACAAAATACAAATATATCTCTGTGTAAGACAGAACACAGTGGGTGAAATCCTGGCTCCACTGAAGGTAATGGAAAAATTCCCACGTGCTTCGCTCGGGCCAGGATTTCATTCAGTGACTCCTTCTGTCACATTCTGTATCCTAAAAGAAGCAAAATGTCAGCTACCTTACAACTTCTTCTGCAGAAAGCAGGGGGAAGAGTCCTCTATATTATAAGACACAGTATACAGAAAACAAAATGACCCCCTTTCCTTTTGCTTCTGTGGGTCGATAACCCACAAGCTATATGCCCATTTAGAACTTTGAAGACAAGATCCAGGATCTTGTTAACAGAACTGGTATTGGATTTCCAGGATGAGGTGTGGATTATTGGGATGACATGCTCAGATCAGCCTATAATACCTAGGAGATGGGCAACCATGAATTGAACAAATTGTAACTTTTACTGTCTCCCAAACACAGAACATATTGTAATAGCCCAGTCTTGGGTTAAAAGTTCCACAACATATTATATTTGTCACCATTCCTATTCTTTAGATTGCATGTTAGATACAATAAATGGTAAAAGGTCTTAGTGATAATTACCAAAGTCTGAATTTATAGTGCCAAACCTAAACAATAGCAGCTTAATTGGTAAGATATTGAATTCTGATGTATGGTGGGAAATTATTGTTGGTTTGATCCTGCAAGAAGCTACTGAGTACCCCTATCTCCCATTGATGCTGATGAGAGTTAAGGAATCCTAGCACTTCACGGGAGATGCTTAGTCTTTTGTATGGTCAGACCTTATTTGAACAGAAAACGTGGGAAATCTGTCTCAAATACATATGGGGACTGTGTTTCATAGATATAACAATATGTTGCATAAACCTCTGGTTATAATACTGTTTGACCTTAGATCTAAAACCACAGGATTAAATCAAGATCTATCAATACATGTGAGTATATAAAAAAAAAAAACTCCTAAGATGACAGATATTGCTTTTCATTCCAGTCTGATTTGGCTCCAAGGGCAGTGTGCACATATTGTAAAGGTCAGATGCTAAGATGTTTTTGCTCTGTATACTACCAATAATAGATAATATGGTCCTGATTCTCCTGTTCCTTGCGCATCTTGTAATCATTTACACCTGGGCAAAATAAGTGTCAACTGCCCCCAGGTCCTTTTAGCTTCTTGTCCTCATTGCTTTTTTCAACATATCCCAGCTTAATACCCTTTGCATATTTCTTGCACTAAAATATTAGTCTTTTGACTGAATTACAGATTTTAGTCCTCTCACAGAATGCCAAATGGAGGCCAAATTTTTCGAAGTTGATGCCTAAAGTTGGACATCTCAATTCATAGGGAGTCATCTAAATAAAAGTGACTTAGGCCTGGTCTACACTACGGGATTAATTCGGATTTAGCAGCGTTAATCCGAATTAACCCTTCACCCGTCCACACTACAGAGCCAGTTAATTCGAATTAAAGGGCCCTTTAAATCGATTTCTGTACTCCACCTCGACGAACGGAGTAGAGCCTAAATCGATTTTGTTAATTCGAATTAGGGTTAGTGTGGACGCACACCACCGAATTACTGTGTTTAAGTTAATGGGGTAGTGTGGCCGCACACCACCGAATTAATGTGGTTTAAAACCGAATTAAGGTGCTTAGTGTGGCCGCGCACAATCGAATTTATACAACCTGTTTCCCAAATTCGAATTATCTAAATTCGGATTAATCCTGTAGTGTAGACATACCCTTAGTGATTTTGCACAGAGATTGAAATCCCACAACTGTCACTGAAGTCAATAGGAGTTCCAGATGTTCTACATCTCTGAAAATCAGGTCACTTTTATATCGTATGTAAGGGTTTGGTGGTATTATAATTAACCCTTCAGATTCATAGATCTCAAAGTGCTTTGCAAAGGAGGGTAAGTATCATTATCCCTAATGTACAGAAATGAAGTGATGTGCCCAAGATCAGTCAGCAGGCCAGTGAGCAGGAGGGCAGTTGATCCCAGTTCTCTTGAATCCCTCCAGTGCTATCCCCACTATGCCACACACATCCTGTGGAACTTTAGCCACTCATGGTTGAAGCTTTTGGTCAAAATGTCTACCTATTTGACATTAGTGAATAAGAATATGCAGTGGAGATAAGTTTGATATGTGACTCCAGTAGTGGTGACATTCTAGGTCTAATAAATACCTTAATTATTCAAGCTATAATTTATTTACTTTCATGTCCCTGATGCTGGTTGCAATAGATAATTCAATCTATTGTGATTATTTTGGTTTAAATTTTAATAAAGGAGTAAAATAGAAAATTCCAGCTCAGATCTATAACGATGTACTGTATTTAATCAGGCAAACTATAATCTTTAACCATTCTCAAAGCCTATAAGTAAAGGTAAGGGTGAGTGGATTTTCAAGATAGCTAGATTTACAATCATAATGTATATCTTCTAACACAGCCCCGTGATGCAATAGTCTCTTTTAATCTATTGCAGCTGTTTCTGCTTTTGAGGGAGTATTCTTTTGGCACGTCGTTTACTGCATTATATTAGCCTTCTTGGCAAGTATATGAAGACAAGTAATTAAGCTGTTTTCTTTGCCATGTACACTTTATGCTATCATACGCAATACAATATTTATTGTGCAGCTAAATCTGTACTAAAAGTGCTGTATACAAGCGTGTATAGTGCAGTTTTGAATCTGTACTAAGGACAGATCTTAGGTACAAATAGAAATAGGTTTGAAAAAATACTGTATTTATTTAATGGAACAATTACACTTGAAATTAGAGGCATATTTAGTCATTGTATTTACCTTATTGTAATAAACATGGTTGTTTCAGGCTGCATGTTGACAGTATAAAGATCCTGTGATAATGCTGTCTATATTTTATGACTTAATGAATATTACATTTTCATGCCAGTTGCCTGACATTTAATCTCATAACAGTGTTACTTTTATGTGCCATTGGAGATCTTTTATTTTTAATAATATCCCTATTCATAAATAAAATATATAAGCTGTGAGGAGTACTTAAAATAGTTCATGGTAGGCTTTGTAATAGTTTTAATTAATCTAAAAACTATAAATATACCCGAGTATGTAAAATACAGTGTATACTGTTGTTAAGCATGCTGTACAAAAGCAACAAATAAAATTTGTAATTCTTGAAACTACAGTAACCAAATGTACAAAATGCTCCCTAATATCACTTTCTTGATTCTACTTAATTATAAATTTAGTCGTTTTATTTTTAATATTTAACCAGCTCAGATAACTTTTTCACTCGAGACTTTGGGCCTGATTTTCCTCTCACTTACACTGTTGCAAATAAGGAGTCAACTATCTCCACTGAAATAAAGGAGTCACTCCATTGTAAATCTGGTGTAGGTGAAGAAGTGGGTCTTATTTTAAATACTCAGGGCCTGTTCCTGTTCTCATTGAAGCCTATGGAAGCAGGATTGGGTCCCTTATGTCTTCAACAACTCATGTTCATAAAAAAAAGTTAAGTTTAGAAACACAACAAGTTAGCCATTCCAGCAAAGAGTGTGTTATACAGCAATTGCTGAGCCTTTTTCATGCCCTAAGTTACAGGTGACATGGCAGGAAGGATTTGGATTCAGAGTCAGAAGGTTTACATGTGGCAATCCTGAAATGATACTCAAGATCTTGTGAATCTCCTGGAGAGAAAAGATGAACGCTTATGTTAGAAATATTAATAGAGCGATGCAGACCTTGATGTTGAAAATCAACAGACACAAACTTGTCTGTGCACAGCACATATAGAGATGTAAATGACCTAGAGAAAGTTATCATGGAAGGAATAGTGGAGGGTCATCATTGTAGGGGATGACTAGCGAGGAGCTGGATAGAGGGTGTGTGGCATATCACTGGACAGTCAGTCAGCTGTCGAGTGCTCGAATTTAGCAATGGCTCGCCAAAGCTTTGGAAAATTCTGCAATGATATCCCCTGTATTCAGACATGAATAAATGGATTTACTTAATAATCCAGAAATGAAAGAAGATGGAGAGGTATACCTCTATTTAATATTTACTATCTATGGAGGTTTTATCACAGGAAATCATGAGAATTGTGTTTATAAACAGGGTTCTTTTTCCTGCAGATAAGCTTGTTTTAATATTGCATAGGAGGGGGGAAATAACTGTTTTGGGAGACCTGTTTTGCTCAAACCTGGGCTTCCTTGTTTTATAGGCTGGTGTAGGTTTGGTGAGTTCGAGGTAGAAGATCTCTGCAGACTGCAGTGAAGGACAGAACATTGCTATGGAAGATCTTTGAAATGACTAAGGAAATCAGATTAACTTTGACACCAAATATAGTGCTAGCTGATTGATTGTTTTCCTTTGCACTGAGATTAGCTGTTGCAACTGGTTTGATAACAAATACAAACTAAGACTTGAAAAGGGTAAGAAATAAAATTGCCTTTCTTTCGCAAATGTTTGCATTGCTAAATTCACAGGCTTCCTGTGACCTTGGGCACTATTTTAAGATGCTCATGGGTTTCTTGAAAAGGAGCTGTGAGTACAGAGTAGCCAGTGGACAAAAAAGATACAAAATGAACAATTGGGAATATATCTGAGTTAATTGGGAGTGGCCTCTTGTGATAGGTTGGGAAAGGGGGACAAGCTCAAAGTTCTAGGAGTCGGAGCGGATTGGTAGAGTAATGGGCTGCAATCCTGCAGTCCTTACTCAGGCAAAACTCCCATTGATTTCACTGATAGTGCGTAAATCAGTGACAGTTTTGCCTGAGTAAATGTCACAGTTATACTCATGCTGAGTTGTTGGAGTTGATGATTGCTGGAATTGCGGTTGGTATAAAGTACCCAATTAAAACTTGATCCTTTGAGCCTGTAATTTTAGGCCCATTTGGGTGGGTTAATGCCAGTATACAGTAATATTTAATGCTTTAAATGTTCAAATGATTTATCAACCATCACTCCTCACAACACCCCTAGGACGTTATTGGATACGTTTTTTATTATCCCCACTTTACAGATTGGGAGACTGAGACAATAAGGTAAAATGACTTGTCCAAGGTCACATAGTGAGTCAGTGACAGAGCCAGGATTAGACTTCAGGATCTTCTGGATCTTGATTCATTAGTTATTCTTCCATGTAACACTGCCCTCTATATAGTATATCTAGCATTCCTGGAAAATAAATACAAACTATGTTAGATCTCCATAAAGCCGTGTAATTTATAGTACTATTACTAAATCTTCCTAATATAGTAAAAGTAATAAAGAACATGCAATTGCATTAGATTGTCTAACAAAATAGAACATAGCCTTCCTTTGTTGAATATGGTATGTACTCTTTGTTGACAGAGGTCAGAGATGTCCAATGCATACCACTAAAGCACTTGCATTAGAAAAAGCAAACACAGTTCTGATTCCCAGTACTATTATGGAGAAACTCAACCAAGAACATTCTGACAATGTACAAACTTCACATTGATGCTACTAGCTTTCAATTGCCAATTTCAGAGAGGTATCCAGGCAAAGTTTAATGATCTATGTGAAATATTACAATTGTCAAATATTTTTCTGCGGTCCAAAATTATCTTGTTTGAATTACATTTCATTTGTATGTGTTTTACTGATTTAGTACAAACCATCAGCCTTCTTGTCTATATCTCAATGCATTACGCTTTTTCAAATGGCTATTGCTGAAATACCTCACAAAATCTAGGTTAACCATATATTAGAGGGTACAACAATTGATGTTCTGCTTTAACTCAGCTTACTAAGTACCCTGGTATAAATTCCTTTTTGCTCTCCTAGTTTTACTGCACAATTTCCCTCATCTTCAATTATGTACACAAATGTGTGCTTTAAAACAAAAGGAGGTACTCTCTAAAGCAGTGGTTCTCAACGAGGGGTACGTGTACCCTGTGGGTATGCAGAGGTCTTCCAGGGGGTACTCAACTCATGGAGATCAGTTATTCGCAACCTGGGGGTTGCAGCCCCCAGAGTTGCCATGGGATGGGTTTAGGGGGATCGCAAGTGCAAGGGGTGGCAAACAGGGCAATTGCTTAGAGCCCCATGCCACAGAGGGCCCCGCGAAGCTAAGTTACGTGCGTCAGTCCCACTACCTGGGGCTCAGGTTTCAGACAAGGCTCACAAGTGAAAAACAAGCTTAAGTATCACACTGAAATGTAAGTACAATATTTATATTCCAATCTATTTATTTTATAATTATACAGTAAAAATGAGAAAGTCAGCAATTTTTCAGTAATAGTGGGCTGTGACACTTTTATATTTTTATGTCTGATTTTGTAAGCAAGCAGTTTTAAAGTGAGGTGAAACTTGGGGTATGCAAGACAAACCAGATTCTTGAAAGGGGTACAATAGTTCAGAAGGGTTGAGAACGACTGGTCTAAACAATAAGCAGTTTAAGCTTAAACAACTAACTTATTCATGTTAATTTTTTTTTAAAATGTTGCCTAGTCTAAAAGGTAAAGAAGACCAATTGAAAAGTCTTGCTGTTAAAGGAGCTGAACTGTAAAATGCACGTGTAACTGATTGTTCAGTTTGTTGTGCCCCTTCTAGGGGCAGTTCTACATAGGATATTAGTCTACTAGAGCTAACAGTTAAGACGATAATCCTTTAACTCAATAGATACCGGCCAATGTTCTTAATGCTGGATGTTTGAGGTTCAATCTGGTAATAATCCAGGATAGTGGTGGCTATACATTCAGAAAATGAAACAGACGCAGTGCTACATTGAAGTTGTTTTACTTGAAAGTCCATTAACAGCATTAGCGTTAACTTCCAATGAGTAAAAACATGGATTACTACAGAATGGAACAGTGGCATGATGGATAAATGATGGAGATGACCTTTTAGTGGTAGCTTTTCATATTCTATTTAGTATAATACCCCATCCTCATTCATCTCAGCAGATACATAGAAGATTGGCTGTGGATGTTTTATAAAGTGAGAATAAACAAACAGGGTCTATCAAATGAATTAGCAGTGCATCTTCACCTCCAGCCACATGCCCAAGGACAGAACATTTATCTGCTGTCCCAAGGTCAAGGTCACAATTGGGTGGGTTGGATGAGCATCAGTTCTAGCTACAACAATTTTTGTTTATGTGATGTAATACTAAGGATTGACTTCAAAATAAAGAGGAAAAACTCACTAAGAAATGATCAAAAGCAGATATGCAGCTGAGATATATAGCTTTAAATGTAGATTTACTCCATCATACGGGACCTAAGTGTGTTTGGAAAGTGAGTGCTGTTTTATGAATACAAACATACTAGATTTTAGGTAAGATGCTTACAGAGACTGAACAGATTAGTGTCTAGTATGGGGGCTGTGTATCCAGGGCACTGCAGTTCTATCAAGAAATGAGAAACAGAAAAGAGTGATACATTTATATTATACGTATAAATTCACTGACTATTTGAGTTGAGTTAATGTGTGTGAGCTTTTGTTTTTAAAGTGAAGCAATAAAGCTCAGATCAGCATTTGCACATTAGGACATTCAGTTTCATTCAGGAGTCTGAATGTCACACAACGTTGGGTTTGTGTGAAATAACACCTTGTGATGAATTCACAGGAATTGTACACCATGCAAAATTACACCTCTAGGCAGACCCAAATGATCAAACCTGGGCATTTCTGAGATTTGACAGCTTATTTCAGAAGAGACTCAGAAAAGAAGGTCAAAGGTTACTAGACAGATTACTACTACACTATTAGCCCATAGCTGTAGTAGCCCAAACTCTGCAATATGATATCTTATAGTGATTTTGGCCTTTGTATTGCGTTCCAAGAAGAAGTGGTTGTAGCTTGAAGGCTTTACTGACTGGTATTTGGAAACCATCTTGTTCTGTATATCATACATACAATGATTCTGCTTTCCCTCTGGTTTTTCTATGGGTTGGAATAGCCCAGTTGACTTAAATTAGCATATTCTTTGATTTTCTGAGAGCAGAATTTTGTCCAATATATGTGACAGGATAGATTAATTAGCAATAATTATGGTGTGTCAGTGCGTCTGTTCATGTGTATATATATGTCTCAGTAAATGTATGTTCATACACATACTGTATGCTTTGCTGCAGCAGTTGTCATGGCAACTTACTATACTTGAGCTTTAACATTTTGGAATTCACCCAGAAAATACACTTTGTACAATGGTGAAATATACTTGCTTGTTCTCTGAATTCTTCAGATACAAATATTTAAAAAAAGCAGAAAATAATGTTAGTCTATTTTCTGTTATAAGCCATGCATAAAATGATTAAGGCAATCTGTCAAAATATAGCAAAACACCAATATAGCCCAATTCTGTAAATCTTGCCTTCTTCAGCTCTATAATCTATTATTTCTAGAGGTCCCACTTCAGGGTTGAAATTGATAAAACTCAATTAAATCCCACTGAGCAAACAATTGAGAATGAGATTTTATAGAACGTACATTATAAAAAAAACCCTGTAATTTTTCATTTTTTTCGTGTTGACTTATTTTTGCACAGGGAGTCAGTAGACCCTGCAATGATAATAACATCTTATGTCTAAATATCTGAAAGCACTTTACAAATATTAGACAGTTTAAAAGTTTCTACTATAAAACATGGCTTTGTAAAAGAGCATTGTGGGGCTCCATATTCATTGTGCTTCACATTGATTTCCATATCAAATTTGCTCTATTTAGAAATAAATAGATTTTTCCCCCTAAGTACCAGCCCTGTTATCTCATCCGAAGCTCTGAGAATCAAGTCATTCTTCTCATCTTGTGCATCACTACCAGTTATAAAGGGTCTTTGGGCCAAATTTTGCCCTTAGCAGCACCTATGCAAATCCCACTGTCTTCAGAGTAGGTCCGAAGGGCCAGATTTTCAAAAGAACTCAGCACCCGCAAATGGGATTTGCCTCCCATTTTAGGCATGAAAATAAAAAGTGGCCAGATTGGGTGTCGAGCTGTTCTAGAACGTATAGCCATAGGTGTCACAATGGGAACTCTTGGGTGCTGGTCATGTTTGAAAATCTGGCCCTTTATAAAGATACGTATGTAGGAGTTGAGCTCTTAAATATCTGGCCTCAGTTGTGGGTGCTGAGGAATAGAAAATCTGGCCCTGAGCTTTTGGAATTTGAAGAAGGCCTAGTTTTCTATTGCCTTATGCCCAGAGACGACCTATGCCTGCTGATAGTGGGAGGCACAACCCTGGAACAACTCAAATCACGCTCCCCCAGCCAAATCCCTCCTCCTGGAAAGCAGCACACACACCCCTTCCTGCAGCTCCCAACTGTTCTTCCTGCCTCTGGCTCTCTCTGCCTGATGCTGCTTGTACCTTGCCAGCTCACCATGTGACTGAGCAATCTGGGGGGGGGGGGCGCGGAATAGGACCCCGCATGCCTTCCCCCCCCCACCCCCGGTGCATTACCTCTGCTTGTGCCTACCATTCTGATCTGAGGTAAAAATTTCAGCAATACCTAATTGATTTAGGAGATTAAGTCCCACTTTCAAAAGTAATTTAGGCACTTTGACTTTCTGTGAGACTTAGGCTATCTTAGGATCCTGTCATGGGGACAGAGAGATTGCTGCACCCCCAGAAGAAGTAAAGGCATGAGGCTGAAGGGTTCCATTCAGAGAGCTCAAGGACAGAGCTGCAGCTATCACACAATTCTCCCACCCTTAGCTTAGGCCCTGTGGATCCACCATGCTTACTAAACAAGTCCAGCTGGGTTCAACTCCTTGATACTTTCCTATGGGAGTTTGTGACCAGTGGTGAATATAGATAGTGACCAGCCAACCTTTTTAACCCACATTTTATTTATTTTCACATTAGAACAAAGTATTTAAAGAGAGAGGATTTTAAAACAGACAAGCTTCATGGATGTCTGTCTTACGTAAAGGCTTACCATCCCCTGAAGGGCACCTAAGCAGGCCTAGTTTCCCCAGACACCCTAGTGGGAGCCTGTATCTGTCTGCTTTCCCCAAAAACCTCCCCAGTAACTACCACCCCTCTGGAAATAGTTTCTTTTTATTCAACTGGAGTTTTTGTTCTTGTCAGTTCTTGGGGGTTGGCTCTGTTTATTAAAAAACAGTTCAGTAGGTTGAGCAGGACTCCTCAGAGCCAATAGCTCTGCCATTGTCCTGTAACAACCCTGAAGTGTTTGGTGAGGGTGGCTTATTTTGAGCTATTCTTCCTTCCTGCTTTTTTCCTTATTAGCCCACTGTTCAATTGAACCAATATATTCATATGGTAAAAATTCCAATAGCTAGGTCAACACACAGTATTCAAAAATTACCAGAGAGCAGCTCTGCTTCTATCACTGTGTCTACGTTAGTTTTGAAAATGGCACCTAGGATCCTATGTCACTTAGGCACTTCTGAAAATTTTACCCTTGGCTTACTCCTGCTCCTGTTGAAATCATTAGCCAGCATCGCAAGATATTTACATGCCAGATGCGCTAAAGATTCATATGTCCCTTCATGCTTCAACCACCATTCGAGAGGACATGCGTCCATGCTGATGATTGGTTCTGCTCGATAAGAATCCGAAGCAGTGCAGACCGACACATGTTCATTTTCATCATCTCAGTCAGATGCTACCAGCAGACAGTTGATTTTCGTTTTTGCTGGTTCAGGTTTTGTAGTTTCCGCATCAGAGTGTTGGTCTTTTTAGACTTCTGAAAGCATGCTCCATACCTTGTCCCTCACAGACAGGGCCGGCTCCAGGCACCAGCCCACCAAGCTTGTGCTTGGGGCGGCACCTGGAGGGGGGCGGCGCGGTGCTCCGGCCGCCTGGGAGAGCGGGGCCACGGCTGGGCTCGCCGCCCTCCCCCCGGCCCTCTGGCCGCCCTCCCCCCCGGCGCCCTGCCGAGCCCCGGCCGGGGCTCGCCGCCCTCCTCCCAGGGCTCCGGCCGCCCTCCCCCCCCGGCGCCCTCCCCCCAGCGGGAGAGCAGAGCCCCCGCCGGGACTCGCCGCCCTCCTCCCAGGGCTCCGGCCACCCTCCCCCGCGGCGCCCTCCCCCCGGCTGCCGGGGGGAGAGCGGAGCCCCCACCGGGGCTCGCCGCCCTCCCCCCCGCGGCCGGAGGCTTTTTTGCCTCGGGCGGCAAAAAAGCCAGAGCCGGCCCTGCTCACAGATTTTTGGAATTTGGAAGATTCTGATTCTTAAAACTTGGGTTCAATGCTGTATCTTTAGAAATTTCACATTGGTAACTTCTTTGCGTTTTGTCAAATCTGCAGTGAAAGTGTTCTTGAAACAAACAACATGTGCTGGGTCATCATCTGAGTCTGCTACAACATGAAATATATGGCAGAATGTGGGTAAAACAGAGCAGGAGACATACAATTCTCCCCCAGGGAGTTCAGTCACAAATTTAATTAACACGTTAATTTTTTAATGGGCATCATCAGCATAGAAGCATGTCCTCTGGAATGGTGGTCGATGCATGAAGGGGCATACCAATGTTCAGCATATCTGGCATGTAAATATCTTGCAATGCCAGCTACAAAGGTTGCATGAGAACACCTGTTCTCACTTTCTGGTGACATTGTAAATAAGAAGCTGGCAGCATTATCTCATGTAAATACAAACACACTTGTTTTTGTAGTGATTGGCTGAACAAAAAGTAGGACAGAGAGGACTTGTAGGCACTGAAGTTTTACATTGTTTTGTTTTTGAGTGCAGTTATGTAACAAATACATTTGTAAGTTGCACTTTCATGATAAAGAGATTGCACTACAGTACTTGTATGAGGTGACTTGAAAAAAACTATTTCTTTTATCATTTTTACAGTGCCAACATTTGTAATAAAAATAATAATATGAAATGAGCACTGTACACTTTGTATTCTTTGTTGTAATTTAAATCAATATATTTGAAAATGTAGAAAAAAATCCAAAAATATTTAATACATTTCAATTGGTATTCTAGTTTTTTACAGTGCAATTAAAGCTGTGAGAAATAGTGATTAATTTTAAGTTAATCACATGAGTTAACTGCGATTAATTGACAGCCCATATATATATGGTATATATATATAATAGTATATAATAGTGTGTGTGTCATATATCTATATCATATATCTATATCTATATCTATCTATAGGTAAGGACATAAGAATGGTCAGACCAGCGGTCCATCTAGCCCAGTATCCTGTCTTCTGACAGTGGCTGGTGCCCAAATGCTTCAGAGGGAACAGAACAGGGCAATTATTGAGTGATCCATCTCAAGTCATCTAGCCCCTGCATCTCTAAACTGAACAGTCCCAGTCTTTTAAATCTCTCCTTATATGGAAATTGTTCCATGCCACTAATCATTTTTGTTGTTCTTCTCTACCTTTTCCAGTTCTAATGTATCTTTTTTTTTGAGATGGGGTGACCAGAACTGCACACCATATTCAAGATGTGGGCAAACCATGGATTTATATAGTGTCGTCATGATATTTTCTGTCTTATTATCTATCCCTTTCCTAATGGTTCCAAACATTCTGTTAGGGTTTTTTTTGACTGTCACTGCACATTGAGCACATGTTTTCAGAGAACTATACATGATGACTCCAAGATCTCTTTCTTGGAGTGGTAACAGCTAATTTAGAACCCGTCATTTTGTATGTAGTTGGGATTATGTTTTCCAATCTGAATTACTTTGCCTTTATCAGCCTTGAATTTCATCTGTTATTTTGTTGTCCAGTCACTCAGCATTATGAACCCTTTGTAACTCTTCACAGTCAGCTTTGGATTTAACTATCTTGAATAGCTTTGTGTCGTCTGCAAACTTGCCATCTTGCTGCTTACCCCTTTTCCAGATCGTTTATGAATATGTTGAACAGCACAGGTCCCAGTACAGATGCTGGGGTGGACCGCACTATTTACCTCTCTCCACTGTGAAAACGGACCATTTATTCCTACCCTTTGTTTCCTGTCTTTTAACCAGATACCGATTCATAAGAGGACCTTCCCTCTTATCTCATGACTGTGTTCTTTGCTTAGAAGCCTTTGGTGTGGGATCTTGTCAAAGGCTTTCTGAAATATCTGTCTCAGGGATGTGAAACTGGTTGCACAGGGGGTGCATCAGGCTGGCCCATCCCATCTAATATTAGGCAATCCAGTGGTGCCAGGAACTGGGTGGAGTACCACGGGAGGAGGTTCATGCCTATGTGTGGATTTGTGTGTCATGTGACACTATGGCAAGTGCTAATAGGTTGGAATGAGGAGCCAGGCCTAGACCCAAGTGACAGGAGCTGCCGTGAGTGAGTGAGGGGTGGGCTCTATTTCTAATCCTGCCTCCCCCCAAAGGTCTCCCCTCCCCTTGCCCACATAACCCCGGCATGGCAGGACCCAATGCTCCCAACCCTCCTGCATCACCCAACACTGGTCCACCAAAGGGTTTTAGTGTATTTTGTGATCCTCTACTACCTTAAAGTTCCCATTCCGTGTGTGTGTGTGTGTGTGTGTGTGTAGTATTTTGATTTCAGGAATGAGGGCAGCTGTTTTCCCTTTAAACAGCTGACATTGTATTAGCTTTGTGGGGAGGCACTTTAACTTTCCATAACTGCGGCAATATTGAGCTAAAATCCCGTAAGGAGACTCGATATTATCTTCTCACCTATGATACAGTAGTCATAGGTACAAAATCATTATAAGGGCTTAAAACAAAAAACAATCTGGATAAAGAACAATGAGACAAACCACCAATGACATGCCAAAAACCAGGATGAAAAAACACTATTAAAAGTCATCTTTTCCAACCACCCACACTATTTCTTATGGTGAGTATAGAGGGAAACAGTGATGTGTGGTAATAGTTAGCAAAAGCTGAGTTGTCAGTAGTGAACACTCTACATGACTTTTATCCTGACCATGCCTACACCATGGAGTAAATGCTAGACCTCACAACCCTTTCCTGCTGTGAGTGATCTGGCTATTGGTCTCAAAGCGATTCATGTTGAGCAAATAGTAGGACTAAAAAGAAATGTGGCATCCCATAAAGACAGTTAGTAGCATCAATCACAGTCTAGGAGATTTTGTCATATGTCTCACTGATGCAGAGACGAAAATGGCCAGTGATGAAGATGGAAAGAGGGGTTGTGGAAAGATCGGGGAATGTTTTGCAAATTATTCATAGGCCATGGTCAAAACGTAAGGATCTGATAAAGCAATCATGTGAGCGGGTTGTTGGTGTACCTAAAATAGGTGAGAGTCAAGTATGATATTTTCCTTGTAATCCTTACTGCATGTTTTTCTAGGGCTTCTTTCACTGGTATTCAAGCTGTAAATAGATCACACAGAACAGATCAGCACAAACATCTAACAGGACATGGGCCACAAACAAGAAATGCCACATTTTTAAGATTAAAGGACAGGTCAGTATCCTGAGAGAGGCACTTAAGGGCGCTGATGTCCTTAATTCTAGAGATGCCTTTGTTTTTATTCCCACAGTTAACTGGAGAGGCAAATAGTAGTAGCTATATGTCCATCTAATAGTCCTCTCCCTTCCTCATAATGAATTGGAGGTGCACAATTTTATACCAAGTTTAAGGTAGCCCCGGTTTCCCCAATTTAAGGAAATCCTCAGCTGTCCCTTTAGGGCACATTTAACGTTCACTTTGTGCAGCTTCAGCCTTTTTGTCCTTGAGTCCTTCTGTATAAGGAGGCATATTTTCATCCGTGAAGGTAATTAGCCATTGGAACCATTTACCTAGGACTGTGGTGGATTCTCCTTCTCTTGAAGAATTCAGATCAAGACTGGATGTATTTGATCAACTAGGTAGATGATCATAATGATCCTTTTTGGTCTTAAAGTTTATTAATCTCTCTACTGCCTAATTTTTACTATACCGATACATTTGTTCAATTTTCTTTTCTTTTTCTTTATTTGATCTTTGGTCTCATTCATAACCTCTGAAATCAATTTGTCTCCCCAAACCAGTTAGGAAATATGCTAATTGGTTATCTTACACCATTCACCTCATACTATATAGTATATCTTTGAAATTGAGAAAGGCCAGTTGTTGGTATCACTGTTGCTATAGGTGGACCTGCGATGGGGCCCTGATCTGAGCTTGGGGGCTTTAGGCACTTCTGGAATACAGATGGAATTGTTCCCATTTACTCTAACAGTGAATTTGGCATCAGGATCCTAGGGTGCGGGTTATTCTCTGTGTTTTCTTTAACAAAGTTACATGTATTGTCATGAAAACATTCTAAAATATGGTTCAATTTCAAATCTAAAACTTATTTGAACTTTGGATTGTAGTTAATCTAGTACAGGGATCGGCAACCTTTGGCACGCGGCCAGTCAGGGAAATCCGCTGGCGGGCCAGGACGGTTTGTTTACCTGTAGCGTCCGCAGGTTCAGCCGATCGCAGCTCCCACTGTTCCGTGGTTCGCCGTTCCCAGGAGCTGCGGGAAGCGGCGTGGGCTGAGGGATGTGCTGGCCGCCGCTTCCCGCAGCTCCCATTGGCCTGCAAAGATCTTGTGGTTTGGCAGCTGTCCATAAGGGCTGACTGTTTTTAATTGCGACCATTGTATATTGATGATATGCAACCCAGTCCCATCCCTAACAAAAGAGCATGAGACTCAGTGAGGCTACTCATATGCATAAAATTAAATGTGCGTGTGAGTTTTTGCAGGATCAGGGCCTTCTTGGGATTCTGGATGTTGTTTTGCAAAGCACTGAAGCACATGCATAATTTTAAGCACATGCCTGCAAGTTTTGCTAGATGGAGGGTTCCGTGCTCAACACCCTGCAGAATCAAGCCCTTGTTTATCTAAGACCAATGGCAAGATTTTCAAGAACATCCCTCCAGGTCATTGTTAAAATAAAACATCACAATGTCCCATCCCAGCAAAATCGAATGAGTTAAGACAGGCATGTTTATTTGAGCTCTGAATTGTGTCAATTTCTTTTAAAAAGTTAATTAAATGTAAGTTTTTTGTTTATATTCCTTTAAAATCAAACCAGACTTTCAAAGACTTATTTTTTCTGATCTAAAGTTGTTCCAGTCATTTAAGAAGTTCAGTGGGACTACATGCAAATGTAAAGCTAAGTCTATGAGTAAACCATGGTCCAAATGTTTGCCGTTAGATAACCCCTATATTTGCAATATTAAAGTTATTCCCTTGTAGTAACTAACTGAGTAGTACACTGGTAACTGAGAAATACAAGTGAATGATGCAGATACTGCAGTAGCATTAGGTAAAACTGGCAATGGACTTTCAGCCTTGAAAGTTGGGAAGACTGCTGGTCCCTTTCAAGGATGGTCTTAAGCTGCTCTAAATGGCCGCTAATCTGACTGTAACTTTGACCATCTAAAATGTTGTTTTGGGTCATATCTTAGCATCTGTATCTATTTCCCCTGAAGTCAGTGGGAGTTTTGTCTGAGTAGGGATGGAAGAATCGGGTGCAAAATGTATGTGGGAGCAGTGGTATAAAATATTGTAGTGTGTAGTATACCTTAAGTGGGTATCCTGTTAGCTGTTGTAAGCCTGTCTGCTGTGTCTGTTTTTAGGAAAGGGACATTGAAATGGCAGATGTTCTGTAGGGAAACAGGATTTGTAAATTAGGTACTGTATAGAGCAAGACAGTTTCTTTTTTTTAAAGTATGATAGGCTGTTTCAGTAGATCATTGTGTTTTGTAATCTTTTATTCTTTTCAAAGATTATTGCTAAACTCTTTTTCTATTTTGTCATATAAAGTGGGTTCATCCAGTATGCGACCTAGAAAATGCCATCTGGAAGCGAGGTCTTAGATCAAGAAAATGTATTAATGTGCAACAAGGAAGGTAGCAGTGTGGATGTCACTCACATATCCATCATTGTGAGGAGTTAATATGTGTATCTGCATTTCATTCTAATTGATGAGTCTGTCTGAAGTTTGAAAAGCATTAAATTGCTGATGCTCATGTGATGGAATGTCTATTGTCAAAGTATGGATGAAAACTGAGCCTCATCACTGCAGTCAGTTTAAAAATGATTTGTAGAGAATTGACTTTGAATGTTTGTATTAGAGGTCAGAGTTCCACTTAGAAGGCTCACACAGCTGTAGAAATGTCTAGAATTGCTAGAGTTATGTTTTACTATTAAGTAAATGCTTTAGGTAAGAATCCCAACCTGGCAGTAATTTTGATTCATTAAAATGGAAAAACTAACTGGAGCAAAGCAGCTGGGACAATTTCTAAGTAAATTCATCAGTCATTCAGAAACTATGCATTTTAATACCTGTAAATAATGGAACAGTCTATCCAAATGGAAGCCTTTTATTGATGTGTAAGTAAAGTTGAGTGTCACCCTCAAATTTCAAACTTTAATCCCACATTCCCTTGCCTTTGCAGTCAGATGAATAAAGCTATTTTATTTATATTTTCTTTAACTTTATTTTTATTTATTTGTAGTATTACCCATAAGGCCTACAAGTCCTAGACATGTTCCAGGACCCCATTGAGCTAGACACTGTATTTTACTTCAGCAGCATGATTGATTTAGATGTCAAGCGAAATGAAATCTGTGTACAAAAATTGACATGCGCCATGTGCAATAGCTCCAAAAAGATGTTGAAGTGTATTGATAAATACTTGTTTTGGACATTTTGAAAATATAACATTTGTACTCACTGGATTAATGCTATATTAGAGAACTATAGAAATTAAAGATGCAGAAAAAACTACTAGGACAACTTCTATGTTCCCTTGTTAGTACTGGAATATTCCCTACATTCTCATGCTTTTTAATATGCTATGACCGTTATTATAATCTTTTCTTTAATACCAAATGGAGATGCTAATAGAAATACTGACAGTATAATGGCACTGAGAAGAAAATTAAAGAAGGTTATGCTTAGGAAGAATGCAACATTGTGAACTCAATTTTTTCCTTTAAATATAGACACACACATCCCTCTAAGTGTAGTGAGAGTCACACACTATTGCATATGATGACAGAACTGACACACGTGAATATTTAAATGCTTTCTATAGACAATAAAGCAAACACTGCTTTCTGTCATTTTTTAATAGGTAAAAAGATGGCTTATCGCAAAGTGAATGCAGACCAGAGAACACAGGGGCACTCTCAATACCTTGACAACGATGACCTCCAGGCCACCACATTGGAACTAGAATGGGACATGGAAAAAGAGCTGGAGGAGCCTGGCTTTGACCATTTCCAACTGGATGGCACAGTTGATCACCATTCGGGAAATTCACAAAACACCGACATTGATCTCGAGCCTATTCAGCCCTCGGCATCCCCTAAAGGAAGATTTCAGCGACTTCAGGAGGACCCGGACTATGTGTCACATTATACAAGACCAGCACCAAAGAGCAACCGCTGCAACTTTTGTCGGATATTTAAACTATTTTGCACTGTTTTGACTTTATTTATTTTTGGAATTTTAATAGGATATTATGCACACAAAAGATGTCCTCCTTCCCCCACTCCTTCAGAACCAAGTGACCCTCATTTCTACCACGATATTCTCAAGGAAATCAAAGCTGAAAATATTCAGAAGATTTTCAGGTATGTACCTTTAAGATTTATTGTTAGCACTGGTAGCTAATGTTTCTGATAGTATGTAAACACTTTCTTTTAATCTTTTGTTTCTTCTATACAGTATGTTGTTTGCAAACATTAATTCTGCTGTTTGTGTTCAACTTTCTCATGATGTTTGTGACACTTGCATCAGATATACTTGTAAGGGACTTAGAATGATGTGAAAAAATGTATAATATTAATGCAGAACCTTGTTTAAAAAAAAATACTTCCATAATGACCCAAATCTGGGCAGTGTTCCTATTGTAAAATGGGGGATTATTTTTATAGGGAACATTATTTTGTTAAACATTGAAATGATTTTGGATGTGCACAGATTGACAAATTCAGACCATTCAAAGAAAGTACTGAAGCTGGCAGTCTTTTTATAGGTTTATTATGTAAAAAAGGTCTTGGATGGTAGCCATATTTATCAAACAGATCTCTAGATTCTGATGTAAAGGTTGTAATTATTTAAAAGCAAACAATTGTGTATATGTACACAGACACCGTACAGATATTTGTGTTGATTCATGCAGGACTGTAGAAGCAAGGGTATAATGAAATATTGTCCTGCAGTCCTTGCTCACTCAAAACCAGTGTTGACAACTGACATGATTTTATGTCATGTCTCATGATATTTGGTGTTTTTTCTTAAAGCCCTAGTTCCAGGAGACAGGTGATTACTTGGGAATCTTGGCTTACTTTTTTAAATATGAAAGATCCTATCCACATGGACTCAGACAAGATTGAAAATGTGAACTTTGAAGGTCCCAAAACCAGTAGGCAAATAAAAAGACTGACATGTTTTTTTCCCCAAATATCATGTTTTTAAAGCCAGTGTCATGATTTTTTGGGGACTAGTTTATAACCTTTGAATTCTGAGGGTGGGCAATACTGCAAAACACTTATTGAAACCACAGATTGTTTTATTGGGGAAGTAGCCATTGATCAAACTATTTATACAGGACACATCAGGCCTTATATGTTTGGAGGTTCTGACCATTTTTCTGCAGCTGTGAATGCTGAAGACAAAAAGTTTTGCATAAATTTGATCCGAGCTTTGCATGTTACACCCTTGTGAAGCAGGACACTGGCAAGTCTGATTGCTGATTTGTAGCAGAATTGGAGCTTAGAAAGAAAGTCTGGACCTTATATATAGAGAGAGCTTTACACAGATAGTTTGGACCCTATGGAGAGTCTGAATGGGAATGTTTATACAGCTGTTACCCTGTTATTTGTTTAACCTGTTTAATTTTGAGGGGTTTGTCGCTTTTCTTTGTGGTAGTGTAACCCACACACCTCCTGGACGTGGTGTTCTGTCCCATCTAGTGGCACCAAGACCACTTAGTGAGAGTTAAAATGAGTCTGCTCTACAGCCTTAGCTAAGAGCCAGTTGGCCTTTTACTCATGTTGAAGAGGCTCAAGCACTAAGTTCTAGAGGTCCCCGTTTCGATCCTGCCCACTGACGACCGGGGTCTGTCAGCGTTACAAGTGGGGGTTCTCATCCAGGATTTCAAGTGGGAAGTCTCTGAAGCTCGGGATGCACTTCCTCAGCTAGGGGAAGTATGTAACCCACACACCTCCCGGGTGTGGTGTTCTGTCCCATCTAGTGGCACCAACACCACTTAGAAAGAGAGAAATAAAATGAGTCTGCTCTACAGACTTAGTTAAGAGCCAGGTGGCTTTTAGCTCATGCGGAAGAGGCTCATGCACTAAGCTTCAGAGGTCCCCGGTTTGATCCCACCTGCCAACGACCGGGGTCTGTCTGCGTTACAGTAGTATCAGTCTTTTGATAAAGTATTATCGGACAAGAATTTTGAGTGGCTGGCTATCAATTGTCTATCAGAGAGATATATATCTATATACATAAACACTGTTTTTAGTATGCATTATTACCCAAAAGATGGTCTCCGACCAAAATGTTGGCCTTAGAAAAACTGAGTTTTCTGTTTTGTAAATTGAATGTTTTAAGTGGCTTTCCCTCAACATCTGTTTGGCAAGCCTCAGAGATATTGCAAGGAAATCCGTTCAGATGTAGGATAAACAATAGAGAACACATCATACTTGTAGCTTGAAAACAAACTGACAAGATGGAATATATATTGTTGTAAGATTTTTTTTTTAAAATGTATTTTGAATTACTTAGAATAACGGGCAGCTGCTTAACTTGCCTTTTCTAAATGCGAGGGTGGAATGGCATTAATTTAATTTTCCTAACTTACTTCTTGGCCCAGACTCAACAATGACAAAAGATTGTATTTACAATCCTGAATAAGATTTAGAAGGAAAACTGATATAGTTCATGATGGTTTAAATCTAATCATTAACAACATTTATATCACCTTCATGCATGGTGAGGGCCAGAGTAAGAACTTGCTGCACCCACCTAAAGCTTGAATCTTTGGACCTTATGGTGTCTAATAAAACATCTGTGGCTGGCCTGAGTCAGCTGACTTGGGCTTGCAAGGCTTGGGACATGGGGCTATAAAATTACAGTGTAGACTTCCGGGCTTGGGGCTGGAGCCCAGCTCTGGGACCCCTCCCCCCTTGTGGAGTCCAGAGCCTGAGCTCCAGCTCGAGCTCGGACATCTACACTGAATTTTATGGCCCCACAGCCCGAGTCCTGCAAGCCCAAGTCAGCTGACACGGGCCAGCTGCGGGTGTTTTGTTGCAGTGCAGATATACCTTGTGGACCTTTCCAGCACTCATTGAAGTTAATGGACAGACTTCTATTGATTTCATTGAGCTTTGGCTCAGATTCTATATGGGTGCAGTAAAACTCACCTGCCAAACACTGGGTTCGGGAGTAGGCCTCATGTGAGACAGAAGCTGTACTCTCTCTGCACAGGTTGTATGGGGTATAAGGCAACTAGATCCACTTAAGTATGAAACAGTGGTCCTGCTCTGACTGAGTCTGTCCTCACTAGACTGTACAGGACCAGTATTGAGATCTTTTCTGAGGTGAAAATGGGGTGCACAGACATCCCTGTGCAATGGCTCCATCTGTGAGATCAGCCACTATGCAGGGCTTCTGTGAATCTAATGTTGGCCTTCTGCCTCCTGGGTGGATACTACCCTAACCCACCAGACAGAATGCTAGAGATCTTCAGACAATAAAATACTGTTTTGGCTTTTATCCTCTGTGCTTTAGACCTTTTTTTCCATGGAACATACTCATTGTAAAATTTCAGTGCGATTTAGCACAGTTGTAATTATTGGCTTTGGTTAAATGTTCTAATTAGCGACACAGCCTAGGTAAGGATTATCTTCCTAAAGTATTTAAAACCCCCAGTAGGGAAATACTGAAAAACGTGCACAAGAATAAAAATCAGTCTAGTCCCTGTAAATGGTCCAATCTTTTAGCAGGACTAAGATCATCACAGATTCTGAAAGGCAAAAATGCTCACTGTAAAATAAACTGTTTTGTTCCACCTTCTCACTGCATTGTTCAGTGCCACAGAAACCATGACAAATTATACCGGTAGAACCTTCTAAGTTGTCTAAATATTAAATTGCTTAAATACATGTATATAAAAGAAACATATTATGGGCTAAATGCAGCCCTGATATTAACAGGCACAACTCCATTGACAACAATCAAATATTGTGACCCTAATGGAACTACACTGGATAATGGCTTAACTTGTCTTCATAATTTTCTTTGCGAGAGAGATCGAATAAAGTTATAGGGACAGACCGTACTGTATATAGCTGGAGAAGGCTGATCCAGTGGTTAGGGGCAGCTGCAGATAGGCATCTAGTGGGATTTTCAAAAAAGCCACAGTAGGTACCTAACTTCCACTGAAATCTGTCCCGAAGGGAGGCAGTATTGCCTAGTGGATAGAGCACTGGAACTATGGAAACCTGTGTTCCTTTTTGACTCGGACACTGGCCTGCTGTGTGATCTGGGACAAGTGACCTCACCTCTGTGCCTTGGTTTCCCTATCTGTAAAATGGGGATAATGGTCCTTAGTAAAGCAATTTGAGATCTACTGATGAAACATGCTATATAAAGCTAGACGATATTATTAAATCACTTTTGAAAAGGGAACTTTGAAAAGTGTCCTAAATCACTTAAGCATTCTTGAAAATGTAACCCCTTAAATTTTCTCCACACTGTGCCTCTGTGGAGGTGAAATGGGGAAAAAAAACTTCCTCCATTCAGCGTGCACATGTCAGATGCAGTCTGGCCCAGCATCCCTCATTATACTCTGAGAATACTTTTAATTACCTGGTCATTATACCTTTTTGCAGAATGGTGTTTATAATGAGTAAACTGAACTTGCCAAACTAAGGAACAGCAGTATATCATTTGTACTGTACTGTAAAATGTCAGTTCTCTTTCCCTACATCTTCAGTATATTTTCCCCTTGCCCTATAATATTTTACAGGAAAACATAATGTAACATACAACACAATGGGTGACTTTCTGGCTCCATTGACGTCAATGGGACTTTGGCATTGACTTCAATGGTGCAAGAATTTCACTCAATGTGTTTATTGTTAACATTGTGTATTGAGGAACCACAAAACATCAGCTTGGTTTCCTAACAAGTGATTTCAGTGGGAATATTTTTGAGTAAAGACTAAAGCAGGGGTCGGCAACCTTTTAGAAGTGGTGTGCCGAGTCTTCATTTATTCACCCTAATTTAAGGTTTCGTGTGCCAGTAATACATTTTAACGTTTTTAGAAGGTTTCTTTCTATAAGTCTATAATATATAACTAAACTATTGTTGTATGTAAAGTAAATAAGGTTTTTAAAATGTTTAAGAAGCTTCATTTAAAATGAAATTAAAATGCAGAGCTCTCCGAACCGGTGGCCAGGACCCGGGCAGTGCGAGTGCCACTGAAAATCAGCTCGCGTGCTTCCTTCAGCACGCATGCCATAGGTTGCCTACCCCTGGACTAAAGGATAGGGTTCAAAATGCTGATGTTTAATAATCAAAAAGAGAGAAAGAAAGAACAGTATTTCAAGGAATCATAGATCTTCAAGGCCATTCTTCTCAGCTTCCTGAAGGTGCTCTCCCTTTGTAGAGGCAAGACTCCATAATTAATTAGACAGAGGTGCAATCCTGAACAGGAGTTGCAACAGCATATTGTCTCAATATTCCCAAGCATCTCTAGCCAATAGGAATACAATACCATACACTGGACTCCAATTTAACACATCTAAATAGATTTTAAATGTCATTTACCTTTTAGATCCTAGATTAATTCAGTCCAGATGCAAGTGCATTCCTGAACTCTCGTAATCACCTCCTCACTCTATAATTTCTTGTGAACAATAAATAATGAGACTAATAAAAGTTCATATGAATGTTTGTGGGAAAACAAATATATAAGGGTTGCAATTGTAAATACCATCAAAGTGAATTTGAGGTTTCTGTGCAAATGAACACTTATGAATATATTTTGCAGTATTTTATTCTCTGCTGTCATCTAAAAATACAGCCGGAGTGGCTGCACTTAAACCAAATTCCTGCCTAAATATAATGTATGCATTTATCCTTTAAATACTGAACTGATCCCTAAAGGCAGGAATTTTCCATAAACATAAATATGTAATGCTGACTCTTCTAATCAGGCATGTCATGAAGATTCATTTTTATGAGGTAGGATAGAGATAATTGAATTTCATGTGCATTTTAGACAGACGTGTGGGGGGGAGAGGAAGGGCAGTAATGGAAAAAGATTTCCAGTTAGCAAACAACCTTTAGATTCGTTGGTTCAGTTTCACCATAGAAATGTGATAGTACAAGAATGAAAACAACTTGACAGTATAATTATAAACACAACTTTTGATACATAAGAAACATACACAGCCAAAATATCTGGAATGGTCTTAAACTTCAGAGTCTGAGTTTGATTGCTTGAGTTGAATGGTTCTACCTTTCTGTGCTACTGCTGTCTGTGCATTCTGCTATATACGTTACAGGAGCTTTTGCAATAATGTCAACGAGAATTAATTTTGAGTGTATTGCAAGATATTATTTTTAGTATATCATAAAGCATTTTATCCCTCGCCATCACTGTTGTTATTAACTTATTGTTTTAGTAAAGTAGTGCCTAGAGGCTCGGACCAAGATTGGTGCCCCATTGTGCTAGGCATAGAACATGCAGTTAGACAAGACAGTCAAAGGATGAAAGGAAGCAAAAATATGTCTCTCTTCTTCAAAGTCCTTAATATATTTGAGTGAATGCTGGTGTACAATTGAATATAATTTCTGAAATTGAATAGTTTTCCTTTCTGTTGCATTATATTTTTGACAAACCAAATGCATTTGGATAGGAGAAATATAATATAGTAATTATATTGTTTGCTGTGACTAGTAGATGGGAATTTCAGCTTTAACCGATAGAAATGTCTCAAGTACCAGAACTTTATTATGGAATATTACAGCAGTTTTAAAACTTGTATTTCTTTCCAGATCAGTTCATAAGACAACTGATTTTTTTTTGCAGATTGTGTTCTAGTGACAGAATTTGGCACATTTGTCTGTTTATTCTGCCAAGGAAAGCAAAAATAAGTTTCACAAACCAAATGAGTTATTTTCAGCGGTGATGGTTGAGAGATGCAGTTTTTTAACCTGAAGTCTGCGACTTCCTTGTCTTCCAAAGTTCTTGATAGGAGCAGAAACTATCAAGTTTGTCCTTAGCCTGAAATCCTGTTTCTGACAGTGGCGGGTAATTCATGCTTCAGAAACAAATGATTACATGGTCCATAGAAATCAGCTGTTCCATGTTCCATGCCAAATAGGCTTCATGGTAGAGTAAAACTGGGTATCTTTTCCTGCAACAGCAAAGGTTACCACCATCCCTTGAGCTAAAGGCAACTGTAGTAGTATTGAGGCTGAGCCTATGTCTACACGACAGCTTATGATGGCATAATTTATGTCGCTCATGGGTGTGAATAAGCCATCCCTCTGAGTGACGTACATTATACAGACATAAGTGCCGGTGTGGACAGCACTATGTCCGCAGAAGAGCTTATCCCACCAACGTAGCTACTGCTACTCGTGGGGGCTGGAGTAGCTAAGATGACAGGAGAGCTCTCTCCTGTTGGCTGAGAGTGGCTACATGGAGAGCTTACAGCGGCGCAGCTCCATCGGTGCAGCGGCGCCACTGTAAACTCTCTAGTGTTGCTGTGCCCTTAGCTTAGCTGATCAGTTTATATTTAAATTTTCCTTTAAATATTTCCTTACCTGTCCTTTATCAGTGGTTAATTTGACTGTTCTCCTTTCTGTAGCTCATTATGTCAACCTCTGTATTTTTCATGTTGAAGACAGATTTGACAAGGGAGTTTTAGCTCAGCTATCTCCGCTTTAATTTCATCCCCCACATAATTTATTATTGGTTCTACTTTCTCCCTAGTACTTTTTCACTTGATACACCTATGGAATCCCCTGGACTGCTTTGGCTAGCATTAACTTGTGTTTGCTGCCCTTCTGTTTCCCTGCAAGCTGTGCCTAGCTGAATATTTCTGCTTCCTCATTTTCCCTTTCCAATACAGGTTTTCATTTACCCTCATATATTTTTGCTTCCCCTCAGGGAGCTACGCTGGACTTAGCCTATTTGCTGCTTTCTTCTTTTATCACAGAAATTGTAGTCTGTTATGCCTTAATTAGACTGCCTCTTAGGAATCCTTAACATTTTCCCACTCCGAAGGATGTTACTACTTCCTTCTGTTGTACCTTACTCATCAGATTTCTAAATTTTCCAAATTATGATTTCTTGAAATCCGATACCCTTGTACTTCTGCACTCTGTCATCCCATTCCATACTATACTGAATTCAAGTAGATCATGACTACAGGATCTCACTTACTCTATTAATATCACATTCAGCGAGTCTCACACTCAACTATTTTCCATCAACTTAAATACAGTTGCCACTGGCTTAGAGAACAGGAGTACTTGTGGCACCTTAGAGACTAACAAATTTATTTGAGCATAAGCGTTTGTGGGCTACAGCCCACTTCGTCAGATGTATAGAATGGAACATATAGTAAGTACCTTGGGAGATGGATTTTTTTTCCCTCTTGTTCTTCTCCCATTCTGTTTGGTGATAGCAGATTCCTACTAGCAATTATCCTTTGTTTCTCATTCCATATAGCCTTCATACCCAAAGAGTTACTTCACTACACTCTTCACTGTGAAACTATCGTTCCCTATAGCAACAGCTAGGGCTTTACAAGAGAAAGGTGTAGATCCCGTCATAATATGCATAGTTGTAACTCACTGTACTATAGGGGGCATTTCAGGGTCCTGCTCCCAGATGGTGATCTTCCCTGCAGAATCTCACAAATCCATCTCTGTTAAGATTTGATTTGTCACTGGTGTACAATGCAATCCGTAACTTAAGCTTAATGACTTAAAATGCTACAAGAAAAAAGAAACCAACAATTCTTCTGCTCCCACTTCTATCCAGTGCCTAACCCCCGCTCCCCAAACCAAGCCTGCTGTATAGTGAAAGATAATTGTGTGATCAGATACAGTCTTTCTGAAAAAGAAAACTTTCATCTTTTATGAGGAAAGCTTTAGTTCCCCATACAGAAGTCTCCTATTTCCTAGCCATTGACATAGTAAAAAAATCTTCAAACCCTTAAATCATTTCTTACACAAAGGCCTGTAAGAATATGTCTTGCAGCCTTCAATTAAAGGACAGTAAAATCTGGCTCAGTCATACCAATGGGGGTGAGTGTATATGGTGATATTGGTGGGTGTGTATGGTGGAATGCAGAGTCTGAAATAAGGGTCACTTCCCCATTACTGTATTGCACCCTCCTCCTAGAATGCAAGTTTAAGTGTTCCTCCATAAGAAAAGTTCATGGCTTAAATACATTTAGACTGAAGTCTTCTTTATTAGCTGTTTGGAAACTGAAGTCAGCACCCTCCTTGGTAGCCACTAGCCAAGTGAATCTACAGATTTCCATTCCACAAACTATACGGTCGGTTGGGGGGGTCATAGTATCTATTTATATGTTAATTAATAATATGCCTATCAAATATAGGTGCAAGTACAAAGACTTCTTTAAAAAAATAAAAAAGCCAAAACAATTGCATGAGGTATATTGCTCTCCACCGTATCCCAGTGCTCTCCATACCCATGCATAATAACTTGGAGAACATAGGAATATGTTTTTAAAAACTGGTAGTGAAGATATGGCCTATGGATCTCTCGGAAACCTCTGGAAATCCAGGACCCAGAAGGTTGCAAGAAAATCTACACTGAATTTTATGGATTATTAATATTCAAAGGAGGGATGTCTCTGGGTCTCTTGTGGATTTTTGTGTAAAGGAATCATCTACATTCTGTTTCTCTTTGTATTAATATCTTATGGAGATGAATGTGGCCCTTTTGTTTGTTTTCCTAATGTTGGGCGGGATTAATGTGAGACCTCCTTTTGACAGAGAAAGAGGAATGGATTACAGAACTAAAAATTAATGGTAGCTTAAATATCAGTGATCATTACTTGATCATATTTTATAGTATGCAAACAGTAAAATATATATATTTTGGTGATTGAAAAGTGCCAGTCTCGCAACGCTGAAAACCACTGTAGGTCAAATGAGCTAGGAGGAAGAATTTAATCAGAAAAATGTGAATGTTAATTGGGAATTGTTTAAGAACACTTTACTAGATGTTCAAAAAGCCACAATTTCACTATCAAGTCAGAAGGTCATACAGATTAAAAAAAAAATGGCCTGGTTTAGAAAGGAAGTGAAGGTAGCTCTCACTCTCTAGGGCTACGTCTACACTATGGGGGGGATCAATTTCAGATACGCAAATTCAGCTACGGGAATAGCGTAGCTGAATTCAACGTATCTGATCCGACTTACCCCGCTGTGAGGATGGCGGCAAATTGACCTCCGCGGCTCCCCCGTCGACGGCGCTTACTCCTACCTGGGCTGGTGGAGTACGCGCGTCGATTCGGGGATCGATTATCGCGTCCCGACGAGACACGATAAATCGATCCCCGAGAGATCGATTTCTACCCGCCGATCCGGGCGGGTAGTGAAGACAAGCCCTAGGTGTGTGGGTGTATGTGGGTGAGAGAGAGAAAGAAAAAGGAAATTGATAGTAATGAATATAAATCAAAAGCTAGGTATTATATAAAACTAATAAAGGAATCAAAGGGACACAAGGGGAAACTGGTGGCCAGCAGAGTTAAGAACAATATGGAGCTTTTAAGTATATTAGGAATAAAAAGAATCCTAACAATGGTATTGGTCCATTACTACATAGAAATGGTAGAATTATCAATAATAATGCCGAAAATCTTCTTTTCATGAGATCAAAATTTTGATTGATAAAAGTAATAGTGTTGATGTAATATACTTAAAAGTCTGTAAGGTATTTGACTTGGTACTGCACAATATTTTGATTAAAAACTAGAAAGTATGTAAATTTAACATGGCATACATTAAATGGAGTAAAAGCTGGCTAACTGATAGGTCTCAAAATGTAACTGTAAACAGGGAATCACCATTCAGCAGGTGTACTTCTAGTGGGATCCCTCAGGGATTGGTTCTTGGGCTAATGCTATTTATCATTTTTATCAATGACCTGGAAGAAAAGATAAAATCCTTACTGATAAAGTTTGCAGATGACACAAACAATGGGGGGATGGTAAATAATGAAGGGACCAGGTCTAGTTTGGTAAGCTCAGTGCAAGCAAACGACATGCATTCTAATATGGCTAAATGTAATTGTATGCAGCTAAGAACACATAATGTAGGCCACAGTTACAGGAAGGGAGACTCTGATAAATATTTGGGGGTCATGGTGGATAATCAGCTGAACATGGGCTCCCAGTGTGACACTGTGGCCAAAAGGGCTGATGTGATGGTTGGATGCATAAACAGGGGAATCTCAAGTAGAAGTAAAGAGGTTATTTTACCTCTGTATTTGGCACTGGTGTGACCATGCTGGAATACTGTGTCCAGTTCTGTTGCCCACAATTGAAGGATGTTGATAAATTGGAGAGGGTTCAGAGAAGAACCACAAGAAAATGATAAAAAGATTAAAAAACATGCCTTATAGTGATAGACTCAATCTATTTATCTTAACAAAGAGAAGGTTAAGAGATGGCTTAATTTCAATCTGTAAGTATCTACATGGGGAACAAATATTTAATAATGGGCTCTTCAATCTAGCAGAGAAAGGAATAACATGATCCAATGGCCAGAAGTTCAAGCTAGACAAATTCAGACTAGAAATAAGGCATGCATGTTTTAATGGTGAGAGTAATTAACCCTTGGAACCATTTACCAAGGGTTGTGGTGGATTCTCTGTCACTGACAATTTTTAAATCAAGATTGGATTGTTTTTCTAAACAATATGCTTTAGAAGTTATTTTGGGGAAGTTCTATGGGCTGAGTTATACAGGTGTTCAGATTAAATGATCACAGCGATCCCTTCTGGTCTTGGAATCTATAAACTATTTTTGGTTATAGTGAAATCTGAATATAAAGCAGGGAGGTCCAAGAGTGTAAGTTTAATCCTTCTAATGCTAGTTATAGTCTATGATCAGGAAACTCCCACTGACTTTCAAAAAGGTCAGAATTTCATCCAAAATTTGTTGATTCAAGACTGTATTCAACATCACAAGCACAAACATTTTGTATCTCAGGTCTGCAGTGTGGTTCTCAGAAGACATTTTTTCCCCACAGTTGATTATTTTTTTAACGATAACCTTTAAAAAAAATGAAGCTTAGATATTTGATTTGGGAAATCATTTTGTGTTCTAGATATGTCCTATATAAGTGAAGTGCATTCTATTGCTTAAAAATCATTTCCCTAAGCACTGCACCAGTGTGATATAGTAATGAATTAAACCCAAATGAGTCTTGCATTCACATTGGCATAATAAGTAACTAGTCCCTTGTGAAATTTCCTTATTATCTAAGACAGCCCAGCCTAATGACTTTCTTCTTATAGCTTGCCTCTCGCTAATATTATGTAGTATTGTGCTAGAGAAAATAGAAAGAAAATCACAAATTCAGGACAAATTACCAGTTTATAAACTCTTTAAATCACTAAAAATGTCTTAACTGGTCTCTGAAATGTGCTGATCAAAGAGTGATGGAATTGAAGACACAGGAGGCATTTCCCAGCCTTCTGAGTCCTTTGTTTCCAGTGAAGAAGAAAAGCATGCCTAACTTTGATGTGCAGGAAGTGTTCTATATAAACACTACCGTTATGGTGCGTCAATAAAACTGATGATAATAAAACCAATCCAAAGGGACTAATTCTTAAAATCAGTGTGTAGAAGTCCTGTAGATACAGTACAAACTTAAGTGTGATCATTCAGAACATCATATTTGTTTTCTTGCTTAATTTAGAACGCTGCAGGTAATCATCCCCCCGTAACAATATCTCAACACAACGTACATTTTCTCTGGTGACCTATGTTTTTTGGGTTGCACAGCTGCCATTTATTTTAAGTACAGAACAAGTAAAGCATGGGCACTGAGATCACCCTGCTGGTGTGCCTCAGCCTTGTTGTGGCAGAACTATGGTTAGGGCTTAGATGGCAGTCCAGTGTCCATGCCCATTGAGTACCTAGCCCTGCTCTCATAGACAGCTAAAGCAGTGCAAGTTAGTCCCAAGTGGAATGGGGGCTTTTGTGACATACTACATTTCCCAATAGGCACTAGAATGAGCTGAATGAGCATAAGAAGAGAAATAAAGTGCTTGGTAAATGGCTGGCATAGATTAATTCCTCCCCTTTCCTGAATCAATAGGGGAGCCAGGGAGGGAATTGTGACTCTCTGAATCATATTTCCCTCCCTAGGCTGTTCTTGGAGCAGCACATCTAAGCACTGATCCTTACACGGTCTGAGGCAGAGTCACCGACTTATTCTTAGGTGAAGGATAAATGAATAGTATTGGGAAAAATCAGTTCTGAGCGTCGTTTTTGTTGCAACATGACAAATGGGTACAGGCTGTCGCCATCTATGAATCACAAAATATTAAGAACATAAGAATGGCCATACTGGGTCAGAACAATGGTCCATCTAACCCAGTATCCTCTCTTCTGACAGTGGCTGGTGCCAGATGCTTCAGAGGGAATGAACAGAACAGGGCAACTGTTGAGTGATCAATCCCCTCTCATCCAGTCCCAACTTCTGGCAGTCAGAGGTGTAGGGACACCCAGAGATGGGGATGCATCCCTGACCATCTTAGCTAATAGCCACTGATGGACCTATTCACCATGAATTTATCTAATTCTTTTTTGAACCCAGTTATACTTTTGGCCTTCACAACATATCCTGGCATCTCTACAAGATGACTGTGTATTGTGGAAAGAAGTATTTCTTTAGGTTTGTTATAAACCTGTTTGCTATAAATTTCATTGGGTAGCTCCTGGTTCTTGTGTTACGTGACGGGGTAAATAATACTTCCCTGTTCACTTTCGCATTGTATTAGCAGGAGTGTTATATAAGCAAGACACAAAAAGTAATTCTTCCACTCTACTCAAAGCTGATTAGGCCTTAACTGGAGTATTGTGTCCAGTTCTGGGTGCCACATTTCAGGAAAATAATGGACAAATTGGAGAAAGTCCAGAGAAGAACAACAATAATGATTAAAGGTCTAGAAAACATGAGGTATGAGGGAAGATTGAAAAAAGTGTATTTGTTTAGTCTGGAGAAGCTAATATTGAGTGGGGTCATAACATATTTCAAGTACATAAAAAGTTATTACAAGGAGCAGGGAGGAAAAATTGTTCTTTTTAACCTCTGAAGATAGGACAAGAAGCAATGGGCTTATATTTGCAGCAAGGGCAGTTTAGTTTGGGCATTAGGAGAAAATTCCTAACTGTCATGGTAGTTAAGCACTGGAATAAATTGCCTAGGGAGGTTCTGAAATCTCTGTAATTAGAGATTTTAAAGAGCTGATTAGACAAACACCTGCCAGGGATGGTCTAGATAATACTTAATCCTGCTTTGAGTGCTGGGGACTGGACTAGAAAGCCTCTCAAGAGCCCTTCCAGTCTTACAATTCAATTAAGTTCTGTGATTCCATACATCTCATGGTTGTATAGTCCTCTAACATATTTCCCCACTTAGTCATCTCTTTTCTAACCTGAACAGTCCCAGTCTTTTTAATCTCCTCTCATATGGAATCTGTTCCATACCCCTAATCATTTTTGTTGCCCTATACTTTTCCAGTACTAGTTTTTCATGGTTGTTTTATGTACTCTTCTCTTTTTTTGGTCTCCCACTCTTTTAGGACTCTACATTAGACTATAACTAAAAATACTTTGCCAGGCATGTTTGAATATTCTGTTGTCTGCCGGAAAACCTCTCTGTAACTCTCTCACAAATTGACTAAGTGGCAGCATTTTGGGCCATGGGCCTATTTGCCATCTGTCTTCATAAACAGTGCCACCCCTGCCAGTCTCACAGCTGCAGCCACCTATTAGCTTCTTGAAGGAACCGAATCTGACAAAAACACACACACACGATACTCAGCAGGCAAGTTATTTACATTTTAGGCCATTTGCTTTCAGTAACAAAATGCAAAGGTATCCTGAAACCAGACAAGGCTGCTCTTTGCTATCCAATGTTAGTAACCTAAAACGAGGAGGAGAGTCAGCAATTTTGGTCCTAGGGGCATAGCTGGAGAGAGATTGAGAAGCAAACCTTTCAGAACAAAATCCCTTAGCAATTTAATTAGTTTTACTGAATCCACTGAATGTCAGCTAATTGCTTGAACAACTAGAAGGGTTTCGCTCCTACTGAGTTAACTCTATTAGCTCTCAGCATCTTTATCATACAATGCAATTAGGGTTTGACGTTCATTTTCCCAAAAGTGAGGGATCCTGGTAGTGAGCATTGGGAAGGGGTTTCTTTTGAAAATGTCCCAAAGCCTTCCCTGGCACAGAATCTTCAACGTGATCAAACTTCCTGGAAGTTAGGATGCACTTCCTGGAAAACATAAATCCATTGTGCTCTCCAGGTACAACGTTTAAGTGTAGTGTTTCAATTCTACAGCATACACTGAAACAATTAGCAGTTAGTACAGTATCCTGACCTGTGTACATAATCTCATGCCCCTGAAGGCTTTTATTTGATTTTTTTTCAGCCCTATTTGGTGTGGCTGTGATATCCAGGTTTCTGTAGTCAGCATCTATGACAGCCATTTACTTGAGGCCTGCTAATAAGGCAGACTGCCTCCAATCTCGCTGAGACCAGCAGGACTGCAATTTGTTGTGCAGTATTAAGCTATTGTTCATGGAGCACTCATAACTGAAGCGACAAGAATGAAGGCTGTTAAGGAGCATTGCTGGGAATCAATCAGGGATAATGAAATGGATATCGTCTGAATAGTAATCAATTTTAATAATTGTATGTTACAATAGCCTTTCAATAAGAGGCTGCTATTCTCAGTTCAGTTCAGTTCAGTTGGAAAGCTCATGTGCTTCCAAGGTACAGTAGTTGCCATACAGAAGCAAATATAAAATATATTAAAAGGAAGGGCTTTTTCCAGTAAAATTGTGACTTTACAGTATGACACGTCTCAAAACAGACCTAGTTCTTTTGATGAAATCACTTTTCTGTATATTTCTATAGGGTCCAATCCCTGGAATCCTTAGTAAAGCCTGCAGCATATTCAAGTGCACCTATTTGCCCGAGTAAAAGCCTACATCAGTGCATAAAAATGGACATTTGCACATAAGAAATGGGTAACAACATATTTGTGTTTCTTTTCCATTTCTTTAGTGTTCACTCCATCCATTTTTTTTTAACCAAGCTGATCAGTATGGTATTTGAGCATATCTTCTTCCCAGGTTGTGTTCTGAATTTTCTATGCTCTTGCCTTCTCTGACCCTCCTCCCCCACCCTTTTTGTCATGTTGCTGGTGCCACTCCCCCTACTTAAGCATAGACTCTCCCTCCCCATCACTTCCTCTAGAGCTCCCTCCACCACTTGTCATCCTCCCCAGCCTCCAGCTTTCTATCCCTCCCCATTTCTCTCTCCATTCCCCCTTGTCCAGTCATCTTTTTTGCTTCCCTACAAGTTACCCACAAAGGCAAGAATGACTCTCAGTATAGGAGTCAGGGTTCATGAGTGCTTTCGAGCTGCCTAGGTACTAAATCAGCGGTCGGCAACCTTTCAGAAGTGGTGTGCCGAGTCTTCATTTATTCACTCCAATTTAAGGTTTCGTGTGCCAGTCATACATTTTAATGTTTTTAGAAGGTCTCTTTCTAGAAGTCTATAATATATAACTAAACTATTGTTGTAAGTGAAGTAAATAAGGTTTTTAAAATGTTTAAGAAGCTTCATTTAAGATTAAATTAAAACGCAGAGCCCCCCGGACCGATGGCCAGGACCCAGGCAGTGTGAGTGCCACTGAAAATCAGCTCACGTGCTGCCTTTGGCATGTGTGCCATAGGTTGCCTACCCCTGTACTAAATAAAGCCCTGCCTAGATGGGTGGAAACACTTTCCACAACACCTCTTGGATGTTTTGAGCTACACCTGAATGTGGAAGCCACAACTTGGATGTGGCTAGTTAGAGAATTGCTGATGTGGGAGACTTGTTGTGGCATGGGTGGCTTGTAAATGTTTCTCTCTCTGCATGCCATATTAGGTGGCAGGGCTTTTCCTCTCAGCTGAATTGCAGGCAGCCAGTACTTCCTTAATCTTATTCGGAAAGTAAAATCCATGTTATGTTGAACAGTCTTAGGAGAGATACTAATATACACAGAGGTACATATTTTTTTCTTTTCCACTCCAAAGCAATGTTACCAGCACCTTGAGTGCTGCTAGATTTTCACAGGAATTAAGAGGTTAGAATTTGCTGTGAAGGTGTCATCACATGAATCATTAGAAGCAGTAACTTGGGTTTGTGCAGTGAACACTTTTGCCTGTGGTAAGCCAGTCACAAAGATAATTGCAAGTACAGCTCCGGGGAAAGAGTTTAGGGAACACTGCTAGGCTGGGACACAAGGGGTCTGATTCTCCTCTTGCATCAGTGTCAACAAGAGTAATTCTTTTGAGACTGATGGAGTTAGAATGACATAAAACTGGTGTATGTGAGATTAGAATCCAGCCCTGTGACCATATTGAAAAAACTGCAGCCTCAAGAAAATGGAATTGTGCTGGTGATATAAACCCTCTGAAGTATTAAGTCTGCCACTTCCATGGGAACCTGCCCATGTCTCTGATGGCAGATTTTGTTCCTGTGTTTGGATAAAGATTGAATGTAAAGCCCTGGTCTGTCTATCCTTATATACACACACTCCTGTTTATATCAATGGACTCAGTTATGTCAATCGACAGCCCTGTGTTGTGTGGTACAGAGGTGCCTCACTCCAGCAGAATCACTGGAATTATTTATTTCAAAGATGCACAGTGCTTATCAGAAGTCTTTCACACACGTCCTCTTTTAGGATGCTTGTATTCAAGGGCTGCTAACAGGAAGCAGTATTTGTCCTCAGGAGAGCTCAGGAACTGTCACTATAGCTGGCTAGTCTACTGGGACTGCAAGATGGTGACAGCTTCTTGCAGAATCCCACTGGGATCATCCAACCAGCCCCAATCTGGTCCAGTGAGACTGTTTGCAGGATTGAAGATTAGAAGATTGGACTTTGTATATTTTTGCCCTTAGCATAACACAAGTCAACTTCCACCTACATGTTATAGGCCTTGATCCTGCATTGAGAACCATGTGGAGTCAAGGTTGCACCTTTGCATTTTTGAATGCAGGATCAAGGCTGTGTATGGTCTAAATCAGCGTTTCCCAAACTTGGGACGCCGCTTGTGTAGGGAAAGCCCCTGGTGGGCCAGGCCAGTTTGTAAACAACCGGCCCGGCCCGGCTCACCAGGGCCTTTCCCTATACAAGCGGCGTCCCAAGTTTGGGAAACACTGTTCTAAATCAATGAAATCAAAATTGAATAGACTCCGTTATGTGATACCAATACATGGCTATGTGGATATTTTTCATAGGCACTTGTTTAAATTCAAGCCAGCTAAACTTCTGAAAAATGTGCAAGTCTGTTTATTGATTTTGAATGAAATGACTCTGAATAAACTTCTTTCAGGAAAGAATGTCACTACATATGTGATGCATCTAAAAAAGAATCCTTTAATTAAATTATAGGCATAATTTATTTTATTAAATATTCCAAGGAAATATATCTTTTTATTATTTTGCATGTTTGGTGTATAATCCGCCAGACTCTTACTCGGTGAACAACTTTATGTACATACACAGTTAATTCCCTGCATTAGCATTCACAGTATCATGACCTTTATGGTTAACACTATTTCATACACAAAACAAACAAGCATTTTTGTGCATTTTTGTGATAATATTTAAAAAGTCTCTTCCAATTAATCAAGATTATTTAAGGGGCATTAGAAAGCATTACATTTCCTTGTTATACATAAACATATCTCAGTGAATGTCCTTTCATTTTGCAGCCAGCAAGCTAAAATTTCAGAAAGTTTGTGTATATGTAATTTGCATAATTTATCTGAGTTCTCCTTCTTTTCTTCAGTTCCAGTAGATAATCAAAATATCAGATGTCCAATTTGTATGTCAATGTTTTCCTTTGAAAACATTTAATACAGATCTGATTTATATTAGTAGTCTGTTGGACTAGGAGATCAGTAAATATAGCTTATGGAGTATTATGGTGAAAACTTTGTATCAGTTTCACAGAGCTGGTGAAAAAATATTTGCTGAAACATTTTTCCATCTAGATTGAAATGTGTCGTGGGAATGTGTCTATTTTGATGACATTTTTAAATTAGAAGCAGTTGAAACACTTAATTTGCAGTATGTTGCTTTAATTAATTCAATTTCAACTTTTATATTAAACTATGTATGCATATAACATAATAAAATTTGAAATGTCAGAATTTTCTACAAAACAAAATTCCCTTTCTTGACCAGCTCCTGTATCTTAATTTGTCTTTGTATATTAATTTAAATCATTTAAACACAGGGTTTTTCATCCATCTGCCTGCTGTGACAAGTTAGTCTTTTTTCCTCATACTCCCATAGAGACATTGTTGTAACCATGCAATTACAGTAGTATTATGAAAGTCTATTAGAAGTAAGAATCAGTGGGTCTTTTGTTTTCACTAACCAAAGTGTCAACCTTTGGTAGGGATTATTCTAACCTCTTAAAATAAGGTCTGACCATAAATTATTATTTATTATTTGTATTGCAGAAGCACATAGGAGCCCTCCTCATTGACCCTAATGCCAAATACTTAACAAAAAGATGGTTCCTGCCCCCAAAAGCCTAGATAGATTATTTACATATAGAACTTTTTTCCCCTCCCTATTTTTCTATTTACATCTAATTTATTTTAATTCTAGATTCCCAAATAAAATTGTTAACAAAAGCTTTACGGTTTAAAGTGTGTTTCGGTGTAATGTAGCTAACCCTCACCTCTGACCACTCAATAACAAATTATGCTTTCCTGACAAAAGTTCTACACAACTTTTAAAACACAAACACATTAAAATCCTAGAAAGGAGCAGCTAAGGGACCCAGCCAATTCCCTGTTACCATATAATCTTTTATCACTCACTATTATCTTTGCAAAAAAAAAGTGTAATTTGTTTTTTAATGTTGACTGGACTCTACTGAAACACACCTTTCATTGATGAAGTGGGTTTTAGCCCACGAAAGCTTATGCCCAAATAAATGTGTTAGCCTCTAAGGTGCCACAAGGACTCCTCGTTGTTTTTACACCTTTCATAGTAATTCTTTTGTCTTTTCTTTTTGTGTGTGTGGGAACTTTCCGTGGTTGGTGTTTGGATTTTTTTTATGAAGGCTAAAAGTTTACGTTAGGTTGGTAGAGAAGGCTCAAGTAAGGAGAGCTTTGCTTCTCCAGATTTTGAGGCCCACCAACACATGGCTACTCCAGCAAAGTTTAGCAAGTCCATAGGAAAGAGGTGTGCATGAATACAAGCATGTGAGAGTTATACTTCAGTGGGATATGGTGATAGAAGTCTATGGGTGAGACTAGAGAGGGCAGGGTTTTTTTTTCCCTTGGAAATTGTGGCTACCTTTTTAAAGACTTCTCAGGAGCTTCATGTTGTGTAGATAATTGTCACCAATTTTAAAAGATGATAGTTTCACTTGAACACCCAGCATTTGGACTTTGCTATACAAGACCTCCCAGTTTAGTTCTGAGCACAATTCCAGAAGGTGGTGGTTGTGTAAAAATCCTTAAATGACAAAATTCAAGGAATTCCTCCCCTCTGCTCTGTCATGACAGCTGGGAATAGTCAGAATGTTCTTGTATTGATAACCCTTACTGTTGAAATCCTAGTACAGGGGTCGGCAACGTTCGGCACGCGGCTCGCCAGGGTGCTTACCC
>NW_020664439.1:38359056-38364256 GCF_002925995.2 Terrapene triunguis
CTCGCCGCCCCCATTGGCCCGGGACGGCGAACCGCGGCCAGTGGGGGCCGCGATCGGCCGAACCTGCCGCGTCAGCAGGTAAATAAAACTGGCCCGGCCCGCCAGGGTGCTTACCCCTGTCCTAGTAGAATAGGAAGAGTTTTCTTAATAGTTTTGGAATTTGCTTCCAGCTGAAGTCCCCCGCCTCCCCAAGGTCAAGTCTGATGTAGTTCAAGTCTCAACTATATAATTCAATTTTTTGTCAATCTATAAATATTATGAATATTGTTCAGGAGCAAAAGGTGCCAATGCTGGGAAATGATTTGTGTTATGACCATTTGTTGGCAATAGTTATTGAATGCTTTCATTTTTAATAAATGCACCCCAGCGTTGGCACGATGGGGACAGTGACGTACACTATTACATATACACAAGCTTAGGAAAAAAAGGCATACTGTTATGAATAAAGTTTCCATTTCCTATCACCGATGTAGGGATCGAGGCAAGAAACTGAATTATTCATGGTGTTCTCAGTGTAAGGCAAATGGAAGCTGCCACAGTGCTGCTAGCAATGCAAATAACTTACATAGTACAAATAATATTCTTCAGGATCACTAAGCTTATTTTTCAATGTTAACATTTCTGGAGACTATTTGTTTTATGAACACTTTATTCTATGAGAAGGAAAGAGTTAATTCTGTATGGTGGCTCAGAATCTCAGCCCTGTTCCTAAATTATTCAGCATACGTGCTAAGAAGATTGATAAGACATTGTGTTTGGGAAGGTAATATGGGTATGTCTTTTCTCCTAATGGAAAACCTAATCACCTTAGTTTTTTCACTTGAAATGAGTTCCATAAAGGCCATTTCCTATGATGTGACAGAAATAGTTAGATATGCCCATCTCTTAATTTATATTGGTGTTGTGTGTATGTACACCAGGGCCGGCTCTAACTTTTTTGCCGCCCCAAGGGAAAAAAAAGTGTCACCCCGCCGTAACAATCCCGCCGCAAGCGCCGCGCTGGCCGAAGTCCCGCCCCCCCCAGCGCCGCGCCGCCCAAAGCCCCTGCCCCCCCGAGCACCGCGACGCCCAAGCCCTCCCCCCGAGCACCGGGATGCCCAAGCCCCTGCCCCCCCGAGCGCCGTGCCTCCGAAACCCCCCGCCTCCCCGTGCCCCGCTGAACCAAAAAAAAACCAAAAACAAAAAAACCCGAGCGCAGCCCCGCCCCAAGGTGCCGCACCATGCACGTGCTTGGTCGGCTGGTGCCTGGAGCCGGCCCTGATGTACACACACACATCTATTTTTTGGCTATGCCTACACTTGCAGTGGCCTGTAGAGTAGAAACACTGCATGCTTCTACTGCCTGCCTCACCCGAGCACAAGTATGAATAGTGATGTTAGACAGTGAGGCACTGTTTAGGCGTGTAAAGACATGCCAGAATTCTAGGGTATGTGCCCTATTTGGCTCTCTACACATCCAAGCAGTGCCTCCCACATCTACACTGCTATTTTTAAGGCCGGAGCCTTTCCTAGGTGCAGGAAAAGGCTCTGGCAGGGGGGAGGCAGTGGGAAAAGACTCCTGCAGTGTGGATGCAGCCTGCTTTTCACTGTGGTGTGTAGCTATGTCGACTGTACACGTCACTGCCAGTGTAGACAAGGCCATATATATTAGCTATAGATATACTGCCTATATTATATACCCTGTGTGTTCACTATTACTGCTCACCATGGTTAAGGTTCAAGCCTGATTTCTAATCTAATCTTACCTGCCTCTCCCTTTCTGTTACCCATACCTCCTGTCGACTTACTGGAGCTCAGACACCATGAAGATGATGAATATGGTATAAATGCCTAGATAGATCCCAAAGGCTTGATCCTACCAGTGCCCTCAATTCTCAGTGAAGTCAGATAGAGTAGAGGTCTCTCAGCACCTCACAAGGGGTATATGTTTAACGCATTTTGTCAAATGGTTCTGCATTTTGTCATAGGGGCACTTTTTATCACCACCTTATACAATGTGTATACATGTGCATACAAGTCCTGTGCACATAACATTCATAGTGCCTTGTCTCGTTCTTGCTGAGATCACAGAATCATAGAAATGTAGGATAGGTGATCTAGTCCTGTCCCCTGGACTGAGGCAGGACTAAATGTTATCTTTCTAGACCATCCCTGAGAGGTGTTTGTCTAACCTGTCCTTAAAAACCTCCACTGATGGAGATTCCACAACCTCCCTAGGGAATTTGTTCCAGGGCTTAACGACGGTACTCTTGCAGTTAGCAAGTTTTTCCTAATGCCTAACCTAAATCTCCCTTGCTGCAATTTAAGCCCATTACTTTTTTGTCCTGTCCTTAGTGGTTAAGGAGAACAATTTATCACCCTCGCTTTATAAAAACCTTTTACATACTTGAAGCCTTATTATGCCTCCTCAGTCTTCGTTTCCCCACATTAGACAAATCCGTTTTTTCAATCTTTCCTTGTAGGTCATGTTTTCTAGACCTTTAATCGTTATTGTTGCTCTCCTCATGACTTTCTCCAATTTGTCCATATCTTTCCCAAAGTGTGGTGCCCAGAATTGGATGCAATATTCCAGCTAAGGCTTTATCATTGTTGAGTAGAGTGGAAGAATTGCTTCTCCTGTCTTACTTACAACTCTCCTGCTAATATATCCCAGAACGATGTTCATTTTTTTGCAACAGTATTGCAGGTATTTAGTTTGTGATCCACAATGATCCCCAGATCCTTTTCTGCAGTACTCCTTCCTAGGCACTCATTACCTATTTTTTACTTGTGCAATTGATTATTCATTCCTAAGTGTAATATTTGCATTTTTTTTATTGAATTTCATCCTATTTACTTCAGACCATTTCTCCAGTTTGTCAAGATCATTTTGAATTCTAATCCTGACCCCCAAAGCTCTTGAATAACTCATTGACTTCAATGGGAGCAATAATAGGCAGAGTCCTGATCTGAATGCAAGATCTAAAATGCTTATGTTGTACTTATTTCAGCTGCAGGTCAGCACTTTATTTCCTGTGACATAATCTCCTGTTGTTCTGTGTTTGTTTTAGAGTAGTAAATATTTCGGTAAGCCTAGTGTATAGGTGAAAGGGGTTTACTTTCTTGCCATTTTTCAAATGAAACACAACATGGAGAAAATGATGTACGGTGAGAGACTAAAAAGAGATCAATCTGTTTAGCTTATCAAAAAGAGGACTGAGAGGTGACTTGATTACAGTGTATAAGTACCTTCCTGGGGAAAAATACTGGGCTCTATTGAGGTCTTTAATCTAGCAGATACAAGTATAAAAAGAACCAGACAAGCTCAAATTAGAAATAGGGCACTTTTTTTTTTTTTAAACAGGGTAGTTAACCATTGAAACAAACTACCAAGGGAAGCAGTGGATTCTCCATTTCTTGATATCTCCCTGAAGGGTACCCAGTCTTGATTTGAAGATATAATTTAACCATACACAAAACAGGAGGCTCAACACAGGAGTAGCTGGGTGAAATTTAATTACTTGTGATTCACCCATCATCTTCTGAAGGATTTCACACACACATACACACACACACACTCAAAAGTCTTGAGATCAAATCATTTGTATAAAAAAAGTGAATTTGATTTAAAAATGGCACTTCATGGGTATAGCAATTTATTATAAGCAGTTCTTATAAAATATTGTTCATGAGGAGAGAAATCAAAATCCATCACATACATTTACTTCTCTTGCACAGAAATTTCAGTGGTTCTGAAGCACAGTAATGAAAGCTGTTCTTCAGAAATACCCCAATGCTTTGAAATCTCTGATATCAATTTAGAAAAAAATGTTATGTGCAGGACAACCAATTTTAGCAGATTTCTGATTTCTAAAGATTCTGGACTGAATCCCAGCTTCTAGAGTAACGGGTTACAATGACCCTATGTATGTGGATGTGAAAAGAAGTCATGACATTATGGTTTACCTAATTGTTTGTGAAAATAATGGAATTAATCAGCTCACTTTTTGAATGACTCTCCACAAGTCAATATTCAAGGCTCAAATAAACATTGGGGAGGGCCCAACCTTCTGTAAACTAAACAGCAAAGCACCCCCACCCATACATACCACATCCCACCCTACACAGACCCCCCAAATGCTCTTCCCACCCCACATATACGCTAGCAACCCTCCAACAGCTTTCACTTATTCTGATAGCCCCCACGCACCTCCCAACAGCCCTGACATACATCCCACTGACCTCAGCCTCCAAAATCCCAGCCCCCAACCCCACTGCCCCCAGCATCCCTCATTCCCTCCACAGCCCCCAAAACTCACACCCCCAACCAACATCCCCCATTTACCTCAACCACTCACCCGCAGCCCCCCAATTCTCCCCACTCCAATAGCCCACCAGTCACTGCCAGTCCCTCACCCACCTCCCCCAGGACCTTCCTGACCACTCATCTGTGTCCAGGGACGGTGCAAGGATGTTTCGCGCCCTAGGTGAAACTTCCACCTTGCGCCCCCCCCCCCCCCCCCGCCCCTGGGCCCCCCCCCCTGCCCTGAGGTGCCCCCCCCCGCGGCAGCTCCCCACCCCACCTGCCCTGAGGCACCCCCCCCGCAGCAGCTCCCCACCCCCCCTGGCCCGGGGAGCTGTGCGGCAGCTCCCCACCCCAGCTCATCTCTGCTCCGCCCCCTCCCCGAGCCCTGCGGCAGCTCCCCACCCCTCCCCCCCACCCTGAGGCACACACCCCCAGTTGCCGCCGAAGAAAATGCCGCCCTCCAAATGCTAGCGCCCTAGGCGACCACCTAGGTTGCCTAATAGGTTGCACCGGCCCTGTCTGTGTCCCCTCTTCCCCCAGCTGAGAGCTTCACTCCCATCCCAGGCTAGGGTGTCTCCTCCCAATCCCAGCTGTCCAGCTCCACTTGCTCCCATTGCCTGCCTCACACTCACATGGCCCCGCTGCTCATGTTTGGCATAGCCGCTCCTCCTTCGTCATGGAGGGGTGCCTGGGCCAGACTGAAGCGAGTGGCATTGTGATCTGGCACACAGGGTCTCAACACTGCTCAGTTTTTTTCCCCCTAGTCAACAGGACCTCTTGAGATGGGGGTTCTTGTAGAAGAGCAACAAGAGTACATTGATAAATCTGGTCCTCTAGAAATGGTTCTAAGGGTACGTCTACACTTACCGAGGGTCCGGCAGCAGGCAATCGATGTTCTGGGATCGATTTATCGCG
>NW_020664439.1:38369256-38431616 GCF_002925995.2 Terrapene triunguis
GCGTCTGGACCCGCGGTAAGTTCGGACTAAGGTACTTCGAATTCAGCTACGTTATTAACGTAGCTGAATTTGCGTACCTTAGTCCGAAGTGGGGGCTTAGTGGGGACCAGGCCTTAGAATGAAAAACTTCTCCCATTACTTTCTATTTTCAAGGGAATCAGAAAGCCTATATTCAATCTTATTTTTAATTTGAGACTATTGAACCTGATAAGGAAGAGAGACAAATGCAGATAACTGACCTATCCATCTGTTTTTCTTCTGTAAATTGAGGAGATTTGAAGTCTGCCCATGATTTTAAGATGTTTTAAGAGAGTCTACTTTTGCATGCTGATTTATTCCTCTCACAGAAGACCTCTCTAGTTTCTAGTGTGGACTACCTGTTTACAAGGTAAGATTCTTTCTTTCACAGCCCAAGAAACCAGAATAAAATAAGCTTACTGTGTCCAGTACTGGTAGCTGTTGACTGGTACAAGTTGGGATTGAATATATTTACTAGCGCTGGTTGAAACACAAAATTTCCATTTCGCAGGAAATTTTGATGTTTTGGAATTTTTTGTTCTGAATCAGACAGGAATATATTTTCAAAATTTCCCACATAACAATTTTCAATAAGAAAAAAGAAGTGTTGGAAATCTTTTTTCATTATTATTGCATAATATGTCAGTAGTAATAGTGTATTTTATGTCATGAAGTAATTTAAAAATGAAAAACATACAATTTGAAATGAAATTTCAGAATTCCCCCAAATGAATATTTTTCCAAATCAAAAAATTCCATTTAGATATATATTTTTTGTGGGAATTTTCATCAAAATCAACACATTTTTCTAAACATTTTGATTTTGATGTAAACAGTGTTTTTAACTGACAAAACATTTTGATGAAAAATTTCTGACTACCACAAATATTCACTGTATATATTAGGTGAAGTGTTGGCTTATTCATGTAGGAAGTTTGAGTTTTTTCAAACAGTGTGGTTGAATTCTACAACTGTTTTGAACTCACCCAGAATTTTCTTCCTTGATCCCTTCTCAGAGCTGTGTGTCACAAAGGTGGTCAGCCATAGCTAAGTAATGTGAATCCGATAACTCTTTTGCCTGGCGTTCTTTGACTAATGCTTCATCTGACAGCACTATTTCCTGCCAAAAAAGGACATCTGACTTTTCATATACTGTGCATAATTTTCATAATGGCGCTACAGGATTTCCTTCCCTTCTAGCACTGTTTGGATCTGAATCTTATGTTGCAGTCATTTACTAGATCTTTCCCTTGAGCTTTGGCAGGATTTGATTTGCACTACTTATGGTTGCACAATCAGCAAGTTTCTTTTTGTTCCTCATTTTCTTCCCAATGTTGTGGCCTATTTCTGCCTAATCAGTCTGTTAACATTATTAGTTTTGTTCTCTTTAAAGGCAGATTTTCTAAGGCAAAAAGGGCAGTTAAGCCCCAACTCTCATTTGTGCTTTTGAAAATCTCCCCCCTTATTATTTAGACTGTTTGCATAAACTCCATGTTTATATGTTGTTATAAATAGAATGTGGGTTATCTGCAAGCATTCTCATCATTTTGTAGCTACAGTTATGGAACAGGTGATGTCCAAACTAGGCCTCTCATAGGGCCAATCTTTCAAAGGTTTTGCCTCATATTTAGGCACCAAAATAAGGGCCAGTTTTTCAAGAGCTGTCAACAGCCAGCAGCTCCTATTGTGATACTGAAAACCAGATTTTAAAAAGTGCCCAGTACCCAATGTGCACTTATTTTGACTCCTATGTGGGAGATGAGCACTTTTGAAAATCTGTCCCCAATTATGAACACACTACTCTTTTGAAAAGATGTTACTAAATAGACAGTGAATTGCATTTCCCTAACTTAGCCTTGCTCTAGGACTTCCATCAAGAAGGAATGGTCTCTTTGATTTTAACGATAATATTCCTATTCATAAAACATGCCCTGCTTCTACCTTGCAGATCTCAATGTATATTCTTCAAACTATTATGGCTTAAGCTTGATGTCAGTGCTGACATTGACTTTGTGACATGGTGTTGTTAAATTTGTTTCAAAATCCACTATTATTATTATTCATGCACTCTATCTAGGTGTACATTTATCATAGCCACAAACAACATAATTCAAATATTAGGGTAAAGCAAAACTATTCAATAGAAAGTGTTTTTGTGAGAAGAAATCTTAGGAACATTATTAAGATTAACATTATATTATCAATATTATAACCATAGGCCTTATCTACACTGGCAGCAGTGTGTAAGGTAAGGTATGTGTAGCTGCATGCTGGAGTGAAAAGCAGGTTGTGTCCACAATGCGAAATGTAGCTCTACACAGCAGTGGAAGTCTCTGGTAAAGGGAAGGCACTGCCAGGGCCTTTCCCTGCTAGAACATTTCCTTGCTGCCAGAGCCTTTCCCCTTTGTCTCCCCTCCGCCAGAGCCTTTCACCACCACGTGAACCATGTGAAGCCACACAGAGCCATGTGTAGGTACATGCTTCAGTGTATATGCAGCCAGCTTTTCACTGCAGCGTGTAGCCACACATACCCTACACACCGTAGCCTGTGTAGACTAGTACTATGGTTATAGTTGGTTAAATATAGTTATAATTATATTTAATTATATATCGTTAAAATTTAGCACTACAGTGCTAAAAATAGCAGTGTAGATGTGGGAAGCAGTAGAGAGCTGTGTAGGGCAGTGGTTCTCAAACTAGGGCTGCCACTTGTTCAGGGAAAGCCCCTGGTGGGCCAGGCCGGTTTGTTTACCTGCCGCGTCCGCAGGTTCGGCCAATCGCTCCAGGCCAATGGGGGCTGCAGGAAGGTGGTCTGTCTTCATATCCAAAATAATTGGAAATAACTCAACATTTTGAAAATAGAGAATATTATATTACCTATTGGTGCATGGCTTGAAATGTTGTGGCTGAGACATCTGATACAATTGCCTTAGACCAGGGGTTCTCAAACTTCATCGCACCGTGACCCCCTTCTGACAACAAAGTTACTACATGACCTCGGGAAGGGGCGCAGAGACCAGACCCCACCACTTTGGGGGGGGGGGGGGGGGGAGGGCCACAGCCTGAGCCCCGCCACCCCGGGTGAGGGTGGAGCTCAGGCATCAGCTTCAGCCCTGGATCCCAGCAAGTCTAATGCTGGCCCCACTTTGGGGTCCTGTCCCACAGTGTGAGAACCACTGCCCTAGACTTTTACAGAGATCATATAGTTTCCACATAACCATCACAATTTCAGTGAAATAATTGTTTCCTTTGAAATTGCATTAGGTCCAGAGAAGACTGGGATCTTGTATGATTTCAGCGGGAGATATATACCTTTATTACAAATAAAAATAAATCAATAAATCACACACAAAAATGAACAGCTGAGCCTGTGATGTTGTAAGCTAAGCAGTGTTGGACTTGGTAATTACTTTGATGGAAAATAATTGAGCAAACCTGAAATGTATTTTGGTTTGTCGGTGAGTGGTATTCTTTTTCTTTCTGAGTCAGCACTCGACTAATATCCTAGAGAAATTAGTGTTGCTGAAGTGCTGGCTTTTAGATGAGACATAAAATCAGAACCTTGGCAACGTTCTGTTTGTTGTTTGTTTGTGGGATTTTTTTTGTTTGTTTTTGTTTTGTTTTTTGTCATCAAAGGTGCTACAGCATTCCTACCCTCTCCTCCTCCTTCCAAAGTAGGAATATTAGCTCTGCTTTCTTGATGAGATTTTAATATAGGTAATTGCATTGTGCCTACCTAAACTCCACCTGCAGTTTAAATTGGATAGGATGTTCTTGCTAATTTCTTATCTTAAGCTTGATATACACATCTAATCTGTTGCCGTTGTCCAATCAGGAAATGACAATTTCAGTGATGGTGGAAATGAATTCCGTTTATCGTACAGTGTAGTTCAGGGGTCGGCAACCTTTCAGAAGTGGTGTGCCGAGCCTTCATTTATTCACTCTAATTTAAGGTTTCGCGTGCCAGTAATACATTTGAATGTTTTTAGAAGGTCTCTTTCCAGAAGTCTATAATATATAACTAAACTATTGTTGTATGTAAAGTAAATAAGGTTTTTAAAATGTTTAAGAAGCTTCATTTAAAATTAAATTAAAATGCAGAGCCTCCCGGACCCCCGGTGGCCAGGACCCAGGCAGTGTGAGTGCCACTGAAAATCAGCTCGCGTGCCGCCTTTGGCACGCGTGCCATAGGTTGCCTACCCCTGGAGTAGTTTATAAAAGCCCTTTGGGGTGAAAGGCCAAATATGAATCTAAAATACTGTGATTTCTAGTAATTTAACATCCGACCAAACTACCAAAACAAAGAATAGCAGAGTACGTTAAAGATATAACGGGCTAGATTCTGCCTCTTTTACTCACATTGGGTAGTACCTTCCTCTGTAAGTAGTCCCACTAATGTCAATTGGATTACTCCTGGAGAAAGGTGCTGCTCTAAGGAAGTGTCATAAGTCCGGGTCCAAACTGATTTGCTTTAGCTGCACATCTCCTAGTTTGTCTTTATCTCCTTTTAAAAGATTTGTCCATATTTTGTCATTTGTGGTCAGATGTGGTCAAATTCTGCAGACGTTCATTGAGCAAAGCTCCTAAAGAAGTCAAAGAGAGTTTTGCCTGATTAAAGACTGTAGCATTTGACCTTTACAGCTTTAGTACTGTTGCATTTCGAAGTTTGTCTCTTCATTTTTCTTCATTATAACTAAGGTTAAGATTTTGTCACAGTTGTTTTTAGTAAAAGTCATGGACAGGTCGCGGTCAATAAACAAAAATTCACGGAAGCCCATGACCTGTCTGTGATTTTACTAAAAATAATGAAAGGGAGGCTGACGGGGGGATGATTGAAGCCCGAGCACATAGGGGGCATGAGAGCCCAAGCCCCTCTACAGCACCCACCACCCACAGAGGCTGATGGCTCCGGGGGGGCTGCCACCACGTAGGGGGCCGCTGCTGGCTGATAGCTCTGGCAGGGATGCTGGAACAATTTATATAGTGGGGGTGCTGAGAGCCATTGAACCAAATTGTAAACTCTGTATATGGTGGAAACCATGGTGTCTGATGGAGTTGATATTGATATTCAATTTTGTTTACTAATCCAAAATAAAACTGAGTATTTGATTCTTGGCAGTAATGAATGTCTAAGGCAAACCTAACTCGGTAATATTTTCTCTGGAATGTTCTCACCTGCCCATTCCCACCGATATGAGGAATTTAGGGCATTATCTTGGATTTGCAGCTCTGTAATGGCAAACATTTTTTTAAAGAGACTATTAAAAGAGACTGATTTTTTTAATATCATTTCAGAAATATAAAAATTAAATCCTGCCTGACTGCTATGGATTTGGAAATTGTTTTTCCATGCTTTTGTCACATCCCACCCGGATTAATCTAATTCCCTCTTTGCAGCTTTGCCAGTATCGCTATTGCAGAAATTGCAACATGTTCAGATTGTGGCAGCAACAATGATCTGTGGTTCCCTTGGGAAGAGCAAACTTCATAAATTTTGAAGTCGCATTTTATTTTCTCCTGACTTTGCAATGACTTGAAGCTCACAAAAAGAAAAAAAAAGAAAAAAAACCCCACCTATGTTCTGAAAACACTGAAGATCTGACCGGATCGCATCCCTACAGCCAATAGAGTTAAGGCTGAAATTTAAGGCCATGTTGTCCCCTCCCATTGCAGCTGGCTCAGTTTTAGGAAATATCCATGAGGATCCTCTTTGAACTATTCCCCTCTATTATTCTATTCATGATGGAATGGTGTTTTGCCCTCCTGCTACATGGTTGGGTGATCAGATGTCCCGATTTTATAGGGACAGTCCTGATTTTTGGGGCTTTTTCTTATATAGGCTCCTATTACCCCCCACCCTCTGTCCCGATTTTTCACACTTGCTGTCTGTTCACTCTACTATATGGAAGAGATCATTTTGCTCACGTAGAAAAACTGTGGATCCTTTTTGATCCAATGGAGGCCAGCGCCATGTTCACAGAGGCCCCCATCTCTCCTCCTGTCTACTACAGCTGCTGCACCATGAGGGACTCTCAGTGGTTCCGTTAATTAGCAATTATTGTGCCTCCTGCTCTTAACACAACAACAATAGTGTGAAGAAATCACGTGGGCATAGTGGGCAGGGTCCCAATATCCACATCTCCGAAGCCCAGTAACATATGCGCACTTGCTCCGGTTAGTTTCTGAAACCCAGAACACAGTAGCAGGTACCAGTAGAGGGCTCACAAAGTATTGAAAGAGATACTTACCCTATTCCTATACAGTACAGTAACTCTCACTATGTTGTGTCTAAGTGAACTGTTTAAGAAAAGTAGACTCAGAGACAAGCACCTACAAGATCTCTATCAAGCATTCTTAAAACTACAATACTCACCTGCTCAAGTGAAAAAACAGATTGACAGAGCCAGAAGAGTACCCAGAAGTCACCTACTACAAGACAGGCCCAACAAAGAAAATAACAGAACTCCACTAGCCGTCACCTTCAGCCCCCAACTAAAACCTCTCCAGCACATCATCAAAGATCTACAACCTATCCTGAAAGATGATCCCTCACTCTCACAGATCTTGGGAGACAGACCTGTCCTCGCTTACAGACAGCCCCCCAACCTGAAGGAAATACTCACCAGCAACCACACACCACTGAACAAAAACACTAATCCAGGAATCTATCCTTGCAACAAAGCCCGATGCCGATTCTGTCCACATATCTATTCAAGTGACATCATAGGACCTAATCACATCAGCCACGCCATCAGGGGCTCATTCACCTGCACATCTACCAATGTGATATATGCCATCATGTGCCAGCAATGCCCCTCTGCCATGTACATTGGCCAAACCGGACAGTCTCTAGACAAAAGAATAAATGGACACAAATCTGACATCAGGAATCATAACATTCAAAAACCAGTAGGAGAATACTTCAACATCTCTGGTCACTCAGTAACAGACCTAAAGGTGGCAATTTTGAAACAGAAAAGCTTCAAAAACAGACTCCAACGAGAAACTGCTGAACTTGAATTAATATGCAAATTAGACACTATCAGCTTAGGCTTGAATAGAGACTGGGAATGGCTGAGCCATTACAAACATTGAATCTATTTCCCCATGTTAAGTATTCTCACACCTCTTGTCAAACTGTCTGTAATGGGCTATCTTGATTATCACTACAAAAGTTTTTTCTGTTAATTAATTAGCCTCTTAGAGTTGGTAGGACAACTCCCACCTTTTCATGTTGTCTGTATGTGTATATATATCTCCTCACTATATGTTCCATTCTATGCATCCGATGAAGTGGGCTGTAGCCCACAAAAGCTTATGCTCAAATAAATTTGTTAGTCTCTAAGGTGCCACAAGTACTCCTGTTCTTTTTGTAGACTCAGAATGTGTGTGTTTTGTGTGGTTTCTCCTAATGCTCCTGTCATACGGTACAGGAATGTTTGGTCTCCTATGGCAGAGGTGAGAGTATTTTTTTTATAAAGGATTTAAGTTTAAATTTTTTGTTTTAACATTTGAAGTGCTAGATGGATAGAAGCCTAATCCATTAGGTCACTCACCCTACCACACTTCTCAATCTATGTACCGCCTCTCCTGCTTAGTTCTGAACCTATGACACTTTTGGCTCTGATTGCTTTTAAGGGATGAAACAGGAATTGCCTGTATTTTTGCTGCATTAGCCCTAACCCTTTGGAATACCATATTTTGTTACTAAAGAAGTGCTCTAAATTTAGCCCATTTTGAAAGTGATCAAAAATTTTGCTCTGGATTCTGATGTCAATTAATTCTCCTGGAGTCATTGGAGTTTATCTGTATTCACAACAGTGTAACTGAGTTCAGAATCTACCCTTTATATATTTCTAAAGCGTATGGCACTATGATGTGATCTTGAATTATTCTAATATTTTCTGTTTGGTTGGTGAAGTGCCTTGAAAGCGTTGGCAGATCTATGCTATATGAAATAACATGCTGGAGGGTATTTTTAGACCAAAAGAGAAAAAATGCCATAAATGTATAGTTTTGAGACCAGCACTATATAGAGTAAATCATACAACTTGAGAGATACCACACTGATATGCACCTGTTTGCTACAATAATTCAGAAGAAACTTTGCTGTGCACCCCGACTGAAGTAACAAAGTCAACAATTTAATGGGTTGATTTTTAAAATCTGGCAACTCGTTTATATAGATTGTAAAATCTTTGAGGCAGGGAATGTATTTCATTTTATGCCTGTACTGTACCCAGCACTTTGGGGTCCTTACCTCAGCTGGAGCTTCTAGGAGCTATTGAATTATTATTATTAAATAATAATGTCATTTTGCAAGAACAAGTGATTGCAGATGTAGCTTATGTTGTTCAAATGCCAAACTGCCTGATATGCACACTCAGTGATAATTATATAAAATGACATCAATTGTAAGGACAAAGCCCAAGGCTGGGTGCAAGTGGAGCTGATAATCAAGTTCTACATACTTTAATTTTTCTCTCTACTTCAAGAGCCAGCTTTAATCCACAGAGTTTTGTTCGAGTTTGCAAAGTGCTTTTTGTTTTAAAATATCCCCAAATCTATTATTTCAGATGACAAGACACATCTAAAATCCAGTAAACCTCACCATTTTCATTATTATTATTATTTAGTTTTTCTATCATTTAAACTAGGGCTGTCAAGCGATGAAAAAGTAATCACAATTAATCGTGTTTTAAACAATAATGGAATACTATTTATTTAAATATTTTGGAATATTTTCTACATTTTCAAATATATTGATTTCAATTACAACACAGAATACAAAGTGTATAGTGCTCACTTTATATTTATTTTTGATTACAAATATTTGCACTGTAAAAAACAAAAGAAATAGTATTTTTCAATTCACCTAATACAAGTACTGTAGTGCAATCTCTTTATCATAAAAGTTGAACTTACAAATGTAGAATTATGTGCAAAAAATAACTGCATTCAAAAATAAAACAATGTAAAACTTTAAAGCCTACAAATCCACTCAGTCCTATTCCTTGTTCAGCCAATTGCTCAGACAAACAAACTTGGTTATAATTTGCAGGAGATAATGCTGCCCGCTTCTTGTTTACAATGTCACCTGAATGTGAGAACAGGCGTTTGCATGGCACTGTTGTAGCCGGCGTCACACGATATTTACATGCCAGATGCAGTAAATATTCATATGTCTCTTCATCTTCAACCACCATTCCATAGGACATGCGTCCATGCTGATGGTGGGTTCTGCTCGGTAACGATCCAAGGCAGAGCGGACCGATGCATGTTCAACTTCATCATCTGAGTCAGATGCCACCAGCAGAAGATTGATTTTTCTCTTTTGGTGGTTTGGGTGCTGTAGTTTCCACATCTGAGTGTTGCTCTTTTAAGACTTCTGAATGCATGCTCCATACCTTGTCCCTCTCAGATTTTGGAAGGCACTTCAGATTCTTAAACCTTGGGGCGAGTGCTGTAGCTATTTTTAGAAATCTCACATTGGTAACTTCTTTGCATTTTGTCAAATTTGCTGTGAAAGTGTTCTTAAAACAAACCTGTGCTGGGTCATCATCCAAGTCTGCTATAACATGAAATATATGGCAGAATGTAGGTAAAACAGAGCCGAAGACATACAGTTCTCCCCCAAGGAGTTCATTCACAAATTTAATTAACGAATAATTTTTTAATGAGCATCATCAGCATGGAAGCATACGAATGTTTAGCATATCTGGCACATAAATACCTTGTATCGCCGGCTACAAAAGTGCCATGCGAACACCTGTTCTCACTTTCAGGTGACATTGTAAATAAGAAGCATGCAGCAGCATCTCCTGTAAATGTAAACAAACTTGTTTGTCTTAGCGATTGGCTGAACAAGAAGGAGGACTGATTGTACTTGTAGGCTCTAAAGTTTTATATTGTTTTGTTTTTGAATGCAGTTATGTAACAAACAAAAACCTACATTTGTAAGTTGCACTTTCATGATAAAGAGATTGCACTACAATACTTGTATGAGTGAATTGAAAAATAGTATTTATCATTTTTACAGTGCAAATATTTGTAATAAAAATAATAATATAAAGTGAGTACTGTACACTTTGTATTCTGTGTTGTAATAGAAATCAATATATTTGAAAATGTAGAAAAACATCCACAAATATTTAATAAATTTCAATTGGTATTCTGTTGTTTAACAGTGTGATTAATCACAATTAATTTTTTTAATTGCGATTAATTTTTTTAGTTAATCGCATGAGTTAGCTGTGATTAATTGACAGCCCTAATTTAAACATGTTTGGACACATTTTATTTAATTTGCTGGAATGCCAAGACCTTGTAAACTATGTATCTGCGTGGAGTAAATTCTTACAGCCAAGTTATACATCTATGAAAAAGTAGTGTATAATGGAAACATTGACAGATTTTACTATTGGAATGCTTGAGGGTGCTTCTAAAACAAGGCCGTTAGTGATTTGTTCCTTGATTATTTATCTGGAGTGCTAGGTTGATATAGACCCAGTATCCCTTTGAGATCAGTCACTAAATAATGGATGCAATCTTTGGCTAACAGACTTTCTGTAGTTTTGTGCTCTGGCTGCACAACACTCTGCCAGAATATACTAAATTTACTCTCCACTTGCCAGTTTTTCACATCTAGGTTATAAACAGGCTTTATTTTTTTCCTTTTTCATTTACAAACAAATTGTTACACAAAGACATGTTTATGTGAATTTTTCTAACCTCAGTTTGAAGGTTTGAGCTCTCTTTTATGAAATGTTTTGAGATGCTTACTATGAAAAGCCCTATATAAATAAAGTGATTGACGGATTAGTTCATTTGCTTTTTATTTCTTATACTAATGCCAGATAACTTCATTATTAAATATTACAGCTCAGTAATCTTGTATGTCTAAAATGCTAAAGGGCAAATGTTTGTAATCATGGCTCTCTTTAGCTACAATTAATTTGGCCCTCTATATATGCATACTCTTAAACCTGGATCACAAATTTTAGCTAAGGTTTGGACTCCTTCCTTATTGAAGATAATTTGATTTCAAATTGCAACACTTTAGTAGTATATGTCAAGTCATATTCTCTATGAAATCTCTGCTATATGAAAACCTTTGCTATCATCTGCACGCAATGAGCTTGGTGTCAAGTTACAAGTATCTGTCTTAAGTCTGAATGGTTTATACATTTGATTATAATGTTTCAAAACTCTTCTTCACATACCTGTTTTTTAAATAGCTAATGTGTCATTCAACTGTCAAATATTATGCCTCAATATTAAAGCATTTTCCTCCAAACCTTCATTAAGATGTGGTTAGTTGCCTTAACTTCAACATGCAGTTTATCAGAAATTTATAGTGACATTCATTTTTGTTCCTGCCAGTTTGCTATTAGTTAATTAATTTATTTATTTATATTCTGGTCTGAGATCAGTTAGCATTGCCCTGACATCAGCTTGCAGTATGATGGGAGAAATGTCAGTCTCAGTCAAACTCAAGTGGTTATGTTGAACCCCTGTGGACACAATGCATCATTTGCTGATGCTCTTTCCCTGTTCATGTAACTGGATTTGCATGGTATGGTGTTTCAAATTTTGGACTCCTGAAAACCACCTGCATCTGCTGAGGTATTCAGACAAAGAAGTATGGATGCTGGCCAGACTTGTGCTGTGCTCGTGCCCATTGCTTACGTGTTTGACAGGAACATCTGGTAACACAGATGCTGAATTCTGGAGAGCCATAATTATTTTGAGAGGCGGGAGAAGTTGTCACACACAGTTATTATCCTGCTACTATCACAGGTATTAGAATCAAGGAGATCATTTTGTTCTTTGCTGACAGCATATGTTTCCTCAACTTTGGAGATGAGCTATCTGGATGTCATGTAATATGCAGATTAAAATTTATCTTATGTTTTTATGCAGTTTGAAAAAAGCACAGAGGATGTGAATGGAAAATATTTTGTTTTCTCGGAATACCAGCTTCAAGAGCTATTGTGGTTGCTTCCAAAATATGTAGGATAGTCTATTACATGTGAAAGCTGATGACAAGAGCCTCTGCTGGTTTTGCACTATGTCCTGGAGCCACTCATAAATAAGATTGTCGTATTTTATACCAACGAATGGAAAGTGCCTCAGCTCTGCTTATCTCAGCTGTAAAGTCCTCTTCTCGCCTTCCCGCTCACATCTTTCTTTCAGAGTGTTATTAGAAAAAATATGACAGGTGTGATTTTGTGTACTTGTGTGTTTACAGAGGTATTCTAAAACCAACATTTAGACTGCACTAAAACAATAATGTCGGGAATTTTAATTCAAGTAACAAGAATCTGCAACTAATTTATAAGGGAAGCCTTTCACTGAAAAATGAAATCTGACATTATTAGCTGCAGGATTCATTTCTAATACATATTGGATTTTTTTAAAAGCAAGCTCTATTTTTGGACATCTGCGGGAGTGGGAATAAATGTCCTAGTGTGAAATTCCTTGAGTCCAGTATGATGCCCAGTAATACACTCATATTTTGCATTTTTATAGGGCAGTCATGTACAGCGGTATTAATCATTGAAATTTCTAAGATAACATAACAAGTCTCTAGCAGAGCCAGGAGTGGAACGCAGATCCTCTAGTTACCTGAACTTGGCTTCACCGATTAGCTAAATCCCTCTGATCTCTAGACCTTTAAGGACCCAATCCTGCATTACTTTATTCATATGAGTAGTTTCTTTGCACTAGCCAGGGTAAATTTTGTTTTTCTGTGGGAATAAAAACAGTATTTGGCCCAATGAGATGGCTTAAATGCCTAAAGGTTGCAAGAGCAGGCCCTAAAATATATAAGAATTCAGTGTCTTCTCTAGCTGATTCTAAATCTGAAATCAGATTCATAACACTTCAGATTGTTCTGGTTTATTTTAGCTTTCAGAGCGTAGGGTTTTTCTTGTTTTCATTCACCTACAAATTCAATTATGAATTACTGACAGAAGCTTCTATAGGATGCTCTGTGTTTTAACCATTTGTGTGGTTTCAAATTGTTTTATTTTATTCAGGTTCTTCTACTGCATCCATAACCATGGCATCCAGTTGTTGTGTCCCCACTTACTGGGTGCTGGGTGACTTAACTGATAACACTGATACCGGGTACTGAATCATTCTTGCAGTGTAGATTATTCGCAAACATTTTATTGAGAGTATTCCATATCTGAGCTACCTTGCTTGGTTTGTATTTGGGCAAAGGTCACATGTCATTGTTTCTGTTCTCTGATTGGCAGAACATGGCCTCTGAGACTCAGACATCTGGGCAAATGCTCACAATTATCCACTAATATTGTCCAGTATTCTTTCCGTATGCACGGACTGCAGACATTTCTGCCGTCAAAGTTCCTCACTAGAATATTCAAGAAATGCAAGTGCAACAGGCGCATTCATTTTTAAAAATGGGATGAATTTGTACAGCTCAGCCAAAGCAGCACAGATGTCAGGGCAGTTGAAAGGACCTGGGAAACAAAAATCATTTATTTCAAAATATATAACATACGTACAGCTACCCCATCCATATGATTTTGTATGCACTTGAAATAATGATCCAGCTATTGTGCCATTCCACTTTAGATTTAGATGTGTTATTGAAAAAAAAAAAGAGGGGGGGGAAGCATTATGTACATGAATAATTGTATAACATGTAGGGTTGCCAACTTTCTGATTGCAGAAAACCGAACACCCTTGCTCCGCCCCCAGCTCACTCCATCCTCCTCCCTCCCTCTGTTGCTCGCTCTCCCCCCCCCATTCGCTCATTTTCACCAGGCTGGGGCATGGGTTGGGGTGTGGGAGGGGGTGAGGGCTCTGGCTGGGGGTGCAGGCCCTGGAGTGGGGCCATGGATGAGGGGTTTGGGGTGTGGGTGCGGGCCCTGTGGTGGGGCCATGGATGAGTGGTTTTGGGTGCGGGAGGGGGCTCAGGGCTGGGGCAGGGGGTTGAGGGGCAGGGAGGTCAGGGCTCTGTCTGCGGGTTTGGGCTCTGGTGTGGGACCGGGGATGAGGGGTTTGGGGTGCAATAGGGGGCTCCAGGCTAGGGGATGGGACAGGGGGTTTGGAGTGTGGGAAGGGGCTCCGGGCTGGGGCAGGGGGGTTGGGAGGGGGTGAAGGCTCTGGCTGGGGGTGCGGGCTCTAGTGTGAGGCTGCGGATGAGGTGTTTGGGGTACAGGAGGGGGCTCTGAGCTGGGACTGAGGAGCTCAGAATGCGGGGGGATGTGGGGTGTGGGTTCCGGGAGGGAGTTTGGGGGTGAGGCCTCAGGGCTCGGGCAGGGAGTTGGGTGTGGGAGGGCGTATGGGATCTGGGAGGGAGTTTGGGTGCGGGAGGAGGCTCAGGGATGGGGCAGGGTTCGGGTGTGGGCTCTGGGAGGAGTTTGGATGTGGGAGGGGGCTCAGGGTTGGGGCAGGAGGTTGGGATGCAGGAGGGGGTTTGGGGTGTGGGCTTTGGCCAGCTGGCGCTTATCTCAGGTGGCTCCCGGAAGCGGCTGGCATGTCCGGCTCGTAGGTGGAGGGGCAGGGGGTTCTGCGTGGTGCCCATGCCTGCAGGTGCCACCCCTGCAGCTCCCATTGGCCACGTTTCCAGCCAATGGGAGCTGCGGAGCTGGCGCTCAGGGCGGAGACAGCACGCGGAGCCTCCCTGGCTGCCCTTGTGCCTAGGGGCCACAAGGAAATGCTGCTGCTTCCGGGAGCCGCGCAGAGCCAGGGCAGGCATGGAGCCTGCCTTGGCCCTGCTGCACCACCGACTGGACTTTTAGCAGCTTGGTCAGCTATGTTGAACGGAGCTGCCACAGTCCCTTTTCTACAGGGCATTTCAGTCGAAAACTGGATGTCTGGCAACCCTAACATGTAGAATAAAATGTTGGAAAGGAAAAAAAGAGGAAAAGTTGCATTTATTCCCCAGCTCTAGTGAACCGAACATGTCATGAGTAGGAGTTTGATTTGGAAAGAAGTTACCCTTCCACAATTCCTGTGCAGCGTGCCATGCGAGTGGGTTGCTGTTCACTCCAGGTATGGCTGCCTTTCATTGGTTCAGTAATATATACAATATATAAAGCACTTTGAAATCTTTCATAGTGAAAAGTGCCATGTAAATATAAAATAGTATTGGATCTGCTTCTTTTCTTACACTGCTGTAATTTGGGATTAACTGATTGATTTATATTAGCAAAATGAGTTACTACACTATAAACTTCCATTTACTTAGAGGAGAATATTTATATTGTTTGCTAAACTGTTGTCTTCCTATCTGTAACATTTATGCCTGGTTTTGTCACATGTATAAATTAATATTTGAGATTTAGTCCTTGTATAGGGGTGCATCCCACATAAACCCAGTCAAATGGCTTTCAGAGAATGAGTGGACTTCAGTATTATTTCAATAAAACCTCATCTACTTATTTTAACAGCAAACTGTGAAGTGGCACGGATTTGAAATCAGATTGTAATCCCTGCAGGATGCCCAGTTTCACAGGTTTTGTCTAGCAGAACTGTCTATATAAATATCTGCACTAGTTCGAAGACAAGGATAATGTGAATATGCTTGTGTGCGTGAACTCCATTATAAGTGGACAACATGTATTATTAGTATATATTGAATTATGTGTAATGTGATCAGTAATTAATTTTACTTATTATTCTCTATATTTGTTTTTTATTTGAACATTGAAATTCTACTTGTCACTGGTTTTGAAGGCTGTGAAAAAAGGAAGTCTAGGGTTGTAATGATAAAGGAATCCTAATTGTGAGAAGCCTGTAGACTTGTCTTTTTCTTTTTAGTTTGGTATTAACTTTTGTAGCAATAATGGTTGCAAAAAATTAGACTATTATGTAGTTTTGCTTAAAGAAATACAGCTAAATTGTAGGAAATTAACCGCCCCCCCCCCAACAGTAGAACAACCTAAGACAACTGTTTAAAAGATAGCACATGCATAAAAATATTGCTCAAGTATTACTGCTTCGGATATTGTATTTAATCCGTGCGTTCTTCATTCTTTCTCTTGATGTTACTAAGATATGCATGGTTGTTTGCACAAAACTCGTTTAGTAAAGTGATGGTTATGTAGCAGCACTAGCTCATAGGGAACCCCTGGCCATCTAAACCTACCCAACTCAATTTTGTTAAGGGCTGTTATAAAGAGAATGGTGATCAATTTTTCTACTCATTCACTGAAGGTAGGACAAGAAGTAATGGGCTTTATCTGCAGCAAAGGAGATTTAGGAAAAACTTTCTAACTATAAGGCTAGTTAAGCTCTGGAATAGGCTTCCAAGGAAGGTTGTAGAATCCCTGTCACTGAAGGTTTTTAAAAACAGATTGGACAAACATCTGTCTGGGATGGTCTGTGTTTACTTGGTCCTACCTTAGAGCAGGGGGCTGGACTTAATGACTTCTAATGGTCCCTTCCAGCCCTACATTTCTATGATTCTATTATTTTTCTTCCTGAACGCAGAAGGGGACTCCCAAGAAATATATATTGCAAACAATGGCCATGGTCTTCTGACTCTGTCTGATTGTGGGCTTGAATATGTGACAGTGTTTCTTGCTGGAAGAGTAAGGGACTAGCATACTGTGCTGAACAAATATATGATATGGTCCTGTTGCTGCAGGGCAGAAGCAAGTTCAAAGTACACCTTGGGTAACGTCAGACTAGATATCGAATTATTGAAGGAGCAGGACAGCTTTCAGATGCAGGACAGGATGACCTCTTGCTAGCAAAAAGATGTGAGATGCAAGGAAAGAAGGCCTTTTGTCACAGGATTACTACTCATGCATAAACTCCTATCCACCCTCTTTAAAAAGCGACCAGTCCCTTATTCAAGAATTTAAACGTCAGATTCATTCGAGTTTTTCTTCCTTAAGTCTATGGAGAGTAATGTTTATGCTAAGAGAGACAATAGTCTCCTGGTGCTTTTTCTCTACATTTTTTCTCTACACGGCTGCTACTCTGAAACTTTTCTCTACATTGTATCAATTACTCTATACAGTGCCTTCTACTTTCTTTTCTGTAAAATAAAAATAACACAGTGGGCTAAATCTTGATCTTAGTTATCCTTGTGTAAATCTGGAGTACCCACACAGGTGATACTCTGAATTTACACCAGTGGCACTGGGGAACAGAATTTAGTCCAGCATGTTTCTTTATCTGATTTGGGCTATGAATACTTATCACTGAACGGTATGTAATATACATTGTAAAAATGAGACCAATATAACTTAATATCTTTTATTTTCCCTTCAATATCCAGGCAACTGGATTTTCAAAAATTACTGTATGTACATTTTGAGTAGAGGGGTGCCGTTGTGTTTGCTTTGCTGCCTTTTTAACACAGTCTTGGGTGAATAACTAAGAGGCAGCTAATTTCACACAGTGGAAGGGAAATGTAATGAATCATGAATGTGCATACAATATTTTAGCTGGAAATGGTGAGGATTGCGTTTGTACTTGAGAATTGTACAAAATACCAATACAAATGATGCAGACACTTTCTGTACCCTACTCTTTGCCGGAAAAGTAAAGTTTTGTTGAAGAACATAAGCAAACAAAAAGATAGCAGGATACCCATTCACTAAAAATAAGTGGGGAGTTAAAGCCATCTGTAGATCTTGCCACATAAAATGACATTTTGTACTTTGATGAGTGTAAATATATTGAATGCAGTTTGTCTGATTTAAAATAGGGATGGGTTTTTTTGCTTTGTTTTTATTTTGTTTTGGTATGCTGTTTTACTTTAGCTTTTTGTGTGAATAAAGCAAAAGAAATTTTTCCATTTTTAAAGAAGAAAATGAGACTTTTTTTCAATTGAAAGTAATAAATTGCACTATAACTCCATGTGTTATGCGATTAATCCACATACACATTTGAAGATTCAGTGCAATTTATCCATTGTGTTGTGAAATTACTTCACTGAAGCCCTCTTTGAGTTGTACAAATATAATGGTGGTCTGAATCATGCAAATATTGGTTTGGTGCAGAAGATTTTTGCACTCCAGCACAAGTGTCAGTGGGGGCAAATAAAGTTAAGCTCTTGCTGGAGTCCTCTAGATTACACTGTCATGGGCCTTGATGTCCTTGTGCATCTGGGGTCTGATCCTGAACTATTGAGGTGAATGGGAGTTTCTCTATTGATTTAATGGCACCAGGATCAGGTCTTTCATTGCTTTCTTGCAGGTTTGCAGTATAAAATAGGGGCCAGAGTGGAGAATGGGCATGTCTGCCCTCCACTGCCACCAAGTGCCTCACAACAACCTCCAAACTTGCCGACCACACACATACATCCACAACTGCTCTTAGGGCTGGTCTATACTGGGGGCGGGGGGGATCGATCTAAGATACGCAACTTCAGCTACTTGAATAGCGTAGCTGAAGTCGAAGTATCTTAGATCGATTTATCTGGGGTCCACACAGTGCGGGATCGACGGCCGCGGCTCCCCCGTCGACTCCGCTACCGCTGCTCGCTCCAGTGCAGTTCCGGAGTCGACGGGGAGCGCGTTCGGGGATCGATATATCGCATCTTAACGAGACGCGATATATCGATCCCCGATAAATCGATCGCTACCCGCCGATACGGTGGGTAGTCTGGACGTACCCTTAGAGACAAGCAGCAGCAACTTCATAGATTCTAGGACTGGAAGGGACCTCGAGAGGTCATCGAGTCCAGTCCCCTGCCCTCATGGCAGGACCAAATACTGTCTAGACCATCCCTGATAGACATTTATCTAACCTACTCTTAAATATCTCCAGAGATGGAGATTCCACAACCTCCCTAGGCAGTTTATTCCAGTGTTTAACCACCCTGACAGTTAGGAACTTTTTCCTAATGTCCAACCTAAACCTCCCTTGCTGCAGTTTAAGCCCATTGCTTCTTGTTCTATCCTTAGAGGCTAAGGTGAACAAGTTTTCTCCCTCCTCCTTATGACACCCTTTTAGATACCTGAAAACTGCTATCATGTCCCCTCTCAGTCTTCTCTTTTCCAAACTAAACAAACTCAATTCTTTCAACCTTCCTTCATAGGTCATGTTCTCAAGACCTTTAATCATTCTTCTTGCTCTTCTCTGGACCCTCTCCAATTTCTCCACATCTTTCTTGAAATGCAGTGCCCAGAACTGGACACAATACTCCAGTTGAGGCCTAACCAGAGCAGAGTAGAGCGGAAGAATGACTTCTCGTGTCTTGCTCACAACACACCTGTTAATACATCCCAGAATCATGTTTGCTTTTTTTGCAACAGCATCACACTGTTGACTCATATTTAGCTTGTGGTCCACTATAACCCCTAGATCCCTTTCTGCCGTACTCCTTCCTAGACAGTCTCTTCCCATTCTGTATGTGTGAAACTGATTTTTTCTTCCTAAGTGGAGCACTTTGCATTTGTCTTTGTTAAACTTCATCCTGTTTAACTCAGACCATTTCTCCAATTTGTCCAGATCATTTTGAATTATGACCCTGTCCTCCAAAGCAGTTGCAATCCCTCCCAGTTTGGTATCATCCGCAAACTTAATAATCGTACTTTCTATACCAATATCTAAGTCGTTAATGAAGATATTGAACAGAGCTGGTCCCAAAACAGACCCCTTCGGAAGCCCACTTGTTATGCCTTTCCAGCAGGATTGGGAACCATTAATAACAACTCTCTGAGTACGGTTATCCAGCCAGTTATGCACCCACCTTATAGTAGCCCCATCTAAATTGTATTTGCCTAGTTTATCGATAAGAATATCATGCGAGACCGTATCAAATGCCTTACTAAAGTCTAGGTATACCACATCCACAGCTTCTCCCTTATCCACAAGACTCGTTATCCTATCAAAGAAAGCTATCCGATTGGTTTGACACGATTTGTTCTTTACAAATCCATGCTGGCTATTCCCTATCACCTTACCACCTTCCAAGTGTTTGCAGATGATTTCCTTAATTACTTGCTCCATTATCTTCCCTGGCACAGAAGTTAAACTAACTGGTCTGTAATTTCCTGGGTTGTTTTTATTTCCCTTTTTATAGATGGGCACTATATTTGCCCTTTTCCAGTCTTCTGGAATCTCTCCCGTCTCCCATGATTTTCCAAAGATAATAGTTAGAGGCTCAGATACCTCCTCTATTAGCTCCTTGAGTATTCTAGGATGCATTTCATCAGGCCCTGGTGACTTGCAGGCATCTAACTTTTCTAAGTGATTTTTAACTTGTTCTTTTTTTATTTTATCTGCTAAACCTACCCCTTTCCCATTAGCATTCACTATGTTAGGCATTCCTTCAGACTTCTCGGTGAAGACCGAAACAAAGAAGTCATTAAGCATCTCTGCCATTTCCAAGTTTCCTTTTACTGTTTCTCCTTCTTCACTGAGCAATGGCCCTACCCTGTCTTTGGTCTTCCTCTTGCTTCCAATGTATTGATAAAAAGTCTTCTTGTTTCCCTTTATTCCCGTAGCTAATTTGAGCTCATTTTGTGCCTTTGCCTTTCTAATCTTGCCCCTGCATTCCTGTGTTGTTTGTCTATATTCATCCTTTGTAATCTGTCCTAGTTTCCATTTTTTATATGACTCCTTTTTATTTTTTAGATCATGCAAGATCTCGTGGTTAAGCCAAGATGGTCTTTTGCCACATTTTCTATCTGTCCTAACCAGCGGAATAGCTTGCTTTTGGGCCCTTAATAGTGTCCCTTGGAAAAACTGCCAACTCTCCTCAGTTGTTTTTCCCCTCAGTCTTGATTCCCATGGGACCTTACCTATCAGCTCTCTGAACTTACCAAAATCCGCCTTCCTGAAATCCATTGTCTCTATTTTGCTGTACTCCCTTCTACCCTTCCTTAGAATTGCAAACTCTATGATTTCATGATCACTTTCACCCAAGCTGCCTTCTACTTTCAAATTCTCAATGAGTTCCTCCCTATTTGTTAAAATCAAGTCTAGAACAGCTTCCCCCCAGTAGCTTTTTCAACCTTCTGAAATAAAAAGTTGTCTGCAATGCAGTCCAAGAATTTGTTGGATAGTCTGTGCCCCACTGTGTTATTTTCCCAACATATATTTGGATAGTTGAAGTCCCCCATCACTACCAAATCTTGGGCTTTGGATGATTTTGTTAGTTGTTTAAAAAAAGCCTCATCCACCTCTTCCACCTGGTTAGGTGGCCTGTAGTAGACTCCTAGCATGACATTACCCTTTTTTTTTTTTAACCCCTTTTAGCCTAACCCAGAGACTCTCAACACTTCCGTCTCCTATGTCCATCTCCATCTCAGTCCAAGTGTGTACATTTTTAATATATAAGGCAACACCTCCTCCCTTTTCCCCCTGTCTATCCTTCCTGAGCAAGCTGTACCCATCCACACCAACATTCCAATCATGTGTATTATCCCACCAAGTTTCAGTGATGCCAACAATGTCATAGTTGTATTTATTTATTAGCACTTCCAGTTCTTCCTGCTTGTTACCCATACTTCTCGCATTTGTATATAGGCATCTAAGATACTGGTTCGATCTTGCCTCCCAGTTTTGCCCTGACCCTCCTTTCTCTCTGCCATTATAGCCCACACTCCCTCTTATTTCTCCCAGGTCTCCATGTTCCCCACTTACCTGTGTGCTTTGCTCACCTGTCCCCGTCGAACCTAGTTTAAAGCCCTCCTCACTAGGTTAGCCAGTCTGTGTCCAAATAGGGTCTTTCCCCTCCTCGAAAGGTGAACGCTATCTCTGCCTAGCAGTCCTTCCTCGAATAGCATCCCGTGGTCAAGGAAGCCAAAGCCCTCCTGGTGACACCATCTTCGCAGCCAGGCATTCACCTCCATGATGCATCTATCTCTGCCCGGGCCCCTACCTTTGACAGGAAGAATCGAAGAGAATACCACCTGCACTCCAAACTCCTTCACTCGTACTCCCAGAGCCCTGTAGTCACTCTTGATCCGCTCAGTGTCACACCTCGCAGTATCATTTGTGCCCACATGGATGAGTAGCATGGGGTAGTGGTCAGAGGGCTGGATAATCCTTGACAATGCCTCCGTAACATTTCGGATACAGGCCCCCGGCAGGCAGCATACCTCCCGAGATGGAATGTCAGGGCGACAGATAGGCGCCTCCGTCCCCCTCAGCAGAGAGTCTCCGACCACCACTACCCTACGTTTCCTATTCGCAGTGGTGGCAGCAGACCTCCCAGCCTTAGGGGTACGAAGCTTCTCCTCCTTTACTGTAGGGGGTGATTCCTTCTCTCCTGTATCAAGAAGAGCATAACGGTTACCTATTACCATGGCGGGAGGGATCGGAGCAGGGGTGGAGCACTGCCTGCTGCCAGAAGTAACCAGCAGGGTACCTTTGGCATCCTCCAGGATGAGTCCCCTATTCAGCTAGGGCCAGCCATCACTGGCTTTGCTGGCTCCTGTGCCTGAACTATACTGTTAAAAGGGCCCTTTATGCCTTCTCATTTTTCCAGCGTGGTGTCCCTACATTTTTACATTCTAGCTTTCTGCATTTCTCATATTATCATTCACTAGTTGTTTCATAAACTGCCAATGTAGAAGTTTCCCAAAGTGAGTCATTATGTAGGTTCGACTTGACTTTGATGTTTGCTGTTTTGTTGTTTTGTTATATGTTGAGTAGGAATGGATGCCAGGAGACACATTTTGTAACTTCCTGTTATGGCTTGTTGATGCAGCAAGCTTAAGCAATTTAGCATTGTTTTCAGCTCTCTAGCTTTACAGGTGCTGAATGAAGACCATCAATTCAATTTTATTTCCTTATGTGTAGCGATTTAGCACCTTGTTCGTGCTACGCTACTTATAGTAACACATTGGGCCAAATCCTAGCTTCAGATGCACCTGTGTAATTCTGGAGTGGTTAAATCAGTTTAACCAAGGACAGAATTTGGTTCACTGTTACTGTCAAACTGTCTGGAGTGGCTCACGAGTGTGAATACCAGCCTTTAGGGCAGACTGTGAAGAAGGGGTAAATATCAACAGAGGGAAAGTTACTTTTTGTAAGTGCTAACGAGGGTGGATTTGGCCCATTCTCACACCTTCTTGTCAACTGTTGGGTATAGGCTACATCCACTCTGTTTGAATTGGCCTCGTTAGCACTGACCCCACCCCCACCCCTTGATAAGGTAACTCCCATCTTTTCATGTGCTGTATATTTATACCTGCCTGCTGTATTTTTCACTCCATACATCTAATGAAGTGGGTTTTAGCCCACAAAAGCTTATGCCCAAATAAATTTATTAGTCTCTAAGGTGCTATGAGGACTCCTTGTTGTTTTTATAGAGATAACAATTTATCTTGACAGGGATTTTCATTCCCTTTCCCCAGAGCTCAAGCTAATGGGATGAGCCTTTGTGCATGTCTCCTCTTCCGGGGGGCGGGGGGGGGGCGGAGAGAGAAAGGAGGGAGGATGAGAGCCATCAACAAAGTCTTTTGTTCTCTGATGTCCCCCAATGGTTTGTTTGATGTCTATAGGCCTTCTTTTGTTGGGCAGGAGACAAAACCTCTTGTAATAACTAGTATTTCACACTTGGTAATGCTTTTCTCCTGACTGGGGGATTTTCCAGTTTTGTAGCAACCACTTTTATAGTTACAGAGCAAATATGTAAAAATTACCTGATAACATAGGATATAGATATTATAAGTGAGATTAAGGCATGAAGCAATTTAAAAGCATATCATAAAGTCCAAACAAAAAAATCGAAAACCTGGTCCAGATAATACTTAGTCCTACCATGAGTTCAGGGGACTGGACTAGATGACCTCTCAAGGTCCCTTGCAGTCCTGTGATTCTATTTTAACACTACTAGCACACAGGTGAGCCAGCCTGGTCTCTAGCTATGCATTTGTCAGTGTCCAGTGAGGCCTAGGGGCCTTGGCATGAGGTGGTAACTACTCTGCCAGTGTTACAGTTGCATCTACTGTCTTGCATTTAGTTGACACATTCTGAGTGGATCACCTTACAACTGGATTTTAAACTGCATTCTTATGGCACATCCAACACACTGTCACTAGTCAGCCTGTGTTAGCGCTTCCATGATGCAATTCACTTGAGATGGCTCCCCAGTTCCTTCCTAGCATTCTCTTAGAACTTTTCCTGTCTGATACAGCAGTGTCTCCCCTATCACCCTTTTCCGCTCCCTCGCCCCCTCCATCAACATTTACTGAGTTTCCAAATGGAAATACAGCCATTATTTCTTGTTCCAAGTTTAGAGAAATATTGCAACATTTCAGACATACCACTGTGTAGTAACTGTGGGTAAATATACACTTTTAAAATCAATGAATACAGTCACAGTTGCAGTAATTTTGTGATGGTCACCTTTTAGGACGCTAAACTATTGTCAGTGACATGTGACTCCTTTAGCTATGGTTCCTTTTTATTCTATTGCAAATGTGCTTGCAATGGTAGGCTACAAATATGTCTTCCGGCGGTTCTTTTATCATGTACTCGTATGCTTTGGTCTTAATTTCTTAATGTGTATTTTGAAATGTTCTCTGTAGAACAGTCAGAGCCTTAGAACGAACCAATACAAATGACATCTTCCTAGTAAACTGAATGGACTCTGTTCATTGGACGTTCATCAGTCCTTTTTAATTTGACTGCAGTATTGACTATCTATTTCCCTGGTGTGTCAACAGGCCAACTACTATGAGCAGTCACTCTGTGAAGCTGTTCTTCAGTTTGTTTAGAATGGAGATCCCTTTATTACATTGCTTTGATCTCTGCTTGTTTACTATAGCCAACAAATTATAGGCTTGGAATACTGTCAAGCACACTTTTTGTATTTGGGGGCCTCATGTGTTACTTATTTTTCCATCATTGGTGATCCTTGCTTTCCTGACCAACATCTGCACACCCACTTTAGGGTCTGGGCAACCTGGACCAGTTTTTTATGTTCAGGGTTAATTTGTTTTAAGATGGTACCTAATGTCTTACAAACATTTGTCAAATAAACATGAGTTGCCTGTTCATGATTTTTTTCCACGTTATCTGCATGCCAGATACTATTTGAGGGTTATTTTTAAAAGATTGGATTTTGCCAGCCCTACCACAGTGGAGGAGTTACTATTTTATCAGTTGGTCTTTCTCAGGGGCATAATTGTCAGATGCTTCCCAGTGCTAATTAAACTGAAATCAACACCATTTCAAAGCCTAGGAAGATGGATCTTAGTGACACTACTTCAAACGTAGAAATTTCTATAGTGAGCTTAAAGAAATGTGATGGATGTAATATACTAAGCAGAGATCTTGAGTGCATCTTTTCCCTGTGAAATATGCAAAGACTAATATAGAAATTTCCATATGTTAAAAATATTTGGCAATTTATGTCACTTACATTGAGGCTTCATGCAAGATACTGTCCTTGCTGAAATTTGATTTTTAGATATTCAGTTGTACACATACATCAGCTACCTTTGTCATAAATACACCCACATAGGTGAAGTTTTGTATTAAAGAATGACGAGGTTCCCACCTAAATATGTTTAACTAATGTGTAGCTTCTAGTTACATACAGAAAATAGGTTCTGGGACCAAGATATCAAAACAGACCATATTCCAGAAGCCAATCGTCTTCTCACAAGCAGTTTTCAAGCTGTTTTTATATACAGTGCTCTGTCTCCAGGCAAAGAATTTGATTAGAATCCCAGGCAAAAAAAAGAACACTGTAAGATGTAGTTAAAGTTGAGAGTATGTCTGTAATTTTAAGGTTTTAAAAAAATAAAACCTTTTCCAAGAATGTTGTAGTAATCAAACAATAGAAATCGAGGACATTCAAAGCTGAGATTAAACTTAAAACCAAACATTTCAAAGTGTTGAAACATACTGGTAACGTACTATATGATTATCTTTTAAGATTTCAATGGGAGTTAGGCATCTAGGTGCTTTTGTCAAAAATCCTATTAAGTGCTTATCTGCATTTTTAGGATCCTAAATACCTAGAATCTAGCCATTAGGTCCTTAAGTGCTGTTTATTTTCAATGAGAGTTAGGATACCAAGTCACTTTTGAAAATAGAACAGGAGTACTTGTGGCACCTTAGAGACTAACAAATTTATTTGAGCATAAGCTTTCGTGGGCTACAGCCCACTTCATCGGATGCATAGAATGGAACATATAGTAAGGATATATATATACACATACAGAGAACATGAAAAGGTGGGAGTTGTCCTACCAACTCTAAGAGGCTAATTAATTACGAGAAAAAAAACTTTTGTAGTGATAATCAAGATAGCCCATTACATACAGTTTGACAAGAGGTGTGAGAATACTTAACATGGGAAAATAGATTCAATGTGTGTAATGGCTCAGCCATTCCCAGTCTCTATTTAAGCGTAAATTGATGGTGTCTAATTTGCATATTAATTCAAGTTCAGCAGTTTCTCCTTGGAGTCTGTTTTTGAAGCTTTTCTGTTGCAAAATTGCCACCTTTAAATCTGTTAGTGAAACTTTTGAAAATGTGATTCTTGCTCCAAAGTCATGTAGGCACTTCTGAGCATTCTGCCCCATCTCTAAAAAAATAGTGCAGAAAAAGGAGTTTTGGGTAACAAAAAATGTTAAATGTACAGAAAGGCTCCATATGAGAAGAGAGAGAAAAGATTGTGAATGTTTACTTTAGAGAGGATATGAGGGAACATGGTAAATGTATACCAATCTAATAAGAAATGCTATCAAAGAAGGTAATTTGGATTCTCATATGGCCCCTCTGTTCAAGTAGAAGAAAAGGGAGGCATTTAATGAAATTGAAATGTGACCAATTTAAAAGTGGTTAAGTGCAGTGCATTTTTATACAATACCTAATTAATCTGTGGAACTTTCTGCCATAGAATATAAAGGGTGAGGTTGCAAGTGCTGTGCTGCACAGGTAGGGTCGGAGGGTAGAATTCAAAATGATCTTGAAATAAATTGGAGGAAATTCAATAAGGACAAATGCTATTACACTTAGGAAGTACTACACTTAGTAAGGAATAATCCATTAAACAAATACAAACTAGAAAATGACTGCATAGGAAGGAGTACTTCCAAAAAAAAAATTGGGGGGGGGGGGTTATAGTGGGTCAACAATGTAATATTTTTGCAAAAAAGTGAATATCATTCTGGGATTTATTAGCAGGACACGAGAAGAAATTATTCCACTCAGCACTGATAAAGCCTGAACTGTAATACTGTGTCTAGTTCTGGGCACCATACTTTGGGAAAGGTGTGAACAAATTGGATAAAGCCTAGAGAAGCGCAACAAAAATTATTAAAAGTCTAGAAAACGTGACCTATGAGGAAAGATTGAAAAAAATGGATTTATTTTGTCTGGATAAGAGAAGACTGATAACAGTCTTCTGGTATGCAAAAGGTTGTTATAAAGAGGAGGGTGATAAATTGTTCGCCTTATCCACTGAGGACAATGGACTTGAATTGCGGCAAGGGAGATTTAGGTTAGACATCAGGAAAAACTTCTTAACTGTGAGGGTAGTTAAACACTGGAACAAATTACCTAGGGAGGTTATGGAATCTCTGTTATTGATGGTCTTTAAGAAAAGTTTAGACAAACACCTGTCAGGGATTGTCTAGATAAAATTTAGTCCTGCTTCAGTGCAGGTAATTGGACTAGATGACCTGTCAAGGTCCTATCCAGTCCTACATTTCTGTGATTTCTATAATGAAAGCCAAACGCTGAGTAAGATTCAGAAGGGGTTAGACATTTTTATGGATGATTCCAATGGGAGTTAAGTGTCTAAGTACTTTGAAAAAATCTCAGTAGGTGCCTATATGCATCTGTAAGCATCCAAATACCTTAAAGTTTGGCTCTAAGTGCCTATTTCTTTTTGAAAATAAGCTCACTGAGTCACTTTGTGAAACTTTTCCCCAAGGTGACCAGAACTGAGCACAGTATTGTTGGTGAACATTTATTTGTATAATGGCTTTGTAATATATTCAGTATTATGCTCTATCCCATTTTGAATTCTCTGTAACACTTCGCTTGCTTTTTTCATTGCTTTGTCTATTGAGCAGAAGCTTTCATTGAGTTGTCCACAGTGATACCCACCTTTTCCTTCCCCAACTGCAGAGTCCCAGAAAATAGGTTTCTTTCCCCTGATTTTTTTCCCTACTTTGTATGGCACCCACTGAACAAAGACCCCGAAGTCATTTTCCCTGGGAGATACCCTTCATGTGTAGGAAATACCATGTGTATAATAGGGACCTATGGCAGGGCACTCCTGGGGAAGTCTTAATCAGCTCCTGCTACTCTGGCCCCAGTCGGGAAATGAATTGGGGCTGGGTAAATAGCCTAGGTTTGCCTAATCACTGACTGACTGAGCACCTTCCAGCCTCATTAGGTAGGAGCTATAAGGCTGGGAGGAAGTGAGTGAAGAGGGGGGCAGAAACCAGGAGGGAAGAGAGGCTCAGGGAGAGGTAGGAGCCTGTTATTCTGTTGCTGACCAGGCCTGTGTTAGGCCAAGCCATTGTAAATAGCCTGTATATAGTAGGAAACTGGTGGTGGGAAACGGCCACAAATAAAGAGCACCGGTGTTGCACCAGCTTGGAGTGCCCCTGAGTCTGTGAGGATTGGGGCCAAGGGGCCGAGTATGCAGGGGCGCAACGGGCACCCCATTACAGGACGGTACACTACACTATGTATTGGGCCAATACCATGTGCTCAAGAAATGACTCTGTGAAATGTATTCTGAACCTTGCTAGAAATTAGACCAGAAAATCATGAGATGCTTGGAGTGGGGAAGAGGAATTAAAATCAAAGTAGCACCTAAACATCTTTAATCCAGCACTTTCCAGATTCTCAGAACTAATTCTTCTCATGTCCTGTTGTAAGCGTATCGATTTGCAAACAACTTGGTTACTCCACCCAAATGGCAGAGAGGGTAGAAAATAAGGATTTAGAATGGAAGTCTAGACTCACTTAACTATGGAGTTACACAACTGATGCGCCCATAATGCAGATGCAAATGGAAATAAACAAGTTTGCCCATCCAATGACCCCAGGCATTGCTAGCCATTAGGAAGAAAAAAGACCCACTGTGGTAATTAAGCCTTTTGAAACACTGCTGCAGAACTCATTTAACACTTTAGACATTGGCTTAACCCACTTGCAAAGCATATTGAGTACCTAGCCATTGATAAAGTGATTGATCACTCTGAGGAAAAGACTTGAATATAAACTGTTGTACTGGGCTTGCAAGGCCGTTCTTTGTGTTTGGGTGTCTCCAGAGGCTCCTTCTTTTGCTTGCTAGAACAAAGTGATAAGAGGTGAGTTCCTTCTGGAATTCTTCACCTTTAAATAACTTAATGCTACTGACAGATTTCTGGAAGATCTGATCCAGGCAACTCTCTCAAGTATTTCCCTTTCTGAGCTAAGTTATTTTAGGCTTTGGGGCTTAATTAATACCATTATAGTATTTCCCTCACCTACTGTATGTAAATCTTGAAATACAGATCATGTATAATTACCTACATTAATCAAGCAAGCTTCTTTATCATTGCGCTGTACTCAGCTAAATTTCCTATCCCTTTAAACAGGTAGCTGTTTCCTTTTTCCTTTTTCATTACTGAATATTCTTTATTTAGTCTGATTTTAAAAAACAACATTTCTAATCATCTCATTTTTATTTCTGAAATGCAGTTTAAATTCAAATAGGTTTGTTAAAAGAACAGTGTAAACATTGGGTTTAAAAAAAAAAAAGAATTCAGTCTCTCACACTATTCATTTGATTCTCTAACACAGGGGTGGCCAACCTTAGCCCGAGAAGGAGCCAGAATTTACCAATGTACATTGCCAAAGAGCCACAGTAATACGTCAGCAGCCCCGCATCAGCTTCCTCCCCCGCTCCCAGCGCCTCCCACCCACCGGCAGCCCTGCCAGTCAGCGCCTTCCCCCTACCTCCCTGCACCTCCCGATCAGCTCTTTTGTGGCGTGCAGGAGGCTCTGAGGGGAGAGGAGGAGGAGCGAGGGCATGGCAGGATCAGGGGAGGGGGCAGGAAGGGGTGCAGTGGGGGTAGGGCCTGTGGCAGAGCCAGGGGTTGAGCAGTGAGCACTCCCCGGCACATTGGAAAGTTGGCGTCTATAGCTCCAGCCCCGGAGTCGGTGCCTATACAAGGAGCCGCATATTAACTTCTGAAGAGCCACATGTGGCTACGGAGCCACAGGTTGGCCACCCCTGCTCTAACACTAGGCCAGGTCAGTGCTTAACATGGGTGTGTGGGGGGTGAGGGGAGGGGGATGCAGACCTACCCCTTCCCCCCCAAAAATATCCAGCTCGGTCACTGGGGGGCATGCTTTACACACTGTTTTGCCAAAGTTGCTTCTCCCAGATTATGATAGGCTCTCCATCTTTTTCAGACCACCTTAAAGACTGCCCCAGCTAACCACAAGTTCAAACCAGAGGTCTGGAATAATGGAACTATATTTGTCCTTGACACCCAACAGTCCTTGTTTGTTTTCCGTAGTTTGTTTTAAGAGATGAGGACAACATGCAATCAATCAGCAGCTTCTAAAAGCTTGTCTGCACTGCCCCCCCAGTTTGGACTACCCAGCTGTGAATATCCGTACGCACCAACGTTCTGCGCTGTAATGTCTCCCGTGTGGATGCTGTGGGCACAAACTAAAAGGTTCCTCGTTCGTATAAAATCCCCTTTAAATAGGATTACATTAATGTGTACTAGGAACTTTTTCGCTTGTGACAATAGCATCCGCATGGGGGAGTTACAGTGCGGCACTTTGGTGCGCACTGCTATTCAGCCTCTCCTAGTCTGAAATGTGGGGCATTGTAGACAGGCCCTTAGAATCAAGCTTGCTTCTGACTTACAGCCCAGTCCATCTCCTTGTCATGTGGAAATCCAAAATTAAAATTCCATTGACAAAAAACCCCATTAAGGTTATAGTATAGCATTATTTTAATAGTAGTCAGAACCTAATCTCTATGTATACACTCTCAGTAACCTAGATTTTGGGTATATTTCAATTGTTTTGATTGTGTTTATTGTAACACATTAAGCAGGCCATAGGTATTTATTTACAATCACTGATGTGAAACCACCAAAATGTAGTTGCTGTCAGGGCCGGCTCCAGGGTTTTGGCCGCCCCAAGCAGCCAAAACCAAAAAAAAAAAAAAAAGCCGCGATCGCGATCTAAAAAAAGCCGCGATCGCGATCTGCGGCGGCAATTCCGCGGGAGGTCCTTCACTCCCAGGCGGAGTGAGGGACCATCCGCCGAATTGCCGCCGAATACCTGGAACTGCCGCCCCTGTCCGGAACGGCCGCCCCAAGCACCTGCTTGAGAAGCTGGTGCCTGGAGCCGGCCCTGGTTGCTGTAACCACTAATCTGAAAAGGTATAGTTAACAGGCAATAAATTAATTAAAATATGTGTATTGATTTGAGTTAACCATCATTTTGCTGAAACACAAGTATACCTGATTTTAGTTCCAAAATGTATTGAATTTGGATTAGCTTTTACTGAACTCTTTTTGATTTAATACAACAAATACACAACAGTCAAGGTATTCTATTTTATAGAAAACTATGGTGAGGTTTCCCTGTAACAGGGTTACAAGATGTGTGTACCTGGTCACAGTAAATGTTTGATTTTTTTATTATTATTATTATTATTTAATTTAAAAATCAAACATGCAACAACTGGGTGGTAGATTCACTTTTTAAATGAAAATCTGACTCTCACTTGCCTGACCATTTTGTTTTATTATAATAATTATGGGCCAAATCCTCAGGTTCTTATTCATGTTTTGTTCAGTCCCCATTCATAGAGGATAGGTCCATCAACATGGTGGATAGGTCCATCAATGGCTATTAGACAGGATGGACAGGGATGGTGTCCCTATCATCTGTTTGCCAGAAGCTGGGAATGGGTGACAGGGGATGGAACACTTGATGATTACCTGTTCTGTTCATTCCCTCTGGGGCACCTGGCGTTGGCCACTGTTGGAAGACAGGATACTGGGCTAGATGGACCTTTGGTCTGACCCAGTATGGCTAATCTTATGTTCTGTAGAAAACTCTGATGGAGTCAATAAGGAGATGTAACTGGATTAGGTTTAGAGATTCATAGATTCTAAGGTGAGAAGGGAACATTTCTGATAATGTAGTCTGACCTCATGTTTAACAAAGGCCATAGAATTTCATCCAGTTTCTTCTATATTGAGCAGAACAGATCACATCAGAAATACGTCCAGCCTTGATCTGAAGACATCAAGGAATGGAGAATCCACCATTTCCCTTAGTAGTTTGTTCCAGTAGTTAATCACCTTCACTGCCGAAAATGTGTTTGCTCTATGTAAACAACTGAGTAAGGACTTTAGTATTTGTCCTTGCAGTGCAGAACTGATTAAAAACACTCCTCTTATTACTATCTTATTCCTCCCTCAGCTTCTAACCTATAAAGTTTAGGGGGTACAGTATATTAACTGCATTTAATTTGTACTTATTCCCATAGGCAGCTCTTTGTTTGCATCATAAGTCAAGAAATAAACTGTTTTCTTACTTAATATTAGCTTGTGATCTATTGTAGAGCATCTCAGGGTCTTTGAACCCATATCATGCCCCCAATTACTAGATATCTAGAGTTCTTAATCTAGCACACTGCACAGCATAATTTAGCAGTGCATAATTTTAAATATTTGATTATTGCTGGGTGATATTTTTATGTTTGCATGACTGCAGATGTTGTTAATATAGGACTTACAGCACTAGAATATTAAAGTCATAATCATTATTGCCAGTATTCATTGTGACTTTGAAGTGTGACTTTATTCATGATACATTCTGCTGTTGTATTGCAGGCAATAGTTTCAGAAAGCTATGCAGCACAGTATGCAGGTCTCTGTTATAAAAAGATGTGTCTGCAATAGACATAATAATATTTAGTTTTTTTATATCATGCTTTCTATCCATAGATCTCTGTGATAGGGTCTTCTGTGGTCGGGTGGCCTAGTGGCTAGATCACCGGTCTCAAGTGGCTGCGGTGGCTGGCAGGTTGCTGATCTGGCCCTTCGGGCAGGCAGACAGAGAGCTCCTGCCTCCTTGTCAGTTAGCCCCTAACTGAGCCAGGCTCCCTTCTTTTCTCTCCCCTCCAGGCCTGGCACTGGCTGCAGGTATAGCAAGGCGGGGCTAGCTGAACCCAAAAGTTTTCTTTAACTCCCCTTGTGCCGGATAGCTGTTTCTCTGCACCCTCACAGTCTCAAATATTATAAATTAGTGTAACTCCATGCCCAAGGACTGGGAATACTCAGTGTAAAACAGGGACGTATTGGAAATTAATGAGTTTTACTAACTGGGCTGAATTCATTCCCCCATTTGTAAGCCCATTGATTTGAATGAACAATTAATTTAGCCCATTGTCTTTATCCTTGCAGATTTAAATTCTAGCAGTATACATATCTTTGGCCGTAGAAGTACCAGTATGAGGATCATTAACACTTCAGGGTGTTATAGGTCAAAGTGGAAACCTTATTACAAATCTAGGAAAACTGTCTCCATCTAATAGCCTAAGGAACATTGGAGGCATGGCTGCGTGATGAGTATATACCCACCGAGGCAGGTTTGTACTCGGCAAGTCTCAGGCATACGTCTACTGCCGATATGTGCGCTACTGTGGCTACGCAGCTCTTCATTTGAGCTAGTGTGAGTGTATGTACGCAGGCAGGGAAATTACACCCCTAGCTCGTCATGTAGATGTAACCTAAGGGCATGGCTACACTTGCGGGTGTAGAGCGCTGTGAGTTAAACCTGCCTTTGGAGAGCGCAGTAGGGAAAGCGCTGCAGTCTGTCCACACTGTCAGCTGCTTGCGCACTGGCGTGGCCACATTTGCGGCACGTGCAGCGGCATTGGGAGCGGTGCATTATGGGCAACTATCCCAGCATGCAAGTGACTGCAACGTGCTTTTCAAATGCGGGGTGGGGTGGGGTGGAGTGTGACAGGGAGTGTGTTGTGTGTATGTGAGGGGAGAGAGAGTGGTGTTTTGGGGGACTGAGAGCATGTCAGCATGCTGTCTTGTAAGTTCAGACAGCCTCAGACCTCCCTCTCCCCTGCCGCCTCTCTCTCACACATAACATTCCCGGCTGTCAGAAACAGAGCTTTCAAACGGCATATCCGCATTCCCACAGTGATTCAAAACAATGACAAGAGTGGCCACTTGTCTTAAGGGGATTATGAGACGTTTCTGGAGGCTGATCAGAGCACAGTAATGTAACACCTCATCGACACTGCTGCCGCGGCGCTCCAAGGGGCGCAGCAAACGTTATTCCACTCGCCGAGGTGGAGTACCAGCAGCGCTGTAGCCGCAGAGTCAGAGTGCTCTTCGTGCCTTGCCAGTGTGGACGGGGAGTGAGCTAGAGCGCCCGGGGCTCCTTTATTGCGCTGTAACTTGCAAGTGTAGCCAAGCCCTAAGATGACAGAGGAGAAGTGAGGTTACTAAGGAAACATAGTCTTGGGGGGGAAGATAGGTTTGTATTGTTAGCATTATTAAATAACAATCCACATGTCATTGCAAAATACACAGACAGTAAGACCATAATTACATCCTGAGCACCTGGCAATTCTAACAAAACCCTCCAACTTTGAGCTTACAGTTTGTGTCATCGCTGACATCCCCTGGGATGAATTATGTCTGGGTTGTCAAAGGGATGGGGTTAGGAGCCATCCAAGCCATAGTGTGCATGTAATATTATGTAAAAAACGTATATACCACTTCAAATTAAAAGGTGAATCTAATTAATGATGTATTCCCTGTTTGAAATATAATGCAATCTGGCTGGCTGTGGTTTTTGACGAGGTTACTATCTTTTGAAAAGGAATGTACTTTATAATAGCCATATCTATGAGAAATGGTTGTGCTCCTCTCAGCAGACAGAGATGAAAACTCTCTTGGGCCACAGCTGCTGTTTGAACATCCAGGAATCGTCCAAACTCTTGTAAGATTCCCCGAAATGTTAACCTATATGCCAAATCTTCATTTTCCCCCCCCTTAGCCTACCCAACGTGACCTCTGTTTTATCTTAGTTGGGCCTCAGAATTCCCTAGCCCTCATCGATTCCCCAAAATCTTGTTGACATTGGTTCATTCATTCATTCAGATGGGTCAAATGAGATGAAGACAAAGATGCTAGGTGCTGTTCCCAGACTGACGACTAGAGTTCTGCAAAATTTTGCAGTCAACTTTTTTTCACTAAAAAATGAAGATTTGGGTTGACTGAAATATTTTGTGAATCATGTAGAATTAATTAAATTCTGGAAAAGTTGAACCATTTGATTACATTTTTGAGATACAGGTGTGTTGCATCTTACGCGCATTTAACATTTTTTGGCTTAGCGATTTTAAGGAAGGTCAGCGAATTAAGATTTTAAAAGTTTGTTCAAGCCTGGGTGGAAATGCATTTTAGATTAATTTGAACACAAACACTGTTTTTATTGCTCTGTGCTGTTATATATGGCAGTGAGAGCTACTGTAACGGCAGAGTACTTGGCTTGGTTGCTATATTGGAATGGTATGCTGGTAGCATTAACCTTAGTAGGTTACAGTACAATTTCAAATTATAATGCATGGCATCACATCATACCTTTTTAAAAAACACATTAGTCAATTCCTATAGAGGAGGACAGTAATGACATTTATGGGGCTACTCAGGTGCCTTTTCTCAGGACTTATGTTCTCGTTTGAAAGTGGACCAAGGTGGTTACCATTATGGAAGTCATGAATTATGGGAAGGCTTGAATTTACTTAATCTGTCACAAAACAGCAATAGATAAGAAACAGAACTATGACCAATGTTTGAAGACAAGCTTAACATGGGATAAACAGAGTTTTGGCTCAATCCTGTATTCCTATGGCATTCAAACTCCGACTGAAATCAACAGGATTTCTGTCTGCTATCAGAACTGCAGGACTGGGCCTTAAATTAGCCATCTCTTTATAATGGACAATTAAGAAATATGCTTAGCCCAGTGAATCTCAGTTAATTTCCTCTTTCTACAATAAGTTTATTCACAGCATTCACAACACTTCTGTGTGAAAGTTCTGGGCCCCTCTCTACCCCCTCCCATTTCTTAAAGAACATTTCAATCCTGCACTAACAAGCACAGTTTAAAAGAATGAACCTTTTACCAATTAACTCTCTGTTTGTAATGGTGAGAGGAGGTGGGGTAATTGCGTAACTGACTAACCCACCTTTTTATCCCAAGAACGATCTCAAATGAACCCTTTCGTTCCTCTTAAAAATAATAAGTCGGTGTCTAGTTCACTAGTAATCATTTGTGAGGGACAGCCAACTAATTAGTTAAAGTGTATGCCAAACAATTACTTCAGTTTAGCATGTGCAGTAACTTTAAACCATACTTTTTCCTTTGGAATTATCTAAAACCTATAAAACGGAACTGTGGTGTTCATTGTTCTTTTCCCAGAAAGTGTTGCAAGATGTGTACTCCATCTGGTGGCAAGATTACAAAAGAAAATGAAAGCATTAATAATATACTTACAGAGAAAACTTCCCCAAACACAAACAGCAGAACTTTGGGGTTCAAAACAATGGTCATTCTTTCCTAGCTCTGACTGTCAAGAGATTGAAAAGATAATCACATTAAAATTCATGTGTTGCTCAGTCTACCACTGTCAAAAATAACTAATCACACATTTCCTTCTTATGACCATATGCAATATGTGATATTCATTATACAGCCATCAGCTGACAACTGTAGTCTTTAGTTGTAATAGTAGTTCCAGTGCTATGCTCACGAGGAATTATTTGGCAATCTGAGCTATAATAATTGCAGTTTACTTTTTTACATTCTCAATCAATTTGGAAATATTTGATGGGGAAAAAATCAGATCACAATTCATCTCATATGTTGTTTTTATAAGCTACCTGTCAACTTGCTATTTAAGTGCCTATTAAGCTTTCAGATTTATCACTTCCATATTTTTTTCAGTTACATGGGCAACTTATGTAGCACAATAGAATATTGGTACAATGAAAAGCTAAAGTAGTTCATTGCTATAGAAGGCTGTTACTAAAATAGAATACCTAATTGATTGTTGGTCTTAGTATAGTTCATATTAGACAAGGGCAGGGCCGGTGCAACTAGGCAGCCGCCTAGGGCGCCAAGATTTGGGGGCGCCGCTGCCAATCAAGACGCTGGCTGCAGATCGCAGGCTGTAGGGAGGGAGGACGTATATGATAAGAACCACGCTCCCAGTGAATTGCTCTCCTGCCATTTAGAAAGCCAGCGAAGACCTTGGATTGTGAATCGATACAGATAGGTACATTTACACGGTAATAGCTCCTTTGTCTTGTAGATTGCACAGCAGCGAGAATGAGAGTGGAGCAGCTTGCGGCTGGAAGTGTAAGACCCCTACTGGGGCTGAGCTGTGTGCTGTCAGTGTGATGCAGCTGGGGCCAGCTTGCATGGCATGCTTGGAGAGCGGGCTGCAGGATTTGCAGGCAGAGGAGGCTCTGCTCCCTGGGGAGAGAAGGGAGGGATGCCGCGGCTGGCAGCTCTGCGGGTTCTCTCGCGTGGAGGGGCGGCTAAGCCGCTTTAACTCACCTCTCTGTGCCCCAGCTTTCTACCCTCCCGACCCTGCTTTGGCGTGAGGGCCGCGCACTCTCTGCCTCACAGTCCTGCCTGCCCCACGCCCCCCTGCTGGAGCGAGAGCCCAGCATTCAACTCCCCAGTCCGGGCGCAGGACGGACTCGTGAAGGCAAAGCAGGCGACATGCTCCCATTGCCCTGTTGCAATTGCACTTGGCCCGCTGCTGCATGCCAGGGATTGGAAAGGAGAGCGCCCATTTCACCTTGCGGCTCTTTGAATCCTACCCCGCCTGCCGCCCCCTGGCCAAACCCAGATTGCGCTCTCTCCCCCCTCCACACCCAAACCCAGTCGGCTTCCCTTCCCCTCCCCAGCCAAACCCGATCCTCCCAGTGACCGAACCTGGTCTGCTCCCCTTGCACTCCCCAGCCAAACCCGATCCTCCCAGACAGTGACCGAACCCTGTCTGCATCGTCTGCTCCCCTTGCACTCCCCAGCCAAACCCGATTCCCTCTCTGACCGAACTCAGTCTGCTTCCCTTCCCCACCTAACCCGATACCCCACTGACTCAACCCGGTCTGCTTCCCTTCCCCACCAAACCTGATCCCCCAGTATGACAGAGTATCTGCCATTCTAATTTTATAAAAACAACAAGGAGTCCGGTGGCACCTTAAAGACTAACAGATTTATTTGGGCATAAGCTTTTGTGGTAAAAAACCCACTTCTTCAGATGCATGGAGTGAAAGTTATAGATGCAGGCATTATATAATGACACATGAAGAGAAGAGAGTTACCTCACAAGTGGAGAACCAGTGTTGACAGGGCCAGTTTGATCAGGGTGGATGTAGTCCACTCCCAATAATAGATGAGGAGGCGTCAATTCCAGGAGAGGCAAAGCTGTTTCTGTAATGAGCCAGCCACACTCAGTCCCTATTCAAGCCCAAATTAATGGTGTTAAATTTGCAAATGAATTTTAGTTCTGCTGTTTCTCTTGAAAGTCTGTTTTGGAAGTTTTTTTTGCTCAAGAACAGTGACTTTTAAATCTGTTATAGAATGTCCAGGGAGATTGAAGTGTTCACCTACTGGCTTTTGCATGTTACCATTCCTGATGTCCGATTTGTGTCCATTTATTCTTTTACGTAGGGACTGTCCGGTTTGGCCAATGTACATGGCAGAGAGGTATGGCTGGCACATGATGGCTTATATAACATTAGTAGACGTGCAGGTGAATGAGCCCTTGATGGTGTGGCTGATGTGGTTGGGTCCTCTGATGGTGTCGCCAGAGTAGATATGGGGACAGAGAGAAGGCAACGAGGTTTGCTACAGGGATTGGTTCCTGGGTTAGTGTTTCTGTGATGTGGTGTGTAGTTGCTGGTGGACTCCTTATTGTTTTTGTGGATACAGACTAACACGGCCACCCCCTGATACTTGACACCATGCAAGGCTCTAATTTTATAAATTTTATTAATAACAATAATTGGATATTATAAAGGTAGAATAAAATGTAGTAGACTTTGATATGAAAGAATGAAGGAAGGAAGTGACAGTGTATTGTGTATAATGTATGTGATTTATTTTAAGATTCATGCTATGTTGTGCAAAGTGAAAACAATAACAATGTCAACACTGTCAGGTTATTCATTTATTTTTATTAAATATGTAGACTAAATAATGAAATTAATAAATTTTCAAGCCGAACGTGTATTAATTCTAATGAACAATGCCACGTTATGCAGTATTCATTTTTGAAAATTTATAATAAGCGATGCTCCCGGGGGAGGGGACGGGGGAGTGGGGCGCAAGGTGGAAGTTTCGCCTAGGGCGCAAAATATCCTTGCACCAGCTCTGGACAAGGGCCTCTATCACAGGACCATCACCATAATTGGTACGCAACATCTTTGTCAGTGTCGACAGAAAAGCCAAGGGTAGGTGAATGGAGACCAAACTACTCTCTCTTTATTTGTTGTATGTTGTGGGGCAATGCAGGGAAATTTGCACTACTGCTTCCTGTGTTGCTTGCACCTATTCTGTGGATAGATGGAGGTGGAAGTCCTCTGGGGCTGTTAAGGCTGAACCTTTCACAAGCACTAACTCACAATTTTAATTAATACGTTTTATATTTAGTAAATGATAGACCTCGGTGCAGACTGCTTCAGAGCTCCACCCGTTATTCTTAAAGATGTCAGTATTAAAAGACAAGAAGTGTTATTGCTAAGACTGTCTGACTTTAATAACTAGTTTATATTAGCTCTAAAATTAACAAGTTGAATGAGATTGGTCTCATGGTGTCAGTTGCTATTTTTAGTAGATTTGTCATTTTCTTTCTTTTAGAAAGATGCTGACAAAAGCTTCAGACAAAAATGAATCACAGTTTGAAGTTGTTGCCTGTTCCATCCCCACCAAAAAGAGAAGCTCCGAATTGCTACCTCTAAGGCTAAGAACCACATTCTAAAAATGCCTGAAGGGGTTTGACAGAGGCATTTAGCTACTGAAAATTACAGCAATCTGTCACATCCACATTTAATGGAAGGTGCATCTTAAAAAAAAAAAAAAAAAAAAAGTGAGATGCCATAGCAACAAAGAGAAGTTACAAAGAAGCATCTACTTTTCTTTTCTTTTTTGCATATTTATTTTTAGATAATAAATCACAATTTCTAAGTAATTTTCAAGTCATAAAAATGATTGAAAATACTTTAAATCAAGTAGCGCCTTGGGGGTGATGAAAAGATTTGCTAAGTTTATAAAATTAACTTGGTAAGAAAACGACCATGAACATGTACCTTGCCTCTGTGTTTTTACAAGAGATCTTCTGTCTGGAAAAATATCCCTTGATCGGTAGAATTATCTTGATTTGATCAGTTCATATGTGAGACTCAAGAGGCTCTTATTTTCTGCATTCGAAAACTCTTGAAGTGGTGCTGTAAATAATGCTTTCCGTGAGTGCTGACCTCTGACATGTTTCTGTAATTTATAACACAGCTGCCTTTCAACTTGTCACATACTGATGGCGCTGAGTATTCTGAAAGAAGGAGGCGAGGAAAGCTACTGCTTTTTAAAGATGTTCAGCAATGTGCATTAATTGTTGTTGATGCTGAATGTGTGGCACTGTGACCAATTTAGAGTTGCCAGGCATCCAGTTTTCAACTGGAATGTGGCCAATGGAAATTGTGGGGGCGATGCCTGCAGATATGCTGGCTGCTACCAGAAGCCACCTGAGATCAGTGCCGCCTGTCCAGATCCTACACCCCAAACCTCCACCCCTCACCCCAACCCTCTGCCCCAGCCCTTAGTCCCCTCCAGCACCCCATACACCCTCCTGGAGCCTGCACCCAACCCCCCTGCCCCAGCCCTAAGCCCCCTCCCGTACCCTAACCCTCTGCCCCAGCCCTGAGCCCCCTCCTGGACCCCAAACCCCTCATCCCTGGCCCCACCCCAGAGCCCGCACCCATTCCTGCACCCCAACTCCCTGCCTCAGCCTGGAGCCCCCTGCTGCACCCCAAACCCCTCATCCCTGGCCCCACTCCAGAGCCCACATCCCCCAGCTGGAGCCAGCACCCCCTTCCACACCCTGAACCCCTCATTTCTGGCCCCACCCCAGAGTCCACAACGCCTCCTGCACTCCAACCCCCAGCCCCAGTTCGGTGAAAGTGAGTGAGGGGGAGATGGAGTGAGCGGGGGATGGGATCTCGGAGAAGGGGCGGGATAGGAGGTGGCAGGGTCTCAGGGAAGGGACGGGGCAGGCACTGGGGCAAGTGTGTTCAGGTTTGTGAAATTAAAAATTTAGCATCCCTAGACCAATTAAGCCTATTGTTTTACTCTTTGTGTGGTACCAAAACGTTCTGGGTTTGAGTGCAACAGCTTGGACTTGCTCTGAAATTAACCTAATTAGAAAGCCATAGTGCCATATGTATAGTACTGTTGTCATCTAGGGACTGATTTTCAAAGGTACTGTTCACGTGGAACTTCCTTTGACATCACTGGATTGTGAGAGTTCAATTGCCTGATTTTTCAAAGCTTCTGGACAGCCACAAATCTGAATTCAGTCAATGGGAATGGTAGTTGATCAGTACCTTGGAAAAATTAGCCCCTTCACGTCACTCAGGGGAAGAAAGAAAGCATTAGAGCCCCAAGCCCTAACCCACTTTCATACTCACACACGCACTACCCCAAAGCTGGCCAGGCTTGGGTGTAACGTAAGAAGAAGAGGCGGGGGAAGGATGGATGGGAGTGCTGTCCTGGGCCCAGGGCGTCCGAGAATCTGCTCCAGCTCTCAGGAGGGTTTTAAGTCCTGGGCTCCTTTGAGGGTGTTCCATTCCGTGACCTCTGTTCCTGGTGCTTTTTGTGACAGTTCAAACCGGCTTTCTGTGGTCTCCTCGACTTTCCCCAAAACACACCGGCTAGACTCTGTTGTTCTCTTTGTTTTCCTCTGTGCTGGCCTTCACTTGCCTCGCTTGTTATGGGCTAGCTCTGCCGGTCTTTGTCTGTCCTATTCCGGGCCCCCCTCGTTCTTGGCCGGCAGCCGAGAGTCAGATGTGTGCTGTGGCCTTGAGCGTTTTATCTTCGGGCCTAGCAGGAGCGTGTAGTTATCCGGTTCTCTGCTTTTCTTCTTTCTGTCCCCACCTCTCTTGGCCTCTCATACCCTGTAAAGGAATCTTCCATTCCCCACTCACACACCTTTGACCCTCCCCAAAATGCTTTGTGATGCTTGCAACAGCGTTAGCCACATACAATGCTGATCTGCCTTCCCCGGGGAATCCCTGAGGGAGGGGGCTATTGGAGTGTGACATTAACATTCAAATTCTCAAGGAAAAATAATCCTCATTTCCTAGTTTGTAACAAAGTGTCCATTTTTCTCCCTTTCAGTGTTCATTCAGAGTTAAAGGGACTTTTTACAAAGAAACCCAGAGAAATAAGTGAATGTGTCCACCCAGCAGGACAGCCTAATGCATTTTTCCCCTCCTTCTTTAAACAGGAGCTAACGGAGGCTGAAAACTATTGCAAAGCTTTCTCCAAGGCTTTGTTGAATGACATTGAGTGCAGAATGCTTCCTAGATCAAGGAGCAACACCAATGTAGCTATGTCTCATAGGGTTCATGCTTCATCTAGCAGGAGACAAGTTGAACTGTAGCTAGACGTGTCCAAGGTAGAAAAAGCAGGTTGTGTTCCAAACATCTTGTTTGTTCGCCATCATCAGGAGTTGCACTGAACTCTTGCAGTGTTTTCCTGTAATCAGACTTAGATTTGAAAATAACTGATGCAGATTATGCAGTTGTCGAGGCTCTTCTAGTCACTGATTATTCAATGTAGCAAATTCGTAACATATTTTTGGATTGACTTTTGAGCAGAGAAAATGCAGTTTGGAAAATTTTCTATAAAATTATGTGATTTTGAACTACATAGGAGGTCGTCTTCTGTCTATTTTTAAAGAGTGGAGCAGTATTAGTTAATTTAGCTATTTCTATTTTTGTTGGTAATCATATATTATTAAAATCCAAACGAACAAAACAACCACCCCCCCAAAAAGAACCCCATAGCCCCAAACTACCACATTAACAAGCAGTATTTTGTGTGTCTAGGTTCTGGAAGGATGTAGTGTTAGAAACAATAAGAGGGAGATTTGCAAAGGCACAAAGGACAATTAGGCGTCCAACTCTCTATGAAGCTTAGTGGGAGATGGGAACCTGTGTCCCTTTGAAAATTTCTACCTGAATGCAACTTTATATCATACAGTTAGATATAGTTGATTGTAGGGCTGTTGATTAATCTCAGTTAATTCACACGATTAACTCAAAAAATTAATTGTGATTAATCACACTGTTAAACAATAGAATACCAATTGAAATTTGTTAAATATTTTTGGACGTTTTTCTACATTTTCAAATATATTGATTTCAATTGCAATACAGAATACAAAGTGTACAGTGCTCACTTTATATTATTATTTTTGATTACATATATTTGCACTGTAAAAATGATAAACAAAATAAATAGTATTTTTCAATTTACTTCATACAAGTACTGTAGTGCAATTTCTTTATCGTGACACTGTAACTTACAAATGTAGATTTTTTTTGTTATATAACCGCACTCAAAAACAAAACAATGTAAAACTTTAGAGCCCACAAGTCCACTCAGTCCTACTTCTTAGTCAGCCAATCACTAAAACAAGTTTGTGTACATTTATGGGAGATAATGCTGTCTGCTTCTTATTTACAATGTCACCTGAAAGTGAGAACAGGTGTTCGCATGGCACTTTTGTAGCCGGTGTTGCAAGGTATTTAGATGCCAGATATGCTAAACATTTGTATGCCCCTTCATGCTTTGGCCACCATTCCAGAGGACATGCTTCCATGCTGATGATGCTTGTTAAAAAAATAATGCATTAATTAAATTTGTGACTGAACTCCTTGGGGGAGAATTGTGTGTCTCCTGTTCTGTTTTACCCACATTCTGCCATATATTTCATGTTATAGCAGTCTTGGATGATGACCCAGCACATGTTCATTTTAAGAATACTTTCACAGCAGATTTGACAAAACGCAAAGCAAGTACAAATGTGAGATTTCTAACAATAGCTACAGCACTCAACCCAAAGTTTAAGAAGTGCTGACCAAAATCTGACAGGGATCAGGTGTGGAGCATGCTTTCAGAAGTCTTAAAAGAGCAACACTCCGATGCGGAAACTACAGAACCCGAACCACCAAAAAAGAAAATCAACCTTCTGCTGGTGGCATCTGACTCAGATGATGAAAATGAACGTGCATCAGTCCGCTCTGCTTTGGATCATTATCAAGCAGAATCCGTCATCAGCATGGACGCATGTCCTCTGGAATGGTGGTTGAAGCATGAAGGGACATATGAATCCTTAGCGCATCTGGCATGTAAGTATCTTGCGATGCTGGCTACAACAGTGCCATGCAAACTCCTATTCTCACTTTCAGGTGACATAGTAAACAAGAAGCGGGCAGCATTATCTCCTGCAAATTGTAACCAAACCTGTTTGTTGAGCAATTGGCTGAACAAGAAGTAGGACTGAGTGGACTTGTAGGTGCTAAGGCTTTACATTGTTTTATTTTTGAATGCAGTTATTTCTTGTACATAATTCTACATTTGTCAGTTCAACTTTCACGATAAAGAGATTGTGCTACAGTACTTGTATTAGGTGAATTAAAAAATACTATTTATTTTGTTTTTTACAGTGCAAATATTTGTAATAAAAATAAATAAAAGTGAGGACTTTGTATTCTGTGTTGTAATTGAAATCAATATATTTGAAAATGTAGAAAACAGCCAAAAATATTTAAAATGGTATTCTATTATTGTTTAGCACCACAATTAATTGTGCGATTAATTGTGATTAATTTTTTAAATTGTGCAATTAATCACGACTAATTTGTTTAATCGCTTGACAGCCCTAGTTGATTGCTGAGTGTGTTTTCTTTTTAATGTCAGGATTGTGCATATTTCATTCTTTCTAGACATTTTGGCTCATTTCAACACATTCTCTGTATAAGTACTGAATTACTTGGGGGTAGCAGGGGCTGATTGGTTATATCTGGTTAGTAATACACCTTTAAAGGTCCTTCTGATGATTACTGTTCTGTGAAGTATTTTACTTTCAGAGATCAGAACAGTTGAGAATAGCCCACTTCCACATCAATTGAATTGGCTCGTTAGCACTGACACCCCCCCCCCCGCACTTGGTAAGGCAACTCCCATCTTTTCATATGCTGTGTATTAATACCTCCCAACTGGATTTTCCACTCCATGCAGCTGATGAAGTGGATTTTAGCCCACAAAAACTTATGCCCAAATAAATTTGTTAGTCTCTAAGGTGCCAGAAGGACTCCTCATTGTTTATACTAAAAGAATATTAGGAAGCTCATACTGTTAATGCAACTCTATGCACATCCTATGAAAGAAATATCCTCTCTCTGACCCCTCAACTTCCCTTGCTGAGTAAATAGAAGCCCCTTTGCTGTGTCCCATGAGACCTAGGAAGAAGGTGGGGGAGGGTGATTGATCAATTACTTCTGAAAAGCCCTTTCCCCCTAGGAGATTGTCAGTCAGTTACTCATTACTTAGGCTTCTAAATAAGTGACCTGAGTTTCAACAGAGCATCCAGCAACTCCTGTTAAAGTCAGGTGACTTATTTACATGCCTAAATATGGATTTAGGATCCTAACTTTAGGCACCCAGGCTTTTTTTTTTTTTAATTTGACCTTGGTTCAGGTTCAGTGTGAGGTTTTCTGATCATTTACATGTATAGCTAAGGTGGATAATTCTGACAGTTAAAAAACATAATTGGGCCACATAGTATATTAAATTACACAGCCATTATTTGTTGCAGACAGATGACAAATTAGGTGCCCCTATTATTATTAGCCAAAGTGAACGGATAATATGATAGAGGAAGTACAGCAAGATCATTTTAATTTCCTAATTCTCAAATCTCTCAAGGTTCATATCTGGATAATGACTTGTTATATGCAATCTTCTAATAATTAAATAAAAAATTCTTCAAAAGATGCTCTTTTGTTCAGAAAACATGGAGGTGGTGCATTAGTCATGCAGTACACAATTACACTTTTTAATAAATTCTAGAAATTAAACTGTTCGGATGATCAAATATTTCACCTTCTTTAGAAGAAAGAGCTTGTGTTTGTCCCTGGAACAGAGCGTGAATGTGTGTCCAGTCTAATTCTACAGTATACAGAACCCTATGCCTCGTGCCATAATTCTGGGAAGTGACATCCACAATAGCTAAAATTCTTAAACCTTGGTGCCTAACTTTAGGCACCCAAGTTTGAAAACTTTAGTCTGTATATTCATTGTAGCTAATCTTTCATGTTTCTGTTGCTAGTGTTGATTTCTATGGTCTAATTAAGCATTGTGTTCATTCCTATAAAATGAAGAGAATATGAGCTAGATTCAAAAGAGATTTAGGTGCCTAACTGCCTCTTTAGAAAGCTACATCCAACATGTAGGCACCACTGACATTCACAATGCTGCTACTGCTTCTTCACGTGCCTAAATCCTCATAGGTACCTAAGCTTATGCAGCTGGGCATGCGCAAAGTCAACCAAGTCCTGATGCCACCCCATAGCTAACAAACTGCTCAGACCTCTAGTTTGTGCCTAAGCCCCAGTGGGACTCTCAAAGTAGGCGTTCCCCCTTATCTTACCGGCAGGACCTGATCCAGTAGGCATTCTCAAAGCACACCTAACCCGACACAAAGCACAGCGGGGGGCAAGCAGATTGGGAATTTTGGGGGCAAGTTGGTTGGCTCTCTGTGTCTATGCACCGCCGTCTGGTCTGTCAGTCAGATGCCTAAAACAGATTAATGATTCCCTTTTTTTGGTGCCAAACACTCCCCATGTAATTCATGGGAAACATAGGTACCTAACTGAGAGGCTATGTATTCCAATGTGTGGCAGGGTGCCTAGGTGTTGCAAAGCCTAAGTCCACTTTTGGACTCTAACCCTATGGTCCCAGTCCAGCAATGCACTTAAGCAAGTCCTTGCACTAGTAATCTTATGGAAGTCAGCACTTTGCAGATCAGTCCCCAAAGAGAGGTATGCTGGTCTTGTTTTGTAATATTACTAGTAGTTCGGACTAAAACTTTTAATCTGAATTTCTGAATGCTTTTCAAACCTTAAGACTCAAAACACTCCTGCAAGATAGGTATTGTAATACTGATGTTATCCATTTTAGAAACAAGGGAATTAAGGTACAAAGACTTGTCTCATCACACAGAATTGAACCCAGCATTGGATCCCTTCCTCCCTGTCCCATACTCTAATCCTACATTTAGTCTGAAAAGATTGGCTAGAGTGCACACTTACCTAGCTAGTCCTCATGTTACAAATAATAGGCTGTCCAACATATGTTTATTGCCATTATGAGCTATTAAGAGAAAATAGTGGTTTCCTTGTGGAGTTTCCAGTGTTTAGTTTTAATTGTCCTGAATTTTAGATGGAGAAAGTAATGCTACTGGATTTCATGAAGAGCAAAATGGTAGGGGTTAACTGTCTTGGTTTAAAAAAAAAAATGTTGAACTGCACTGTCAGTCATTCGTGTAGGAAATAGATAAACTTTTAAAGGGAACAACAGGTCTGCTACATTTAGATGCTAGTCCAATGTAGAATAGCACTCAATGCTTTTCAGATAACGGAACTGATATCCCCATATTCAATGTAGGCAGTGTTGTAGACGTGTTGGTCCCAGGATGTTAGCGAGACAAGGTGGGTGAGGTAATATCTTTTATTGGATCAACTTCTGTTGGTGAGAGAGACAAGTTTTCGAGCTACGCAGAGCTCTTTTTCTGTTCTGGGAAAGGTACTTTGAGCATCACAGTTAAATACAAGGTGGAACATATTGTTTAGCATAAGTAGTTAGCACATATTCTAATGGCCATTCAAAATGTCCCGTTGACACTTCTTCAGTCATAGGACAAACAACTGGTGGGAGGGGGGAGAAATTGTAGGTTATAGATTGTTGTAATAAGCAATAAATCCAGAGTCTGGTCAGTCCATGATTTTTAGTGTTTAGCAAGGTTAGGAATTTAAGCTCCCATACTTGTCTCTTGAAAGTGTTGTGCAGGTTTCCTTTGAGACATACCTATCTCATACCTATATAAGATATGGAGACATACCTAATAAGATATGGAGACATACCTAGATGAGGACTGATAGGTCAGATATAGAGTGATCATCCACAGATGATATAGGGTGTTTTTGTCTTTTATTATTTTCCTGTGTGAATTCATTCGAGAGCATAGTGATTGTCTGGTTTCACCCACATAGTTGTTATTGGGGCATTTAATACATTGGATGAGGTATACTACATGTTGTGATAGACATGTGTAGGACCCAGGCAACTTGAAATGCATGTTGTGGAGGGTGTTGATCATTGCAGCAGTGGAGATATGTCTGCAGATTTTGCATCTGTTTCTGGCATGGGCTGCTGCCACTTGCAGTCGGTGTGTCCTGGTCTGCGGGAGCTTGCTTCTGATGATCTGGGAACTCAAGAACGGAAAGGCTACAGGTATTAACAACATCCCAGCCGAATTGATGAATTTCGGAGGAGAAATAGTAATAGATGTACTCACCAAGATCTGCAACAAGATCTGGCAGACTGGTGAGTGGCCCTTCCCTGGCCACAGTCACTAATCATCACTCTGCCAAAGAAAGGCAACCTGCAATTGTGTCAAAATTACCAGACCAAAAGCTTAATTAGCCATCCCAGCAAAGTGATGTTGAAAGTCATATTGAACAGTTTGAAGCCACGAGCAGAGAATATCATCACTGAAGAACCGGCTGTCTTTTGTGCTGGAAGAAGTACCACAACAGATTTTCAACCTTCATGTTCTATGTGAGAAGTACTTACAACACCAGCAGGACATCTACCATGTCTTTGTTGACTTTAAGAAGGCGTTTGACGGAGTATGGCACGAAGCTCTCTGAGCAACCATGAAGAAGTACAATGTTGGTCGTAAGCTTATTCTTACCATTAAACAACTAAACCATTAAACAACTAAACAATTAAACAACCATTAAACAGCCAAGGCCAGCAATGCAGTTCTCGTCAATGGTACAATAGGAGAGTGGTTTTGCACTGCTCTTGGAGTCCGGCAAGGCTGCCTTCTTTCACCCACACTGTTCAACATCTACTTGGAGCGCATAATGACTGATGCCCTAGAAGATCACATATGCACAGTCAGCATTGGGGGGTGAACAATCTCAAATATTCGGTTCGCTGATGACATTGATGGTCTGGCAGGCAGCAAAGATGAACTTGCCAACCTTGTGAAATGATTGGATGAAACCTCCGCAAAATATGGCATGGAAATCAGTGCAGAGAAAACCAAACTGATGATAAACAAACGTGATGGCATCAGCTCACATATCACTGTCAGTGGACAAGAGCTGGAGACAGTGAAACAGTTCCAAGTATTTGGGGGCAATCATAACTGATGAAGGATCCAAGGCAGAAATTTGGGCAAGAACTGTGCAAACAGCAGCAGCAGTGGCAAAGCTAAAGCCAATTTGGAGGAATAAGAACATCTCCCTGGAATCTAAACTGAAACTGCTGCACACATTGGTCATCTCCATTTTTCTGTATGCGTGTGAGACACAGAACCTTATGGCAGAACTTGAATGGAAAATACAGGTGGTAGAGATGAGATACTTCTGTAAAATCCTAGGCATCTCCTACTTTGATCACATCACTAATGAAGAGGTCCGCAACATCATCACCCAATGCACTGGGTCATATGAAGACCTCCTGAAGACCGTGAAGAAGGGCAAGCTGAAGTGGTACGGCCATGTAACAAGGTCATCTGGCCTATCCAAGATCATCCTCCAAGGGACAGAACAGGGGAAGAGAAGAAGAGGTAGATGGATTGACAACATAAAAGAGTAGACAGGAATGGACTTCGCAGAGACTCAAGCACTGACAAACAATCATCGGGGTGGAAACAATTGGTTGATTGCTCATCAATGATGGTGCCCCAATGACCAATGTGGTTATGGGAGTGGTGGTGATGATGTGAGTTCTGATATGGGGCTGTAGGTGACAACTAGCAGTGTGCAGTAGGAGGGGATTATTTTCTGTATTGAAGCACATTCTTTTGGAGTATTTAGGTGGTCCATTCAATTATACGATCTATTTCTCTGGTGGAGTGTCCTTGTTTGGTGAAGGCAGTTTTGAGTGAGTTAAGGTGTATATCCTGGACTTTCTCCTCAGAGCATATTCTGTTGTATCTGAGTGTCTGGCTGTAGATAACAGATTTCTTGGTGTGTTTGGGGTGGCTATGGGATCTGTGAAGGTAGGTGTAGTGGTCCAGGGGGTTCTTGTATATGGCTGTCTGTAGGGTTCCATTGTTGAAGCTGATCGTGGTGTCCAGAAAGTTGATGCTAGTGTGGGAATGTTCCAGAGAGAGTTTAAGGGCTGTGTTGTGGTTATTGAAGTTATGGTGCAAATCTGTGATGCAGTTTAAGTCTGGAACACTCCCACTCTAGCATCATCTTCCTGGACAACCACAATCAGCTTCCACAATGAAACCCTACAGACAACCATTCTCTCTCTGTTAGTCCAATAAACATATTTCCTCACCCACCTTGTCTCTGGAATCCCCATATTCAACACTGGTTTTTTTACTTCTAATTTTGTCACTCTAATGTTAATTTTCCTTGCTATAACTATGAATTCTAGACATTTGCTGAAAGTTTTAAACATATAGAGCCTTGGGTGTTTATTTTTTTTTTGCCACTGTGCTATAAAGGCCTGATTCAAAACTGATGTAAGGCAATGGGAGTCTTTCCCATTGGCTTCACTGGGTTTCTAATCAGGCCTTAAATGTTCAAATGTAACAGACTCAGATTGACTGGATCCAGGTGCAGTACAGATAACCTGCAATGTTGTTGTCAGAAAACAGGTCCAAATGGCAAAGGCAGAAGTTGCATTTCTCCAGCCAGAATGTAATAAGACGAAATGTTTTCTAGCAGCTAAAGGCTCCCTGTATTCTGCAGTAGGTCTACTCCCCTGGTCTGGACAAACACTGTGAGTAAATTACTGTCATAAGCACCATCTGTTCCAGTTTTACCCAGGAGCATTCCCACCCTGAGTTGCCAGACAGTCGCTATGGGGAGACAGCTGTTGTCAGTTTCCATGCTCAAGTAGCTGGTATTAATGGTCTCCTCTCGGTTTGTAAGGCAGGTTAATTATTTGGGATTTTGTTTGTTTTTAATCCAGTGGTTTAATGGCATTATTTTATTATTGATTTATAGAGGCTCACCAGTGAGTTTATAAAATAAGCCGCTGAGTGCTGCAGTGTTGAGTTTGAGTTGCCGCATGGCATGCATGAGGAGATGTGAGGTGAGATAAGGGAGGAGAGGTGGATTTGAGTTGATGGGGTCACCCAGGCAGCCCATATAAGGGGGAGCCATGAGGGACTTTGACAAACTAGGAAAAGGGAAGATGAACTGCTTCTGGGGTGTAAGGGAACCCAAGATAGCACAAAGTTACAAAAGACCAGAGAGAGGAGTAAGGGGCGGGGTAGATAGAGTCAAAAGCAGCTAGTAGCCTCGGAAGGATGACAAAGCAAAGAGGAAAACTCCCTTTTAAAAATTTAGTTTTCTATTATTTTATTTCTGAATTCAGATTGATTGATGCAGAGATTTGTGTGCCTGAAGCAATGTACAGTACTGGCACCCTGGATTTTTGTGACATTAGTTATGATAGCTATGAAAATCCTGATATGTGAAACAATATATAGGGAGATTTTTTTCTAATACCTAAGGAATTTATGGGCACATGTCCTATTGACTTTCAGTGAGACTACTTTTCCTAAATTCCTTAGGCACTTTGGAAAGCTTCCGCCATAAAACTCGCAGCTAAATCTAAGCATAAGCTTCAGCTAAACATGAATTGCAACAGTGCTACATTATGGGAAGAACAGCAGGGCTTTACGCACAACTTGAATATATTGGATATTCTTCTTTTACAAAGTACAAGTTTGATGCTAAAAGCAATTATTTATCAAAACCATTTATGTTCCAATAATCTCACATTAATTAGGTTATAATTTGAAATGTTGTTATGCAGCCCATTAACTATTTCTTATTGTTTGTAGTGCTAGTTTCTGGTTACTAGAGCAAGCTATTTGGCAAATATGATATATTTAACAGGCACAGTAGAAAAGTATATACCCTACTTGAAGATTGTGTTAGCACAGGGGATTACAGGTACCTTGAACTTTTGGGGATTGAATTTACCTACACAGCATACTTATTTTATTAATTGATTGAACTAAATGAAAGCCACACACTTGTTTTTACTTAATACTTCAGGATCTTTAGGGGAAAAATTGTTGATGGGACCATGACTTTCTCCAATAGCAGGGCTCTTGGAGAAGCACTGGTTAAGGTATAATTACATTCATGTTTCAGACAACCTTTATAGACTTCTCCACTTGTGGCTAGGTTGGTAAAGTTCTGTTTTAAAAGATGCAAATTTGCCATAGATTGTCTTCCTCCATAAAATATATCAAGGACCACCCCCCAATCTTTTATTAGTTATGCCATTTTGATATTTATCCTTAGAATGCTAGTAAATGTGTCATAGAGTCTTGAGAACATGGGGATGACATGTTGTGATTATCTAGCCTTGTTCACACAGTTTACAGAATATAAATGGTATTAATGCTAATAACTGTTGGCACACTGTCTTCCAGAATCCCTCCACCCAATAAATAGCTACTAGATGACTTTTCAGCCTAAGGGTAGACATAAGAAGCAATAAAAGATGACCATGCCAATATTTTGTGCCTTCTGAAATTTAAAAATATGACTCTATTTTGAACCTATATTCTCACTATGCATCACTCCAGTGCAGTTCTGAATGTTCTTGTTTGTTGTTTTGTTTTGTTTGTTTTTGTATGTGTGGTTTATTTAATATCACTGTAAGAACAAGCTGAGACTCAGAACCTCAATTTCTTTGTGGAGAGGAAGGTAAGAAAATAAACCTTTGACATGTAATGATTCTGCTTTAGTTTTCCAAAGATTTAATTGATATTGCAGTTTCTGCGTAGCTTACTTTCTTCTTTACTGCCTAGTAACAGCTACCTCCATCTGGCTTTCAGTATTAACATTCATATTCTACAATAGCCCATTTGTACTTTTGGTAAGCAATTCAGGTGATTGCACATTAAAGCACAGTTAATACTAGGGGGCATCTTGAAATCTTGATTCTAATTCCCAAACATCTGTACGTTGCAGTTGCTTAATTTCTCTTACTTGTATTTTAGTTGTTCAAATGTTGCCTTGAAGTTTTAGTTTTATGAACACAGGAAACACTGTAGATGACTTAGACCATTTTAATATTGTCATATGAACTGTGTTTTGGGATAAGAAGTGCATCTTTTTGGCTCGGATTTTGGGGGTGGGGCAGACTGTCCATGCAATACAGGAGGGGAAGTTCCATTTTATTTAGTGCTCATTTTTGTTCTATGGCTGGATGGCTGTCAGACAGAAAAGTGCTAAAACTCTGGGAGAAAAAATAGAATGGACAAGCAAGCTTTTGTCTTAAATTTAGAGAACAGGCTCCTTATGTGGAGTCAGCTACACCATAGGAACTACGGTGAAAGGAATTCCTAATATTCTCACCAAGAAAAACTAGAAAAACTGACAACAAAGAAAGGAAAGATAAGAATCCTTACCTATAAGGAGAAGAGATTTTAGAAAAATATACACCACTGCAGTTCTAGGCACTTATTCTGCTACATTTTAATTCTTCTTTTGGGAAAGTAAATTGTTGAAGACATGGGCTATGGCACAGGGGAAATTAATTGGTTGGTTTATAGCATGTCTGCTTAGCTCAGTGCATCCAAAAAAAATGAACAGCATCTCATTTCAGGTACCCAAGGAGCAGACACTGCATTATTGGGGTTCATCTTGCCAGTGTTTATGATTGTAGAAGGCTGTTGTAGAGCAACCTGCTGCTGGACCTGTCATCACACAAATGAACTTATTATAATCTCAAAGGGAACGGGCTTCTCTTTGTTGATTCACTAGTTGCTGGAAGGACTGTTATCAGTGCATGAAATCAGTGATGCTCTTAGGCCATGTCTACACTACCGGCTAAATCGGCACCACTGCAATTGATGCAGCAATGTCGATTTAGCAGGTCTGGTGAAGACACGCTAAGTCAATGGGAGAGCGCTCTCCTGTCAGCATCTGTACTCCACCTCCCCGAGAGGCGGAAGCTATGTCGACGGGAGAGCGTCTCTCATTTACATAGTGCGGTGTAGACACCGCTGTAAGTCGACCTGAGTTACGGCGACTTCAGTTACATAACTTACGTAACTGAACTAGTGTAACTTAGATGGACTTACAGCATTAGTGTAGACCAGCCCTTAGAAGTAGGCAAGTGAATTCTGGTATCAAGAGGAAAATGAAAAGGAATTTTCAGGAGGTAGGAAGTGAGTCTGCATACACTAAAATGGGCAGTATCATGGTGTCTCTCTCCCTCCTTTTGCATTCCATTGCAAAACAGGTTGAAGGGGAATAATGATTGTCTCAGAGGAAGTGTAATGGTGTTGCACAAATATCATTAGGAAGGTATAACTGGAAGAATATGGGGTTGCAAAAATGTAAGTAAGAAAATAATTTGGCCTGCAGATTGCTTATTATTGGTGATAATGTTCAGGGAAGAAAGAACCCATCTTGACTCTTAGTTCCCAAGGTAAGTTTGTGGAGTTGTCAGTGACAACAAAATCTTTTTACTTGTAAAATTGGCAAAATTGAATCACTGAAATGCAATAAACGTGGCACCTTAACGTTCCATTTTATGGAGATACTAGTTACAGTAGAACCACACTTTAAACTGACCTACTTTGTCTCTCGGACCCCCAACATGCTTCTGATAATCATTCAACTGTTGAGTTTATCTTGAACCTCAGTGTTGTGTATGTTTTATCTTTTTGGAGAGATTGGTCATGTTCATGAGAAACTTGTCTTGAAGGGGAATTGGGATTACTTCCTCCTACACCAGGATTTTTGTTGGTGGTCAGGAGTGGTATCTTCAGTCCCATGTCAGAATTGGAAGGTCAACCTAAATAAAGATATTAGAGCTTTTTACTATGTGAAGGCATGGTGTGCATGCATGTGTGCATATAATATATGAAATTTTAAGTGAGATACAATTCTTAGAGAGTAGCTGGTGAGGTGAAATTTATTTGGTATATGCCTGTGTGATTAAATTCACATGAGGATTTTTGGCTATATAATTTTGTGTAAATGATGATGTGCCTTTTTCCTTTCTGTATTTGTTTGTATGTTTGTTACTGCAGTTTATGTAATGTCTGACAAAATGCTCTAGGCTCAATCACAATTTACAATAAAACATTTAACAAATAAATCTAAGTTTACACAATGTCAGCTGGAAATCTGCAATCCCAATTGCATTACACTGATAAATTAATGTACAGTGATAAGAAACATACAGTTGGCTTAAGAGAAAATGTGGAGACGTACCATTATTAATTTAATAATCGGACACAAGTGTGTCCTGTATATGGTTAATTGTTTCTAACCTTTTGAGCTAGAAACTTAGTTTATCTACCATGTTTATTTTATTTTCAAAGATGAAATGTTTATTTGGGGAATCATCTATCCTGTAAATAACTGTGATTTACATGAGTGGCATGGACCCTTTAACTAATAGGTAGTTTCCCTAATTATTACTCTATTTCTCTAGGACTTCAATTACCAGACCTTACTTATTAATTCCTTAGTGTTCATCAGGAACTAGACTCCTATTTAAAAGGAACTAAATCATACAGTTTAAACAAAAATGCCCATTAGCTATGACATACCGACTCGGTTATGCAATCTAATCACTTTCCAAGTTCACAGAGAAGACTAATGATTAATTTGAAAGGGACAAAACACCACCAGCTGGGCTAAAAGGTTCAAGATTTTATGATCAGTGGATTTTCTGTATAAAAAGCATTGGAAAAAGCTTCCACTGCTATTCAGATACATAGTCCTTTCTTGAGCTAAGCTAACAGAACTGTGTTGGGAAGTAAAAGAGGCCACTTGGACTTGATTATGTGGCTGGTCGCATTTTACTGAGACATTGACATGTTCCCTATAGTTTGTGAAGAAAAGAAAATTATATCCTTGTGAAGTCTTGCTGGGTCAGTGTTTTAACTACAAAAAAGGGGTTATATGTGAGCACTTCCCTCCTGGGGCATTTTTCCCCCTTCTTCACTGCAGTGATTCATTGGCACTGGTGTTTTAACCCATCTAAACCTTCATACTAGTGTTATCTGGAATTTAGAGGGCTTGATTCTTCACTCATAGTTGTATAAATGAGGAGCAACTCCACTTAAGTAGGGAGGTTTTACACCTGTATAAAACCAGTGTAAGAAAGAGACTAATCAGGCCCATAATTTTGAAAGAGGTGTCTATATCTGCAATGTGGCATCTAAAAGGGAGGCTAAGCAACTTTTTGTGAAAATGCTGCTGTCAGGGTTTCCCCCCACTCTGAACTCTGGGGTAGAGATGTGGGGACCCGCATGAAAGACCCCCTAAGCTTATACTCTACCAGCTTAGGTTAAAACTTCCCAAGGCACAAGTTCAAGCTTAGGTTAAAACTTTCCCAAGGCACAAATTCCTTTCCTTGTCCTTGGACAGTATTGCTGCCATTACAAAGTCATTTACAGAAAAATTCAGGGAAGGGTCACTTGGAATCCCTATCCCCCCAAAATATCCCCCAAGTCTCTTCACCCCCTTTCCTGGGGAGGCTTGAGAATAAACTACCAACCAATTGCCTTAGCAATGTGAGCACAGACCAGACCCTTTGTTTTCAGGACACTGAAATCAATCAGGTTCTTAAAAGAAGAACTTTATTTATAAAGAAAAAAGTAAAAGAATCTCATCTGCAAAATCAGGATGGAAGATAACTTTACAGGGTAATAAAAAGATTTAAAACACAGAGGATTCCCCTCTAGGCTCAGCTTCACAGTTACAAAAACAGAAATAAAACTACCTCAGTAGCATAGGAAAATTCACAAGCCAAAACAAAAGATAACCTAACACATTTCCTTGCCCTACTCACAGTTTCTGTTGTTTTAGATGGATTATTCCAGGTATATTTTCAGGAGATGTTGTACCTGCTTGGCTTCTCCCTCCATCCGGAAAAGGAACCACACACAGAAAAAAACCCCAAATCCTTCCCCCCCAGATTTGAACGTATCTTCTTTCCTCATTGGTCCTTCTGGTCAGGTGCCAACTAGGTTATTTGAACTCTTTAACCCTGTACAGGTAAGGCAATCCAGTACAGCTGCCAAGGAGGGATTTTATGCTACTGCATACATAAAGGTTTCTACCCTTCCCCCTATATTCATGACAGCTGCTATCATAACTGCAAGAGCAATTATGTATAGGATGCCTGATTCTTCAGTCTGAGTGCACAGAATGGGTTTATTACACATGGAGTAGCCAGGATTGGGGCCTAACCATGTAATGTGATATTGTGTGCTTGGGATTGTATCATCATATGTAATATGCAGTGAAATTTGGCCTATGCTAAACTTTAACAACTAAGGCAACTGATAAAAAATGGGTGGTATTCTAGTGATGATTGATCAAACAAATTACTTGAGATTTATGGGAACACTTTGGGGTATCATTTTAAGATGGGAGGTTTCCTAATTAAAATGGCTTCTGTTGTATACAAAAGTTTTTAATAGTAGTAAATTCCTCTATTGACTACAATTTACTGTGTTTGAGAAAGGAACTGCATGTAGGATTAGTCCTTTTCTTTTAAGCATTTAAAGACTGAAAACTCTTTATCAGAAAGAGAGAGGTCTGTCTTGCTTTGCCAGCAAAAATGCAGCCTTTCGCCCAAATCTTTCATATGCAAAAACTGACAAAAGGTCTGTGACTTTAAGTTTTTCTTGTTTCCATGTGGATAATAAGAGGGATATCTCTTATCTCTTCCTTTGATAGCTTGGGTAAAAAGTTCATTGGGCTACTGAAAAATAGAAGTAGACAATATTGGGGGTCTGGAACTGTTGTTATTATCTTCCATAATAAGATTGTTGCAGTTCAGTAGCTATCCTGAATGTGGATAAATAGCAAAATATTTTTTGGACTATGTCTCCGGTCACCATGGAGGAGAAATACCAACTGACAGTCATTGTTGCATTGCACCACACCTGAGAATTAAGTAATCTGTGTGTCACTGAGAGGGTAAGTTAGATTGTAATTAGAATCATTTTAAAAAAGAAAAGACCCAGGGCTAAGGAGAATTTAAATGAGTGAGATGGTCTGATGACTAGCATGCACACTATAAATCAGGCAATCTGAGTTCTATTCCTAGCTCTGCCGTAGCCTGCCTGTTGGACCTCACACAAATTATTATGGTCCAATGTTTTCAAGTGTCCACTAATTTTGAGATTCCCAACTGTTGGGTGCTCAACTTCAGACAACCTGGGCCTGATGTTCAGAAATGTTTAAAATCACAGTATTCTGTCAGGAAAATTGGATTGTTTTAGGTAATTATTAAAGGTCTGTACCACTGTTATGCTATACAAAGCACACAGGATCTTTTATAGAGGAGAAGGCAAAAACACCGCATTTATTGAGAATACAGCAGTTAGCATATGCTTTTCAGTCATACACATACACACAGAGTCCTGCCAGTTGATGTTTATAGTTACCAGTCCAGAGTCTTGATCAATCTAGTGGCCAGACAGATTGGTCGCAGAGGGGAGCTGGGCTCTGTCGGTCACGATCCGATGCTCCTGGAGTGTGGCAAGACGAACCCAAAGTCCCATGGCAAAGCACCCTGTTCTTATAGTCTTTTTTCTCTGTTGAAGTCTATGGATTTTGCTGTGTCAGTCTCTGTTATCTTCTGATGTAAACATTCCAATACACCTCCGAGAGGATCATTGTGTCCTGGTTTAGATTTAATCAATTGTCCTGTCCTTAGGAGTGCTAGCCTTCACCTCAGGGTTGTCAATCTGCCCTTTCTTCATTATGGATGCGCATTGATGGTTCTTCACTCCTTCCTCCTTGACCATCTGGCTATAACAATGGCCTTCACACCTTATCTTTTCCTGATGCATACATTCCTCATTCACACAAACAGTCTTTTACAGTTAAAGGTATACAGCAGTTTTTATGTTGAGCAAGAAAAGGCATTGTAAATTAAGCCTTCCTAAATCTTATAATCAAAACATTTACATTGGGGCCCAGGCCTTCAACATTCCTCTAATCTCCTTAACATAGACACAATACAAGATCCTGTCTCTTACTTTCTAAACCTTAAAACAAAGAAACGTATATTTAACTAGAGTGCCTAATTTGTCATACATATAGGAAACCATAGTAGACATTGTAACTTATCCTAAAACAAAAGGGTGACCGTAATCAGTCATAAGGATTGTTCTGGTCTGTCATTCCTTTCTGCTATTCAAAAAGGGTGGCTGGCAGGATGAAAGCAAACCATACATTAATTCTCATAGTACAATTATAAAATCCTGAAATAAAAATAAAAACTTAGTGGTGGTCTGTGGCAAGCTTGGCTTCTCATATTGTGCTAACTCTTTACTGGGCCACATCCCCAAGCAGGGCAAATTGGCATAGCTCCAGTGAAATGGAGGGTCTGGCTCTCTGCTTTCATGTGCTGAATGACATTACAAGGCAGTGGAAAATTTATTAAATGCTTTTCTTAATATTATGTTTTCATATAAGCAATTGCTGTTATTGCCACTATGTGATCACAAATGGGGTGGGAGAGGTGTTTTGCACTATCGTACGTGGGAGAGGAAAGCTGGGTATGTGAGACAACATCTCTGTTCAGGTATAGCCCGAAGTATGGAAAGGTCTGAGAACCTCTGTGGTAATAAATAGGAAAATTTGTTAATTTCATGTGGCATCAATGGGGGGTTTTGCTTAGCTGCATTACAATATTTTTCTGTTGTCATTAGTTACTGCAAATGGCGAGAAATTATTATGTTAAACTGTAAGGGTTGAATTTCTGTTTCTCTCTCCAGGTACTATTGTGACCCCCATCACCATATTATCTGAGCACCTCACAACCACTAATGAATTAATGTTCACAATACCCCCATATGATGAAGAAATATTACTAGCTCCATTACATAGCTAAGGAAATAACGGTATATCTACACTGCGAAGAAAACCCCGCAGCAGCAAGTCTCATAGACAGAACAAGGAGTAATGGTTTGACAGAACAAGGAGTAATGGTCTCAAGTTGCAGTGGGGGAGGTTTAGGTTGGGTATTAGGAAAAACTATTTCACTAGGAGGGTGGTGAAACACTGGAATGGGTTACCGAAGGAGGTGGTGGAATCTCCTTCCTTAGAGGTTTTTAAGGTCAGGCTTGTCAAAGCCCTGGCTGGGATGATTTAGTTGTGGATTGGTCCTGCTTTGAGCAGGGGGTTGGATTAGATGACCTCCTGAGGTCCCTTCCAACTCTGATATTCTCTGATTCTATGATAGCCAGGGTCAACTGACTTGGCCTCGCACTATGTGGCTAAAAATAGCAGTGTAGACATTAGGGCTCAGACTGGAGTGCTGAGATCCTTGCCCCTCACCAGGTTTCAGAGCCTGAGCTCCAGCCTGAGCCTGAACATCCACACTGTCGTTTTTAGTTCCTTGGCACAAGGCTAAATCAGTTGGCCCGGGCTCTGAGACTCACTGCTGCAGGATTTTTCTCCACTGTTGCACAAAGAGGCACAAAGAGATTAAATTATTTAATCAAAATCAAACAATCTTGCCTGTGGCAGAGTCATGAACTGAACCTAGATTTTCTGAGTCGCCGTGCATTTCCTTAGCCACAAGATCATTTGTGGGTGTATTTTCAAAAGAGTTTAAAATCCTCCCTTTCCCATCGGCAGTTGACACTTGAAACATTTATACTCACATTTTTGTATCTGTGAAATGAATTATTGGTGCATATTAGAGTATTTGTACCTCTAACTGCTGGATTTGCACCTGCAGTTGAGCAGTTAGATTTCCACATGAAATATAACTTCAAGGTGCAGAAATGTGGCACATAATTTTGCAGGTAAAAATTGCACCAGCAAAAGGAAGTTGTTGAAAATATGGCTCCTCTCAGATGATTCTTGTCAAATGTATAAGCCAAATTTCTAACTGTTCCAATACAGATGTCCCAGCAAATGATGCATATATAACTTACTGTTCCGTATGTTATATGCCCCGCTTCTAGTGGCTGGTCCACAAAGGATTTTTCTCTATTATAGATACCAGATAGAGGGTCGTACTCTTAGATCTGCAGTTCCTGGATTCAGCCCACAGTGAAATATCAGGACCGGGGTGGCTTTATGTTTTTTGCCACCCCAAGCACAGCAGTCAGGCGGCCTTTGGCTGGTCACGCAGATTTGGCGGCGTTTCTGTGAGTGATCTGCTGGTCCCACGCCTTCGGGGTACCCGCCGCCGAATTGCCGCCGAAGCCGCGGGACCAGCGGACCTCCCGCAGGCTTGCCGCTGAAGGCTGCCTGACTCCCGCTCTCACGGTGACCGGCACGCTGCCCCCCGTGGCTTGCCGCCCCAGGCACGCGCTTGCTGCGCTGGTGCCTGGAGCCGCCCCTGATCAGGACATACATGACATAAAAGCAGGATTTACATGCACAGAATTTGCGGCTGCAACTGAATCCTGAAATTCTACAGTTTAATTATATCGCCCATTATGCTAGATTGTCTTTTAAATTTGAAGAATGAAATACGTGCTTTGGAAATGATTTATATTTTTGGTCAGTATTGAAAATAAGAGTTTTCAGATTAAAAGGAGACATGAACAGGCATCATTTAAACAAGGCTAGAGTGTACTACACCCCTTGCAAATATAAAATGTATTTGTGCAGGATTGCTTGTTGATAGATATTTATCTTTTAAAACTGAAGCTGTGGATTAATTGAGGTGTTTTGTACAAACATCAGTTGCTGATTTTTTTGATGGATCTAGCCATGTACTGTTTGTGTTATAAGAGTTAAGATATTGCTTATCATCTGTCTTCTGTATCTGTCCCCTGAAAAAATGTAAGAGCCAGATTTTGTGAAAAGTCATGTTTTCTGCCACCACAGGGTCTTGACAAGATGGGAATGAATACAGAGTGTATTTACAATTTCGCCCCATTTCTACATCTGTCATGGATGTCAAGAAATATCTGCACAGACAGGGCCGGCTCCAGGCACCAAGCACCCAAGCTGGTGCTTGGGGCGGCACCTGGAGGGGGGCGGCGCGGCGCTCTGGCTGCCGGGGGGAGAGCCGAGCCG
>NW_020664439.1:38432016-38477556 GCF_002925995.2 Terrapene triunguis
GGCCGCCGGGGGGGAGACCAGAGCCGCCGCCGGGGCTCGCCGCCCTCCCCCAGGGGCTCCGGCCGCCCCCCCCCGGCAAAAAAGCCAGAGCTGGCCCTGTGCACAGATCAGTTATCTTAAAATATATGTGAGTCCTTCTTAATTCTCATAGAACTAAACTTACAGGCTTGGTAACTGAAAATGTAACATAAATCTTGAATCTCACAGATATTAAAGAGAATGAATTTAAAACAACCACCAAACTGCAAAACTATTTCTCTCCTGTATGGTAGTTTTGTATAACATTTCAGCTCATAAGGCTTTTTTAGGCTAACAATACCATGGTGGGTTAAAAATGTTTTGAGCTATATTCTTTTTCTTCTTTAGTTGGGCTATAATTCATATGGATAAATGACCTATAATAACATGGAGAGGGCGTCCTCTGAACCTTTAAAATATGTGCATAGGAGTTGAGTGGAATTAATAGTCTAAAAGAAAGATAACTTCTTCTAATCTCATTCATCAGGTAGATATCTCATTGATGTGGTTTTAAAAAATTTAGTTTTATATTAACACAGAAGGGAGAGATCATGTCAGTTTAAAACAATGTGAATTTGTATGGAGTTATTAAACATTTAAAACTAATATTGATTTAATCTGCAGAACAGATTTTTTTAATGTTGTTTAAATGGGTGATGTATTACAAGAGAATGTTCCAAATAAAATTGCTCTTTTTCACACATTAACACAGTTAAAAGGCCACTACATGGACTCTTGAAGTATATACAGTACTGCCACACACAAAATGTATGTTACCATCAGGAGTGGCGCCAGGGTTTTTGCCGCCCTAGGCGGCAGCGCTCCTCCACAGTAATCGGTGGCAGCTCCTCCTCTGAAGCTGCGTTCTGGTGGTGGGGGTCCTTCCGCTCCGGGTCTTTGGGGCACTTCGGCGGGGGGTCCCGGAGCGAGTGAAGGACCCGCTGTTGAATTTCCGCCAAAGACCCAGAGCGGAAGAAACCCCTCGCTGCCGAAATTCCGCAGAGGGCGGCAAAATGCCGCCCCCCACATCGTGCCGCCCTAGGCGACCGCCGGCCCTGGTTACCATATTGTGTTTCTGTTCCTTATGCTGCTTCAAGTGGATATTCCATTGAAATCAGTAAAGCACTAGACTAGACAACTGCCGTTTTACAGAAAAAGATGTGCACGGATGCCAAGTGTACCAGGAAAAGTTGTCACCTGAATCAACAAAACCAAAGCAATTCATATTTAAGACCCGGACTCTTTTTCAGATCATCTTACAGATGCCAACTTATTGCAGGAAAATATGGGGAGTGATCTCTAGGAATACAGTTAAATTGAGTTTTTCAAAGCTGCCTAAGGGATCTGGATGCCCTATTTCCATTTGAAGTCAAAACTCATTAGGCATACAGATCTCTTAGGCACCTTAGGAAATCTCGGCCATAGTGTGTTTACTGACTTCTTAATATTTAGTGTACCTGAACACTAAATAGTCTGTTTTCCCATTGTTACAGAGGAGATTTACCCGTGCAAATTTCAGGAACACAAATGGTAATAAAGTAGAACCCAGAATTACACCAGAATTACAAACTCATAGTAGGCAATCAGGCAGCAGCAGAGCCAAAAAAAAAAAAAAAAAAAAAAAAAAGGAAATCAGGAAAAAAAAAAAAAAAAAAAAAAAAAAAGGCAAATACAGTACAGTTCTGTGTTAAATGTTAACTACTAAAAACTAACGAGAAAGTTAAATAACAATTTGACAAGATAAGGAAACTGCTTCTGCTTGTTTCATTTAAATTAAGGTGGTTAGAAGCAGCATTTTTCTTCTGCATAGTAAAGTTGCAAAGCTGTATTAAGTCAATGTTCAGCAGTAAACTTTTGGAGTTACGAACAACCTCCATTCCCAAGGTGTTCGTAACTCAAGTTCTACTGTATGACAGATTGTCCATTCCTAACACCCTGCACTGAGATGCAGAGCTTGCCTTCTGACTCACCTTGGTAGTCAGTTCAGGAGTGTCCTTTTAGTTCCAACCGAAAAGTATGAAAAAATGTGAATATCTGTTTGATGCTGTGGGAAACAGAAGTAAGCTTAGAGAGGCTTGCAGAGAAAAATATCTACAGCCAGCCTCAAAAGGAAGCTTAGGCAGAGGTTTATGACTGTTCTTTAATCTATCAACAAAGGAATTCCCAGGAAGATGGAAAATTTAGTCTGTGTCTATTGTGTATTATATCATGTTAATACTACCAGTTTACAGGCACTTGGTTCTGTCTCTGTTTAGTGTACAAATGAATGAATCAGCCACTGTGATGGTGCAAAAAAAATTGACATTCTCACTGAAAAAAATATTACCAGGCATGCACAATACATCTGTTTCTAAATGGAAGAGTCCAGTCTCTTGCAATATTTTCCTCAAAATTACCCAACGGCACTTGTCCACACAATATACTGAAATCCTGGAAATAAATCAAAACCATTTTTCTGTTATAGGACTGTAAAAATGTCTGAAACCACAACATTCTATTTTTTTTTTCAATTTTATAAATCAAATTTATACTATACATATGGGAAATAAAACCCACCATAAATCATACTGTTTTATGTTAATAGCATCATCACTATACTGTAGGTACCACATTACAACATTCAGAGAGCAGATATATATATCAAGATTTGCAAATGCTCGTATAATATGTTACAATAGAGTGGAATATGCTTCTAATTTTCCCTTCTATTAGGACAAACAATACGTTCATCATTGTGATGAGCTACGCATGAATTGTTCCATCAGCCATGTCAGCCAGGACTGGATTGCAAGGGATACGGCTTGGAGAGTGAGCCACAGCGCTGAGATGGCACTTGCTAACCTTTGTCAGGAAAGTTACTCTTGGCTATTCCCAGGTGTTGGGACTGGCTTGCAGGTGGAACGGCACTGCCCATAAAGATGGTGCATGGCGGAAGCAGACCTCTCATAATAATAATCTGCACCATATTTAATTGCTGTACCATACTGAGTATCGGAAAATAATGTTTTGCAATTGTGATTTGCACTGTAGGCAGGCATTGTTTCACTTGTTTATGATTTAGGAAGCGTATCTAAATCTGATGAGACAAGTCACCATTATACTCAAATCTTTCTGTAAGGGAAGAGTATGCATTACCATTAATGTAACGCCGACAGACCCCAGTCGTCAGCGGGCAGGATCGAACCTGCATGAGCCTCTGCCGCATGAACTAAAAGCCAGCTGGCTGTTAGCTAAGGTTGTAGAGCAAACTCACTAATTTCTCTCTCTGTGGTCTCGGTGCCACTAGATGGGACAGAGCACCGCACCCAGGAGGTGTGTGGGTTACATTAACACATCCCATGCTGAATTCCTCTAATTTCCTGTAGCCCACAGCCATCACAAAATTAGCATGTGTCAATAGCATCATCAGGGATGGTCTAGACAGTATTTGGTCCTGCCATGCGGGCAGGGGACTGGACTCGATGACCTCTCGAGGTCCCTTCCAGTCCTAGAATCTATGAATCTATGAATGCTGCCATCTTGCCTGTCCAATTTCCAGAATAAAGAAGCTCTGGGCACAATACCATTTGCATTGACATATTTTAAATACAAAATTGGAAACAAATGTACAAAATTAGGGGGACTAGATGGGGGTTGGACTAGATGACCTCCTGAGGTCCCTTCCAACCCTGATATTCTATGATTGATTCTATGGCTGCATTGATAAAGGGGATCTGCAGGATTATTTTATTCCAGGCTCAGACCAAAAGATCAAGGGTCATAATCATAAAACAGCTCTTTGGTGCTCATAGTGAAATGGGCTATTAGTGTTAGTCTACTTCTAAGTAGACCAATATCCACATCTCACACCAGGGCCGGCTCCAGGGTTTTTGCCGCCCCAAGCAACAAAAAGATAAAGGAAAAAAAGCCGCGATCGCGATCTGCTCTACCGCCGCCACTTCAGTCTTCGGCGGCAATTCGGCGGCTGGTCCTTCGCTCCAAGAGGGAGCGAGGGACCCGCCGCGGAAGACCCAGACCTGCCGCCCATCTCGGTTGGCCGCCCCAAGCACCTGCTTGCTGGGCTGGTGCTTGGAGCCGGCCCTGTCTCACACACAAACCCACATACACACACCCTGCATGATAATTTTCATCCTTGTTGACATACTCAGCAGAGACGCTAAAGATTGCATAATATTTCAGAGCACTTTGGTTCTAGACACACTAAAAAACAATACGTAGACAAGTATGTGGGTAGATAGAAATGTAGATCCTGCTTTCTGTGCTAGTGAGGAAGCAGAAAGAAAAATAATCTTATAAATAATGTGATGACCATCTTTTCTGCTTGATTGCTCTTAGGTTATTTTGGTCATGGATCTGAGTTTCTAAATTATTATGTGTACTGTAGCAAGGTCTTTCCAAACAATCTCCATTTTGAATATATTACAGTATTTTATGGTAATAGTTTTAATCAGATGGACTGTGGAAATATTTACGCAGATTCTAACTTCTGATGCATGATGTGCATCACTCCTTGTCTTGAGCACATTCATTGTGTACAAGTACAGGGGTGAGTGTTTGTTTGAGATATCTTTCATTACATCATTTTGGGACTGGGAACTCAAACAGTACAAAGTATCATTTTAAGGAGAGTAGAATTTGGTTTTGTTACAGGTTGGCATTGGTCCTTTAAGAGGGAGCAGGGCCAATGTCAACTGTGACTCACCAATTGGGCTAAAAGAGGGCACCTGAGGCCTATAAAGAGAGAGATATGTTGAGCCTTAGAGCACAGAGTCATTCTGGAAAAGGGGAAGCTATCTGGGTCAGTGAGGGAAAGGGCAGGTGCAAACTGCCTGGGAATTCACACTGGAGGAAGTCTCTGGGCCATGCTGCAGAGAGCAGAAAGCTTTCCACTGACCTTCCCTGGAAACGGGGGATTATCAGGAAGCTGGAGGAACTAGCCTGCTGACCTTCCTGAGTCAGTGAGTCCTGGCCAAAGAAGACAGGAGAGAGCTGAAGGCTGAGAGCAGCAGAATGAGATGAATGCTGGTTCTGAGCCAGAGTCCTGAGGTCAGAGGGCCAGTAAGGCATGATGAGGGATGCTGGGGCATGGGGAAAGACGCCGGAGCTGTTCTGTTGCATGTATTGTTTAGACTATGTTGGGGAATTTTGGACTGTGGTTATGGGATTTTATGATGTGTGTGCAAGACCCTTGAAAAGCCTTTAAGGACTATTTCTGGGAACTCTGAAGGGGAAACTGAGGCAGACACATCTGACACAGTGCTGCCTACCTCATGAGAGCACTCCAGCCAGGGCCATGCTATGACATGTATCTTGTTAGTAATAAATCACAGTTGCTGTATATTGCTAAAGAACTGTTTATGCTTCATACAAAATACAGATATATTCTACTTAGAAACAATCAGTTCTGATGGTTTTCTACTTTTATACCTCAGAATACTTTATCTTGTGCTTTAAATATTCTGGTACTTCTTTCCATTTAAAAAAACAACTCTTTACATATATTTTCCATGTCACTTCTTCCATAATTTGAATGAGAGACATTTGCTTTGCAGAGGAGATTATGTGAAGATGTCTTTTCTGCAAGTGGTGATGGTCTGGGCCAAAGTTCTTATGCTGTCTTGGAACTCAATTCCATATTAGAATCTGCTACTGTAGAAAGTCTGTGCAAAGTCCCATAAAAACCTGCAGGAAGGGACTTGAGAATAAAATGCCTGTCTGCATGGAGAGATAACTCACAGCATCCAAGGACATGTGTCTCATTTCATGGCCTTGTATAAAAATTATGGCAGCCTGTGAAGTTAATACAGTCACAGATTTTTGGTCCCCAGGAACTACTGCAGCTGAGGGTGATTGCCTGGTAGCACAGCTGCATTGCTATGAGGGAGCGGGAGAAGGAAAATGTTGAGGTTGCTATTGTACAAAGTCTTTGAAAAAATGGCCCTGGCATCCCATGAATCCCCTGTGATCTGTCAGGTATGGAAGCAGCTTTTCTTTTGTGGTGGGGGCAAACTAGGGCAGATCAGCATTATTGGAGTACAGGTTTTCTTGGTGAAAACTGGCCTTCCCCCACCCTTCCTTTTTTTGGAGAGAAACTGATTTTTTATTTTTTTAAATGTGACATCATTCTTGAAATTCTTATCAAAATCACGGTTGGAGCAAATTCTTAGCAAAGGGGTGTTTGTAAGTTTTTTGTTAGTGAGTTTTCAAGAAGCAAAAAATTGTTGGTGGCTATTTTATTAACAGTTTTGATGACTGTGATGACAAAATAATTTTTGATTAAAACGTTTTTGAAAAAAAAAATAGGTCAGTTCCTAAACCCTGTAAAACTGAAACAACTTTGACAGTTGTATTTTTTAAAAACTGGTTCTTCAACCAGTTTTAGGGCAACCCCTACTCCCAGGGAGACCGTGGATAGAGAATCTCAATTTGAAAATCCTTGCAGATATTTCCTTAAAGTCCCCATTAAAGATTTTTCACACATGAAGGGGAAAAAAATCTGTCTCTATAGTTTTGCTCTCAAAACTATAGAATTCTGTCAGTCTTTGCTCTCAAAACTATAGAATTCTGTCAGTCTTTTATTAAGAACCTTATTGTTTGTATCTATATCAAATAGGAATTTCTGATAATGGGCTCTATATCTTAGTGATTATCATTATTATATCCATTAGACAAGGGCAATGTGGTGTTAATGGGGGAATTATTCCAAATTTAACTTCTGATTTAGGGGGCAAGAAATCTCAGTTTTTCAGCAATCACTTCATGTATTTCTAAGTCTTCTGATGTGCACATCTGGCCTATTAGAATCATAGAATATCAGGGTTGGAAGGGACCTCAGGAGGTCATCTAGTCCAATCCCCTGCTCAAAGCAGGACCAATTCCCAACTAAATCATCCCAGCCAGGGCTTTGTCAAGCCGGGCCTTAAAAACCTCCAAGGAAGGAGACTCCACCACCTCCCTAGGTAAAGCATTCCAGTGCTTCACCACCCTCCTAGTGAAATAGTGTTTCCTAATATCCAACCTAGACCTCCCCCACTGCAACTTGAGACCATTGCTCCTTGTTCTGTCATCTGCCACCACTGAGAACAGCCGAGCTCCATCCTCTTTGGAACCCCCCTTCAGGTAGTTGAAGGCTGCTATCAAATCCCCCCTCATTCTTCTCTTCTGGAGACTAAACAATTCCAGTTCCCTCAGCCTCTCCTCATAAGTCATGCGCTCCAGACCCCTAATCATTTTTGTTGCCCTCCCCTGGACTCTTTCCAATTTTTCCACATCCTTCTTGTAGTGTGGGGCCCAAAACTGGACACAGTACTCCAGATGAGGCCTCACCAATGTCGAATAAAGGGGAACGATCACGTCCCTCGATCTGCTGGCAATGCCCCTACTTATACAGCCCAAAATGCCGTTAGACTTCTTGGCAACAAGAGCACACTGTTGACTCATATCCAGCTTCTCGTCCACTGTGACCCCTAGGTCCTTTTCTGCAGAACTGCTACCTAGCCATTCGGTCCCTAGTCTGTAGCTGTGCATGGGATTCTTCCGTCCTAAGTGCAGGACTCTGCACTTGTCCTTGTTGAACCTCATCAGGTTTCTTTTGGCCCAATCCTCTAATTTGTCTAGGTCCCTCTGTATCCGATCCCTACCCTCTAGTGTATCTACCACGCCTCCTAGTTTAGTGTCATCGGCAAACTTGCTGAGAGTGCAGTCCACACCATCCTCCAGATCATTAATAAAGATATTAAACAAAACCGGCCCCAGGACCGACCCTTGGGGCACTCCGCTTGAAACTGGCTGCCAACTAGACATGGAGCCATTGATCACTACCCGTTGAGCCCGACGATCTAGCCAGCTTTCTATCCACCTTACAGTCCATTCATCCAGCCCATACTTCTTTAACTTGGCAGCAAGAATACTGTGGGAGACCGTATCAAAAGCTTTGCTAAAGTCAAGGAATAACACATCCACTGCTTTCCCCTCATCCACAGAGCCAGTTATCTCATCATAGAAGGCAATTAGGTTAGTCAGGCACGACTTCCCCTTGGTGAATCCATGCTGACTGTTCCTGATCACTTTCCTCTCCTCTAAGTGTTTCATAATTGATTATCTGGTATGACGAATTATCTCTTTTAGCAAGCAATGGTGAAAGAAGTGCTGCTAGAGCAAAGACGTCTCCATTGCACTGCTTCAGCCATACTCTCCCCACGGTCATCCGTTTTAAAATGAAATTCCTGTGTTGCGCATGTGTTCATTTCTCTTTATAGTCACCTGGTACAGCTTTGTGTTTTGATGTTGTCACTCTGCTGTGTTGGGATGGAAAGCCTAACGTTATGACTGCTGCCTGTGCAGCCCATCATCTTGTAAACTATTTTATCATCTTTAGCACTTCCAGCCTTAAGCAATACTGGCCAACTTGTAATCTCTTGCAGTTAGGCTCTGGGCCATTCTGCAAGTCAGGGACTATAAACTGTCTCCTGTCTTTGAGAAAAAGCCCAAGAATATGTCTTCCTCAAATTTTTCCTGATCTTTTCAGCATTTCAAAGAAGGAAAACCAGTTAAGATTTGCATCTTGGCCTTAATGAAACATTGTGTCCTCTTTGCCTGTCTTGGTTCCTAGTTTGTTATTAAATGTTTGGGTCTAGTGCTGCCCTCACATTCAGCCTGTAAAACCTATTATCTCCATTATGGCTGCACAAGGTATACAGGAGTGAATTAAGTATTTAGGAACAGAGAACTGGGATGGAACTCCTGGGCTATCAAATCCAATCCCCTGCTATCACAAGCACCTAGTCATAATCTCATTCATAAATTTATCAATCTCCATTTTAAAACTAGTTAGGTTTTGTTTTTCCCCCTGCTCCCTCACTGCTGTTAGACAGCTGTTCCAGCACCTTACCCCATCTCTGATGTTAGAAACCTCCTTCTCATTTCCATCCTAAATGTATTCATAGCTAGTTTATACCCATTTGTTCTTGTGCCAAGTGTAACTGAATTCCAGTTTACATCCAAATGCAGCTTGAAAGAAATCCCGGATAACAAAACACAATCTAGTAAATAAGAAATGTAGCCTCATTCACCACTTTCTAACATAAAAAGGGGAAAGTTAATAATGTGCATAAATATATGTTAAACTATATAATTTTGTATAAATAAATGTGTGTTGATATAGTGTACCCTCCTGCTTAGCGAGAAATAGTACCAATTTTAGGTTGCAAATAAACATGTTTTAATGGTTATACCAACCAATGAGAGTAAACCTTTCTGTGGGAAAATAATTAAATAGTACACTTATTAGTAAAAAGTAAGTCATTTTAAATCAAGGTTTTCTGCTTGTTAATGTAAACTCTGATTAAAATTAGTGGTTTTAATCAATCCACATTGCATAGGAGGACCAATACTGGTTACACAGACCAAGGAATGCAGATTTAATGACACCAGTATCCGATTTCTTTGCGCCTACTGGCTGTCTCAATGCTTCAGTTCAGCAGGTTTTCTAAATTTGATTACGTAATAGGTAACATTATACACTGCACCCAAGGTGCAATGGTAGCACCCAAAAGTGTACCAGGTGCGTAACAGACACAAGTAAAGGCATCCTCCCTGCCCTAATGAGTTTATCATTGAAATTCAGTCATGAAACCAGCAAGGCGTGGTCTGTACCAGAATGTTGTACCTGCAAAGCTTTCCTTATGGGGAAATGAAAGGCAAGTCAAGCATTATGGTAACAAGATCATGTGCTTGTGCTGATAGTTAACCTTTTGTTTACTTTTTATTATTTACTTCTTATCGTCATCACAGAGAAATAGCCATGTGCTGTTTTTAGCACACGTGCAGCCAGTGGTTTATTTCGGTATTGCTTTGAAACTGTTGTGGCCACTGCCAGAGGCCAGTAAAGGAAAGGAGGAGGAAGGTAGGTCTGCTGCTAACTAGGAGGGGAAGAAAGAAGATTGAGGAGATTAGTTGTCTATAGACCCCATTAGCTTCAAGGACAGTGATGGGGGGAGGGGAGGACTGGCTCCCTCCTGAGCAGGCTGGTGGAGGAGAAAGTGGGGGTAGAGTTGGCCACTTTCAAACAACTCAGTTGGGGAAGCAGGGAGAAGCCCAAAGAGGCTGCTGACACAAGGAAAGGTCAACTGATTCCCCAGCTTCCTTCCACAGACAGAGAGGAGGGTGAGGGGCCAGATGCCCCCAGAGAGGAAAGGAGGCGGCAGCCCCCACACCTCACATGGTCACTGCCTGGGGAGGGTATAGATCAGACGGTCGCTGCGTGTAGGGAGATAGAGACAGGTAGGACAAGTGGCCATTGGCTCAGGGAGGTGGCGGCAAATAGGTGGTCGGCACACCCGTTCTGGGGGCTAGTCCTGCTGAGTTGAAGAAGCGTGCTTGTTGCCTTACCTCTTCTGCCGCCTGTATCCCAGTGAGGCCCCATAGTGACATTCTGATGACTTTCTTCTACCTGAAGTACGAGGAGGATTAGGTCTTTTGTGTCTGCCTATTTCTGAGGGTGTTCTAAAGCTTAATTTGGGAAAAGTGTCTTGAAATCCTCAGATGAAAGCCACTATATTATTCTGCCTGTTGTTGTTATTCATGTAATGTACTTGTGCCAGATTCTAATACCCTTATGTACATGAAAATCATTAGCCAATGAAAGTCCACTGACTTCAATAGAGCTATGCAGAATTAGAGTAGCTGAAGATGTGGCCCCTAGAGTAGTACCTTACTTGGCAGTATCACTATTGATTTCCACGGAACAACTTGCTGAATAGAGTATTACAAATTATAAAGCGAATAAGGGTATCAGAAACTGGCTCACCATTAAAGGCAGTAGTGTAAATGAAAATTGCCATAGAATTTCTATTGAAGCTTTAGATACTGAAACCATTCTCAGTAGCAGTTGCATGATGATGCAGACACTTTGTTCCTTTCTACAGCTCACACATGCTATCTTGTTACCAGCCTTAATATTCTGTAAATTTAAAAAAAAAATAAGTAAATTAACTCACGTTAGTAGGATGCAGAAAGTGACTCTGCAATGTGTGAGGTATAATGTTGGTTTTTCTCATTAACTGATAAGGAAAAAAACCTTCTAGTACTTTCTGGGTTTCTGAATTTGGAGTACTGTCGGAAATACTATTCTTGTGGCATTGTTTCTGTTATCTAACCAGCTTGTCACAAACAATAATGGTCCAAATTAATCCCTGGTGTAAATCAATGAAATTAGTGGATTTACATCAGGGAGAAATTTGGCTCAATCTTTTTAATTAAACTGCCAAAAAGTGTTTGTGTTATTTTGTTCTCCACGAGACTTATCAAAGACACCTAATATCTGCTGAGTTGTTTAACACAGTGCCATGATTTGCAATTTGATTTTAATAGGCTGTAAGGAAATTTATGAAGTAAATAGTAAGTGTATTCATTTCTGTAATTCAGTCAAGTATATTGTCACAAAAGTTTCAAAGGCTTGCTTCATTTAATTATAGAGTAAAAAGCATCTTTAGTTATTATTGAGGGAACAATTTGATAATTGTGTCCTTTTAAAAAATAATAATAATAAACTGCCTTTTATTGCAACAGAGTGCTGGCTGTTGAAATGTGCCATAGCCTTATTTGTATGGGATGGGTTTCTTCCAGTTATTTATTCTATTACTGTTTCTAACATCTGTGGGAAATGTGGATCTTGAAGTAGTGACTGTGTTAATAAAATGACTTTGTATGTTTCTGTACTGTCCAAGTTTGTCATTGCATTAAAGGGTATAGCAGATGAAATTGGAGACTTGTAATGTACTACTGATTGGATTAACTTGTCCATTTTGTGCAGCCTGCTTGAAGACTTATTTTAGATAAATTAAGAAGATTAAACCTGGAGAGTAACCTTTGACAATTATTCCTCCTGACTGGATCTCTGAAGTCTTTAACATAAGCCCAGCGTTCTTGTAAAGAAGTTGAACTCTGTACAGCAGGAACTCTGACTGTTGTACAGATTACATTCAGATATAATATATCTAGTCTCTTTCAGTAGAGGTTTTTCAAATATTTTGATCTGCATGTGCAATCAATAACATATGCTGCAACCTCTAATGTCCTGTAGGTGGCATTAGCCATTGAAGTGTATTATACCGTGGAGTGAAGTTGTAACATGTTATCACTCAAGGTTGTTAATGCATCACCAATATGATATGGTATTTCCTTTTCACTTTTATAAAGTTGTGAGTGACATTGTGTGTATAGTAAATGTTCCTTAACTAATGGAGTTTTAAATTATAAGATAGTATTATTAAAAGGAGAGGTTTAAATACCCTTTTCCTGTTATGTTTTCCTGTTCCAAAGTCCACTGAAGTCAATGTAAGTCTTTCTATTGATATCAATGGACTTTGGATGAGGCTCTTTGGGCCAAATTTTTAAAGGTATTTAGATGCAGATAGGCAACTAGTGAGATTTTCAAAATTGTCCGGGTCCTTACTCCAATGGATTTCTGCCAGTGTTTTAACAATTGTTCATTGTTTTGTTCATCCACTGATTACCCTAGGAGTTAGGCAGCTAATCACTTCTGAAAATCCCAATAGGTGCCATCTTCATCTTTAGATGCCTAAATACCTTTAAAAATGTGGCCCTTTGAGCACAGAAAATCGAATGTCACAAGCTATTCTAAGGAGTACAAGTGAGGTCTAAGCTGAGGTGTCACTAACTGGTGGTTTGGGGTTATATCACTGAGTCTCAGTTGTATAATCACGTACTCTTCAGGCTTAAATGAAATGTTAATTCGGTTCACTATAAAATTCGTTAAGCCTGTTACTTTGTTTATAGATTCCTAGATTCCAAGGGCAGAAGGGACCACTGTCATCATCTAGTCTAACCTCCTATATAACACAGGCCACAGAACTTCCCCAAAATAATTCCTAGAGCAGATCTTTTTTATTAAAAAGTATCCAGTCTTGATTTAAAAATTGTCAGTGATTGAGAATCCACCACAACCCGTGGTAAATTGTTCCAATAGCTAATTACTCTCACCTTTAAAAATGTATGCCTTATTTCTATTCAGAATTTATCTAGCTTCAACTTCCAGCCAAACTTTCTCTACTAAACTGAAGAGACCATTATTAAATATTTGTTCCCCATGTAGATAGATATAGACTGTAATCAAGTCACCCCTTCTCTTCAGTAAGGTAAATAGATTGAGCTCTTTGAGTCTATCACTATAAGGCATTTTCTAATCCTTTAATTCATCCTTGTGGCTCTTCTCTAACCCTCTCCAATTCATAAACATCCTTCTTGAATTGTGGGCACCAGAACTGGACACAGTTTTCCAGCAGTGGTCGCACCAGTGACAAATATAAAGGTAAAATAACCACCATACTCCTACTTGAGATTCTTCGGGGTGCCTCCCCGGATTGCTCTTTTGGTCACAGTGTCACACTGGGAGCTCATGTTCAGCTGATTATCCACCACAACCCATTTTTCAGAGTCACTGCTTCCCAGAATAGAGTCCCCCATCTTCTAAGTGTAGCCTACAGTCTTTGTTCCCGGATGTATACATTTACATTTAGCCATATTAAAATGCATCTTTTTTGCTTGGTAAGCTTGTGTCCAGCTTACCAAGCTATCCATAAGAACAGCCATACTGGGTCAGACCAAAGGTCCATCTAGCCCAGTATCCTGTCTTCCGACAGTGGCCAATGCCAGGTGCTTCAGACGGAATGAACAGAACAGGTAATTATCAAGTGATCCATCGCTTGTCACTCATTCCAAGCTTTTGGCAAATAGAGGCTACGGACACCATCTCTGCTCCTCCTGGCTCATAGCTAGGCTAACATCCTGGCTAATATCCAGATCACTCTGTATCAGTGACCTGTCCTCTTAAGTATTTACCACTCCTGCAATGTTTGTGTCATCTGCAAACTTTATCAATGAGGATTTTGTTTTCTTCCATGTCATTGATAATAATGTTCAATAGCATGTGGTCAGAAACTGATTCTCAGGGGATCCTACTGTAGGGATATTAAAGAAGGTACTAACAGTGATTCCCCCAAGTGACAGTGACCCCCTCATAATTTGTCCCCCACACTTTAAAATCCAGTTTCACCAAGTACAAAAATCTCTTGGGTCTTCTGTTAAAACTTGTAAGCTATTGTCTGTAGAAACCATTGATTAGATCTATCCTGTGAAAGATACTTTACTACTATGTAAAACTTACAAACAAGTTAACTGACTTTGTTCTTGAAGTAATTGATACAATGTAAACAAACACTGTAAGCTGTTAAGTGACTTTCACTTCATTCAAGGGCTCCTAGGACAGACCCCCCCACCCTCTGTGATTAAAGGGCCGGGAGCCTCAAATGAATTAGCACACACTCTGAAAGTGGTGGAGACAGTAAATTAAAATATGGTTAAGGTATGGAATGTATGCTGATGAATGCTTGATATACATGGATGGTTAGGGAGGTGCCAGCCTAGAAAGAAAGTATCCATCGGCCGAAGAATGTGTCAAGTGGATAACCAGAAACCCCCGGAGGGTAAACTGGAATCCACCCCATCACCTGGAAGGATGAGAAACACAAACTTTGGACAATGTGGAGCCACCAGGAATGTGCCACTTTGGATAGGAATGTGTGCCATCTGCTGATTGAGTCAGCAACAGCAGGATGAAACAGCTCCCATAAACTAACATAGGAATTAATTCCTATAAAAATGGACTCTAAAGACTGATGACTTTGAGTCTCTCTGCCAGCCTCCAGGAGCATCAGATGCATCTGACACAGACTCTGCTCCATCCTCATGACCAAGCTACCTGGCCAGTAACTTGGCATGAGCAACTTCTAGGCTGGTAACTATAACACCTATACAGAACTTGAATGAATGATTGTGTGAATGAATCTCTCTCCCTCTCTCTCTATATATATATGTATGTGTGTGTGTATATAAGTAATAAGTAGTCAAACAACGTTGTTTACTTTTATCTTTTGCTTTATCATTATATTTACAATAAATGTGGCATCTTTGCCTTATCCCTCTTAATAAGATCCTGCTGGTTTTTATTTTATTGGTATAACACTACTGGAAACACACCCACTCGATGATGATTTCCTGTTTAACATTACATTTTGCGTCATTTTGTACACCAGGCAGTTTACATATCCAAGCAAAGACCTCCTAGTACCCTTTCAGCATGCCAACCAGGCTACTACTCTTCAGAGCTCCCCGCAGTATGGTGAATGATTCTGAGTTTGGGGCTGGTGGGGTATGTTAGATTGATTGATGTATTTTATCTCCCTTTCATTTTAGGCTTTCATTTTTCCACTAAAATTATCATTAAACGTCTCTCTGAAGCTGGTCAAACTAGATTCATTGTTTTCTTCAGTTCTTTCATCAGTGCCACTCTGTGGCTCATCCAGTAGCAGGTGTTCAGCAGTGATATAAACTGTATTTGGCCCAGAAAAGTGAAAATCAACCTATTTGTGGTCTGTCAGCCTATTGAGCAGTATTGACAAAATCATTTCTAGGCTCAGGTTCTTTTGCATGACACTTCACAATGCTACCCGGACAACCCTTTATTGTGGATATCAAGGCTGAGGAAAACTTTCTGTCAAATAATATATTATGATACTTAGTGAAGCTGCTCTTTTCAGCTTTGCAAATTGTTTTGCTCAGTGAATGTAGGCTAAATGTTTAATTGTAGCTAGTTTCCAGCATCATCCCCTCCCTCCAGCCCCCTACAAAATTACATCAAATGAACTCTCCTGTGTTGAATAGATTTGATTCAAACCAATCATTTTGTAAAGCTGAGACTTTCGGAAAAACAAAACAAAAAAACCTAGTGGGTGTCCAGTGAATATTAGGCATTTTTTTCATTAAGTAAGGAGTTTTAAAAGAAATTGGGCTATTTCTTACAAATCTAGTTGTGCCACTGAGTTCTGAGCTTCTTGGAAGTGGAGTTTCTGCTCTTTTGTTACACTGCGGATGGTCTTGTATTTCAACTAAACTGTAAACTCTTTGACTTTGTTGCCATTGTAAAGTACCATACTATGGCACTGCTGGATGCTATAAAATAATAGTTATTATTATGGCAATTGTTAGCAATGGTTAAAAATCATGATAAAGATGCAGTTTTACAGCAAAGTACACCTCTACCCCGATATAACACGACCCGATATAACACGAATTCGAATATAACGCGGTAAAGCAATGCTCTGAGGGGGCGGGCCTGCGCACTCCGGCAGATCAAAGCAAGTTCAATATAACGCAGTTTCACCTATAACGTGGTAAGATTTTTTTGGCTGCCGAGGACAGCGTTATATTGGGGTAGAGGTGTATAACCCCTGTAACCATGCCTTAATTTTGTATGTCTTTGGCTGTCTTAAAATTCAACATAGATTATGCCACTGAGAAGTTCTAATCTCCTGATAATGGTCAATTGCCAACCGTTCCAAAGCTACTGATCGTAGATTTTGTGAGTTTCCTTGTCAAAGGGTGGCTGGCCATTGCGAATGAAGCAGATCCAGCGCCTGTATGCCAGAGCAGGTGCTTCCATTTGGCCAATTAAGAGGGCGGAGTTGCACCTAAGGATTAGAAAAGGTCAGGGAGCAAGCCACTGAGGGGGAGTCCTGGAGAGAGTCAGTCAGGAAAAGTCAGAAGACAAGAGATCGTCTCTGGGGAAAGCTGCCGTGAGCAGCATGCTCATGATAGGCCTTCCCTAGGAAGAGGGAGGAATTGTTTGGGAGACTGTATGTTTGAGACCTGGGCAAAAGCTGAAGGTAGGACAGCAGCAAAAGGGGTTTGCTGGCCGATGTGCCCAAGTCACGGCCAGGGCTGAAAGCAACAGAAGCAGCAGTAGCAGAGGGAGTTGCCTCCTGACTCTGAGCTGGGGCCCAGGGCTGAAGAGCCTTGAAGGCAGGGAGCAGCGAAGGTGCTTAACTGCTGGAATCTCCGGAGCTGAAGAGCCGGATCCAGAGGAGTTGTGAGAGGCCCAGGGGAAGTGAGGAATGTTCCTTTGGCAAAGATGATCCCAGCATAGAGGCAATGAGGGTTCCTGCTGGGAAGAGCTGGGTTGCACTCAAGTTGGAAGGGGTAGGGTGGTTATCCTGTTACAAGGACAGGAGAGGGCCACACTAGAGAGCTGGGATGTGGTGAGAGATGTTTAGGCATGGTGAGAGATGCCATAACTCTATGCAGCACTGTTTGGACTATCATGGGGGAAATCTGGATGATTGTTATGGGACTTTTATTATGATTTGTATGCCTGGGACTTTTGTAATAAATTAACCTCACTTGGGAAAACTCTGAAAAGGGTAACTGAGGTAGGTGTGCCTGTCATTTCTCAGCCTGCAGCAGGAGTGTGCTCCAGACAGCATCACCCTATCACACTCCTGTGCCATGTTTTAATTATGATCCACTACTTTGTGGAGATTGTAATACTACAGAATTTAGAAAGATTCTTTTAAACAGATGTAATATAAAATTAGCAGACTTAATTTAAAAAAAATCTGGACATAAATATTTAGAACTTGCTTTCACATTCATCAGTGGATCAAAATGTGGAGCCCTTCCCCATACTCCTTGAGATGCATAGAGTGAAATCCTGACCCCTACTGAAGTCAATGGGAGCTTTGTCATTGACTTCGCTGAGGCCAGGATTCCATCCCTGATTTCTATTGCAAGCTCAGTCAGTTAATCACAATGTGATAATGGATAAGTTATTTACCCTCTCTGTGACTCAGTTTGCCCATCTGTAAAATGTACCTAATTTTTAAGGTTTTGTAAGGTGGAATTAATGTTTCTAATGTTTAAACTCATAAATGAAAGTTACTTTATAAATGTTAAATATGAAATTATCTTGTTTAGAATTGATCAGGTTTGAGGTTAAAAAATAAATATTTCCTCTGAACATAATTTTGTAGCCAGGCTAGCTATAGGGATAAAAGCCAGCACCCAGAAATTTAACAAGCAGATACTTCAGCATGGAAGTGCAAATTCTACATGTAAATGTTGAGTGCTTTACAAATTATACTATGATTTGAAATCACTTCTGTAGGATTTTGGAATTCCAATAGGATATTTTTCTTAAAAGACAACAATTATTATTCTCCACAAAGAGTTTTATTTTTCTGATGACTGATAGGAATTACATGCAAAGAGAATGAAAGATATTTTGTTGTATTGTATGGTAATCTATCATGAATTCCTTGCCTCACATTAATGAAATTGTGAACTGCTATATCTGTACAAGATGAATGTGTATTGGAAAAAATGTACTATTACTGTTTTTTTTTCCCTACCCCCAGAGATTTGATACAGTTGCCTAGGAAAGAAGAAGATACAGACATTGCAATGAAACTTCTGGTTCAATGGACGTCTTGTGGCCTTGAAGATGTTCAGCTAGTAAATTACTCTGTCTTGCTTGACCTGCCAGGCTCTTCTTCAAATACAGTAACTTTGAAAAATAGTGGTGAATGCTTTTATCCTAGTGGACAGAAGTGTTACAGGGAGACCAAAAAGCTTCACAGCCAAGACCTTCTGTACTCATACGCCGCTTACTCTGCCAAAGGAACTCTCGAGGTAATACAATCATTTGTCTTTGTCACTTACAGTGAAATAGAATTAGAAAACAGCTTCCATCTGTCTTTAACTGGCAAGTCATGGGAATAATGGTGAAAACCTCAGACTAGAGATGAGCAAACAGATTCAGGTAAATAAGATGTGGCCCACTCCTCCACTCAGACCTTGAAATGATCTGTTATGTTGTATTTTTACAATTAAATGTCAGCTGTCTCTCAACTGGTGGGTCTACACTTCCTGGTTTTAACTGGATATAAGAATCTGAGAGAGCTTTGTCTAGAACTTTGTCTTCTCCCCATGCTTGTGTGAAGGAACTGCTGAGCAAGCCCTGCCAACTAACACTTGAGAGAGGCACACAGAGAAGGGAAGATGAGTTTCTTTGCAATGAGGTCTGGTTTAAGGACAGGATTAGGTGCCAGAAACTCATGAATTATAATCCTGGGTCCGACACATTCTCCATCTCTGGCCTTGGGCAACATTTAACATCCCTGCCTCAGTTTCCACATGGGGGTTATAATTCTTACTTACCTAGCCAACAGGGATGTTGTGAGGCTGTATAAATGTTTGTAAAGTGCTCTGAAGAAGGCAAACAATATAAATTCCACTGTTGATATTATTAGTGTCATCTTTCTCCTCTCCACTACAGGATGCATCACACACAATGAAGCAGACCCTTTTTTTTCTTATTTTATTTCCCCATGCTTCAAAAATAAATTTAGTTTCTTGTCATGACTAAAATATTAATAGACCAAAGAAGTGTGGCTAGGAAGTTGAGTTTTGGGGGATTCCACCCCCAACCCCCCACTGCCGCCCCCAACCTTTATACTTTCTGAACATTGCCCATCACTATGAGCTTTATAGTATATTAGGGTATGTCTACACAACAAAGAAAAACCCAGCCTCTGCCAGCTGATTTGGCCTCGGGCTGTGGGGCTATTTCATTGCTGTGTAGGCTTCCAGGCTTGGGCTGGAGACTGAACTCTGGGACCCTCCCACGTCGCAGGGTCAAGCCCCTTGAGCCCAAGTCAGCTGGCACGGGCCAGCCACAGGTGTCTAGTTGCTGTGGAGACATACCCGTAGTGACTTGGATACCAGCAGTACGATACAATTTTTGTACATTTTGCTTGTATTGTCTTTGTGACCGTACTGAATTTTCAAAGTCCACATGACTTCTGTTTCCTCTGGGTATTCCTATCTTTTGTTCAACAGCTGATTGATTAGACATCCCAAGCACAGTATATGCAGGTATTGATAGGATGTAATGCTCTGTGGGAGTCTTGTCAACTGGAAAAATTCAATATACAGTATCCCTTTGTTTTAATAAACCCATAACATTAATTGTAATGAGATAAACATACAGTTGTGGTCTCTGAGATTAATCCCACAAATGTAAAGCTGTCCTTAACCAATAAGGGGCCTGATAAATTGCAGGCTAAAAGAGAGCTAGCCTCTCTGGGGACCAAAAACGAAGACTCTTGCAAAATCAAAGACGTTTTTACCAATGTCAGCTCACCACACAGCAATTGAAGTTACATTTCAGAATAGTTCTTTATTTACTAGGCCTTCTGCATAATGAAGCAGGACCATATACACACAGACTACATAGACATTAGCGATGATTGAACCCTGGATCTTGCAGCAGGAAAAGCAAAAGACGCACCTTATCACTTGAGCCAAAGGAATAATTACCTTAGCTATATCAGGGTTTTAAGAACAGCAGCTAGAGATATGATCATTGGATTATATGGATGTTGTTTTAGAAAAGGCTAGACCCCAATGGATTATATGCATGTGCTCTTAGAAAAGGCTTTCCTCAGTGTCTATAAGTCCACAAAGTGCAAGTCCCATCGGTGGTAATGAACCATGACCATATATATATTTATCTAGACTACATTGTTATCAGCAGTGATCTAACCTTGGACTTGGAGTGCCTAAAGCACAAATCACTAACATTTGAGCTAAATGTGCAAGTATCTTAAACTGTGAGTACTAGGTTGTCATCGTTACTAAAATAAGCCAGTAGAGGGAGACATGATCACATGAAGTAAGCCAGCAAATTACATTTACTTTGGATGTCAAATAGCCTGGCAATGATTGAAACATCACAGGGTTTTTTTTTTCTTTTCTTTTAAAAGCTACTTTGTAACAAACTTGACATAATATGGATTATTTTAATTTTCAAAACCTAATGCAAATTCTTAGCAGGGGCTAGCTTGACATAGAATTTACGGTCCATAAATAAACATGAGTTTCTGATACCAATGATATTTGTTTGAACTTCTAGCAGATAGAGCAATTAAAGAATTCTTAAATTGTAGTAGCCAGGCTACCAAAACAGCTCCAGTCTTACTTTTGTTTTGACAAAGTTATTTGTAGACTAGCAATGCTCCTTTTCTTTGAAGACCTGTCATGTCCATTCATCATATGGCCATTTTATATGAGCTGTCCAATTTGTACTTTCCCTAACAGCCTAAATAGCATTTGTGATATCTGAAATCTACTTCGAAAGCCAACTTAATGCAATGTGATTGATGGCATGCCTTGCTACTTCTCTGTAATTCACTGTGCACTGGAAAGGTGACACTGTTTACCCCATCATAACGAGAAGCAGGTCACAGTAGGGTTCTGAAGAGAGCTGCTGTGTCAGCTGTAAAATACATATCACAATGGTTATGTAAATAAATTAGCATAAACCAGGTCATCTTGAAGAAATAGACACTTTTGTAATATATTTTTATTAAAAGTTGAGTATCAACCACAATTTAATAGCCAGGTTAAACACTTTGCCTACTTTGTGAAAATAGGGGGGGAAATGTGGCTCACTACAGATTATATTAAAAGAGGAAATTATGTTGCATCTAAATTATGCATTTGGAGTTAAATTTACCCCTTTTCTGAGACATCCAGCACATAGCTAATACACCACCTAAGCCAAGTAGAGCTTAAATATGAATCAAGTGGTGCATAGATGCTTTAGTGGTTCTCTGAGCACAAGTGAATTTCACCCCAATTCTGATCCTGCAAAGTGCTGAAAACCTTGCAGCACCAGGTTCTTAATTCCCATGCTCGTTAAGGAGCCTTGACTAGAAACACAGGTTGGAGATAAATTATTTTAATGTAAGTAAAGACAATTTGGTTTATTGTTAATTGCCCAAAAACTTTCTTAATGCTGAATTAAGGTTGCGCAGTAGTACTCATGCCTTTCCAGAATGTGAAAGTAGGACATAGAGAATGAAGGTAATGAAAACTTAAAGTGAAGGTACACACCACCCCAGCAATGCAACCTTAACGCTGCCCTGTTGAATTAGGAATGATTCAGTCAAGGGGGTTGATGGTGGGATGCCATAAGTACACATGCAGAAGTTCTAAGAGAATATGCCATTATTTGTGTGGTGTTCCAGAGTTCTGAATGAACTCCAGCTGTGTTCACTGTATTAGGTGTAGCTGTGTTGAATGCTTGAGGGATTAATTGGAGCAGGTCAGCAGAGCTTATAACTATGATATGAGGAGAGGATCAAGTATACCTCATTTCGAAGCTGAATTTTGTAGGTTGCATCAGTAGAGGTGCACAAAGATGTCTTCTTGCCACGGGAATTGTCTGCAAACTGTTGGGATGTGTGTCAGTGATCTCCAGAGCTTAATGAGGCAATGTGTCAGAAGGAATGGCCAGAGTGAAGGGGTGATAACATGTAAAAGCCTGGGGTGGTTGTATGGAGTACCATTGATGTTTGGATGAAGGCCAGGTGTATGTAGCTTTTGTTTGCTATGCCTAACCTAAACCTAAATTTTGATGTAGCAAAGAGAAGGTGTTTAAACTTAATCCTACAGTACTCATGTACTCTGTAGCATCTGTAAAGGCAGAGGGCTAGTATGTATTGGGGCACAAACTTCAGTGTGGGTTAGCTGTCCCAGTACAAGCCCACCGGAAGTCCCTGGCTACTTCCTCTGGTTGCTAGTCCACACTGAAGCTTGTGCCTCCACATCTTCATAACTGTTGTCTGCCAGCTGTGCTAGCCAGACTAAAACGAGCATGGATATGCCTACCTGCAATCACACTGTTTGGGTGCAGCTCAGGTTCTGTAACCACAGCAAATCCCCTTGAGCCGTCTAGTTAGTGTGCGAGAACACTGGCTGCAAACCGTCTGGCTTGAACTGAGCCCTAGTCTTGCTGCATATGCACACTTCATTCTTTTATGCATTTTAGCATCTACTAACACGGAGTTACAAATTTCCCCCCAGTAACTTTTTCACTATTGCTTCTCCAGACAGACAGTGAGTGCCATGCACTAATTGAGATAAATCCCAAGTGACTGAGATTGGTTTGGGGAGCATTAGAGCTATAGTTTGAGTCCCAGGTGTACCCCCAAAAAATCAGCTGTTTTTTTGTAAACTGCTAACCTTCTGTTTCAGGGGGAATATATCTTGAGATCTCCTTGTTCAAATGATCCCATATTTGAACTATTAACTCTATCCTATACCCCCAAGAAGCACAGCAAATTTTAAGACTGTCTGAGAAAGCATGTGGATTTTAAAGGATAGCTGACCTTTAAACAGAACGCGATGCTCAACCCTAACTTTAGCAGAGCTGCCACTCTGCTATAATTATACGCAGAAGGCTGTGTTATACAATTAAAATCATGATCAGGAAGTACAAAAGTTATCCTCACAATGACAGCCTTCACAAAGGCATGTTGCACATTTTGTTGTCTTTTATTGTATCTGTTTAAGGCATAACTATTCATATTTCAAACTACACATTTCGCTAGTAAAAGAAAAGAGAACATTGTGTGCTGCAGCCAGAGCAAAGTTGCTGGTAGAAGTTTAACTATTGAGGGGTAGATTTTTCAAAGGCACAAATGGCAATTAGTAGAAAATATCATCCTTTATCTCCTGCTTTTTTGTATTTTTAACTGTGCTATTGGAATGCTGCACTAACTTTCCCGCCCCCTATCACTTATTAGGTATTCTTAAAGAATAAAAAAAGACAAAAAATCTTCAACTATTCAGCTACAGTGTTTGCAATGTCCTTTAAAAAGAGCTATTGGGTTGGTGGACTTACAAATTCTGACTATGGATCTTGTAAGCTTGTTGGACCAAGCAATGAACACTTACATAACTGTGCACTTAATCAGGCATGCGCTAATATCTCTGTGCTGCTTAGGAATGGATGAGAAAGAGCAGCGCTGATCCACTGGTGGGGACTGCTAAGCATGGTGCGTTCATATTCCAGTGCTGTGAAGTAAATGGAAGGGTGAAGGCACTGCAGGTTGATGGAATGATGAGGACACTGCATCAAGTTCAAGGCCTGGTCTACACTTAAAAGTTAGGTTGACATAGCAACAGCGCTCAGGGGTGTGAATTCACAGCAAGGTCAATGGAAGAATGCGTCCATCCAGCTATCATCATTCACTGAAGTGGAGTTTCTACGGCGATGGAAAAGCTCCTTCCATCGCTGCAGGAAACATCTAAGCTATCGCGCCGCAAGGCCATAGCTACAGCACTGTATCCTTCCAGCCTTGAACTCCGATAGTTCTTGTCAGTGCAGGCATAGCGCTTATACCAAACTATGGGAAAGCCTCTCTGCACCATGGCTGAACGTGCCCTGCTTGCTCAGTGGTAACAAATTGGCTTCTTTCAGCAGCTTGTAGCTGTTTGAACCAAATGTGAGCACAGGGGTAACACATCTGTTTTAACTAGAGCTAGGCAAATAACTCATCTTTTTTTCAGTTTGGTAGTTCCACATATATTTTTTCTGTTAGGATCAAATAAAATATGAATGATTTTGGATTTTTTTGGTGACACAAAAAAGTCCATTTCAGGTCTGTTCCAGAGTGTGAATTTAAACCTGTCTTTCTGACATCCCAGGTGAGTGCCCTAACTACTGGGCTAAAATTTATAAGTTAGGGTGAGCAGCATCAGCATCCCCTCCTCCTCCTTTGCCTGTGTGGTGAATGGCTGAAACTACTCATATCAAATTTGTGAATAGATTTGGGGTGACTAAAATTGCATTTTTAACTGAATAAACTATGAAAAAAAAATTGTCCGACTCTAGTTTAAAAGTACACGTGTAGGCTTAAGGAAATGTTCAAGTGAGCATTCTAGTATGCAATTTTCTCATGTTATATTTGTGTTAAATAGCAGTTTTTCTCAAGCCATGCAAAGATGCTAGTCCTTACGAGTATTTTCAGGCCATATTTCACATTTCAAACCTCAGTTTATTCTTCCCCTCTGGTGCGACTTGTTGGTTTGTTTTAAAATGAAGTAAAGTGGGTGGTTTTTTGTTGTTGTTTGTTTTCTCCAGTCTCCGTATTCAGAAATGATTTGAAGGAAATTTGGTCAAACTTTAACAAAAAAATGTCACCTCCAGATAGAGAGCCAATATGGAAAATGTCAGATCAAAAGGTGAAAGTTGTGACTGTGGCTTATAATAGAAACCATTTTGGAACTGTTGCTAAAGCTAGTGTTATCAGAACTGTATAGAGTAAGAAATGCTGTATTTATACAACCCTGAATTCCTGTTACTCTAAGCAACTGCACAACTTGCAAACTAAAAATTAAATAACCTTTAGAATAAACAGCTATTTAATAGTCCCTTCAACACTGTGGTATTTATGGATGATTATAAAATACAATAAAGAATAAGCCATCACTTGCTTCTGTTCCTCAGAAAATAAGGACAGTAAGTGCTAAAAATTTAGGAACACTGTCAATATAAAGTCACTGTAGTTGGAGACAGATAACATATTATCTTGCCTGGACATCCTTGCTTATCTGATATTTAATCCCCTACCACAGGGAACAGTAAGGCTCTCATACTGTTTTATTGGCCATAATAATCTGATCCTTGCTCTACCAGCAATATGTCAGACTGCCATGAGATCTTGAAATAAACACACTATAAAAATAAACATTTTGGATCACTGCACTGAATATTAAGTTTAAGTGCTTGGTGGGCAGGAAAAAAGAAGTAAATGTAAAGAACAGTGGAATGTGCTGTGAATTAGAGCTGGACACTCAAAAAGATAAGCAGTGGGATGTTTTATTCTTTGATGCAGCATGGTATATCTTGTCAGAGGGAGCCTTTAACAGTATGTCCTATCTTGCATGTTATTTAGACGTATTGTCATAGACTCTAAAAAAGAAATAGCTGTCCTGTACTATTGCAGTGGCATCAAATCCATGGATACTTTTCTACAAGATAGCTCTACTCTATTTAGGAGAGCAAAAAAACCACTTTTTTATGATTTGAAATAATGGCAACATTGATAAAATCTGTAATTTCCAACCTACTAGGACAAGATGACAGTCAACAACATAAGTCTTCTTAGATCACCACTTGAGGACACTGCCAATCAGTTTTTATTAAGGGGAACATACACAAGAACATGTTTTAAGCTAAACAGATCAAGCAGAGAACTATTTTTATAGCTTCTTTAATAAAAGATCTGATTAAAATATTTGATTCTTTCAAAGTATCAAGTGACAAATAGTTCAGAATAGTTCTGCTGAGGATGGATTTCACAGAACTTTCTAAAAGCTTGACTACGTGTTTTTCTATAAGAAGGTGGGTGGTGGCCTGTGTACAGACTACATTCAGGAGTGGTATAACTATAGAAAGCCATAGGCTCAAAGCCATTATAGTAGCTAAGATGACCAAACTGGAATATTTGAAACAAACAGCTAACACAGCCTCTCCTAGTGAAGCCTCTTTTTGGCAAATGTCTCTTGAAAATCTTTCAGAGAAAGATGAAGAAACCAGCAGAACGTAGTCTCGACATTGATACAGTTGCACCAAGATATACATAAACTGGACCAAATTCTAAAAAATAAAATAAAAAAACCCAGGTAGGCCAATGTTTGGCATCAAGGTGCAGTTTGGATAAGCAGGTGCTTATTTCAGCTGTCCAAATTCCTGAGTCTGCAAACCAGACTGGAAAAGGCATAAGAGGCACTGTCTCATGTTTTCCATTGCTACTTCGGGTTGTGGCTAGATATGCCTCAGAAACGCACTTCTTGCTGTGCCTCACAGTTCTGGTTGCAGTCCAAGAAGGATTCCACAAGTTAAAAATAGAAAAAAATGTGTAAACAACTCTGAGCTTAAAAGTTTGGTTGGATTCTAGAGAGCTCCCCCACCACCACTGTCCTTACTATTAACTGTAAATAAATCTAAAGACGAAAGTGACTTGTGTCTGACTTTCATTATGAATATGCAGTACTCTCTTTCTCATTCATTAGGGGCCTTAATAAGTGAATTAGTAATGGGTAATATCAGTCTTAGTCCCATTTGTCATATGTCCCTGTACGTTGCAGTTCAAAGAGAAGGTGATTAAATACCATTATGGGGTGGTGTTGCAAGGTGCTTCCCAACCACCTCCTTCTCCTCCTCCCCTTGCACCACTCTGTGCAGAATTATGCCACCATTCAGAGATGAATCAAAATTGTACCCTCTGTCCTCTACAGACTGAGAGACTGCTTCACCCTAGCACTTTCTAGCAGAAGACCAGGTGGATGAGGGAGGAGGCTAGGCCATGCTCTCAACCCACCCCCCTGGCCCCCCACCCCCCGCTCCAGCCAACCAAGCTGACCGGGCCTGAAGGAGAGAGCATGCTGCATTGACATCTAGGAGGGAGGTTGCCACTTGATGCAAGCTAATGCCTCTCAGGCATGATCCGATCATAAAAGCATTTGTACAGGATTAAAATGGGATGAAAATCTAGAAATGAAATATCAGTAAATAAGATTTTTAACTAAGACTTCAATTCCTTAGGGTTTTTTTTTCTAAATATCCATGTTAGTGCTAGCATTTACCTCTAAAATTCACAGGCTTTTAAGCCCAGAAGGGCCCATTATAATCATCTCCTCTGATCTCCTGCATAACACAGGCCATATAATTTCATCCATTTACTCCTGTGGGGAGCCCAAAAAATGATGTGGATCATTTCAACTTAAATGTTTCACTGAATATATTGTGACTGATCAATGATCACCCTTTGAAAACCAAAAAATATGCAAAACTTTCCAGCTTTGTCTTAAATAGAAATGGTTACTGCAGTGTTCTCTACAATAAATATATGCAGTGTACAGGGAAATCTGCAAACACTAAGGTGACCTCATCTAATATTTATCTAAGGCAAAATTGCTAAGTATTTTTAAGGATGGCCATTGTGGAAGCAGAGAAAGAACTGACAGGAAGGGGATGCAATGCATGACAGTTCTTTCTCTGCTTCCACACCATGGTACAAAGTTTATGATATTTATCAAATTTACAATCCAATTTTGCACACAATGCAAAGACTAAGACAAATGATGTTTGTAGAATTTCAGGAATAGGACTTTTTGATGTTGAATGATAGATTATTAGGGAAATTTGTAGCTTAATCAGAATTTAGGTGAGTGCATATTAAGCTCTTTGCTTGTAGTGAGAGGGTTTTCTATTTCCTGACAGTTTTGCATTCATTTACTCTGGATTATTGATTGGTCAAGGTCATGTGGGTCATAAAAAGAGGGTCAAGAAGAACTTGGGTTAGGTTTTCTTCAGTGTATTCAGGAGACGACAGTTCTGTAATAATGTCCCTAATTATTCTAAGGGTGGCAGGTAATTATCTTACTATTAAATATTGCCTGTGTCTAAGTATGCATGTAGTAAGTCTCCTGCTTCCTCAAAAATCTACCACAATTCCTGGAAACAATGTAATTTAATCACAATCACATCAGACCATGCACTTGGGGCAGACATGGGACTCTTTCCAATCAGATCTCCCTGTCTCACATGAAGGTGGACTAGCTACATCCTCTCTGTGCACAATATGTAGAAGAGCCTCATCAGGTCCTGTTTGTAAGAAGGAGAAGGTCTGTGTCAGAACTGTAACACATTTGTCTTTCCTTTCCCCTCCTTTTCTCCCCATCTTGTATCTGTGGCACCAGCAATAAATCCATCTAATACATACTCAGTCCACATTCACTTGTCCACAAAGTCTCTTGACTATTCTAATTCTCACACCATGCCCATCGCTACGGTATCTGCATGCTGTCTTTTGATTGGTGATCCCACCATCAGGGGCATCTTCCTCTGTGTTGGGGAACTGCCCCATGACACAGGATCCCAATAGCTGGGGAGCTTGGCAGGGACTGGAGGGTAAGCAGGATGTCCATAGCAGGTGCAGAGGAACAGGGTCTCTGAGCCTCTAGTGGATCATCAGATATCTATTGGCCCTGGGACCCATACACTCTCCCTTTCATTGATGGAGTGACTTGGGAAGAACATTTATGTACAGTTGTCTTCCCCAGGGCCATACTCCAGCATGTTTTTTCTGCCAGAGATGGCCCTCTTTCTTCTACCCATTGGTATTTCCCATTAAAATATGCATTTGATAATTGTAAAAAATTAAACCAGGCAGTTTACTTAGGCTTATGCTAATCCTCAGGAGTTCAACAAAACCAATAAATGTAAATGGAATGCCACACACTTGTCTCCTTTAACTAACATATGTCGGGGAGACAATGCTGAATACCAGATGGCATGGGATTTAATGTAAACTCTTTTCAGGATTCAAATGTAGCTTTAGGGCAGGGGTGGGCAAACTTTTTGGCCCTAGGGCCATATCGGGTTCAGATATTGTATGGAGGGCCCGGTAGGGAAGGCTGGGGGAGGCTATGCCTCCCCAAACAGCGAGGCGTTGCATGAGTATCGTGGGGCCTTATCCACATAAGAGACTTGCTAAATGAGTTGCATGGTGTCAGAGGGTCAGGCTAACCTATCCTGGCACCTAGTCATCCTGGCCTCAGTTTCCTCTGTGGCTCTCCAATAAATGCACACATTTCAAATAATGTCTGTCCTCCCCACACAACCTTTTGGGGTCTGGTTTAATGTGAGATAACAAGAAATAAACCGTTCACTAGGTACAAGCAGTTCCTATCCTAGTCACACTGTCCCTGAAAGCCCAAGTCCCACTAGCTGAGTGCAGGAACCTAGGTTCTTCCCCTGTTCCTCCCATGGCTCTCTCCAACCCTAGCACAGCTCTAGTCCAGAACTCCACTGTGTCTCCTGCTCCCTGCAGGTCTCAGTTGCTGTGCATGCTCCCCTTCTTATAGTAGGCCCTGCTTCCAGGCTTCTCTCACATGATCCTTGGTCACCTGACTCAGTCTCAGGCCAAAGCTGGGGCCTTAACACCTGATAGGCCCAGATGAGTTTAGCCTGGATAACTGTCCAAAACATTGACAGGCAATTTGGCACAATTCAAGATAGTCACTTGCTTAGGGGAGGCACGGGCCACAAACATATCAATGGTACAACTGAGCTTAACAGGGCAGAGCTATAAGGAGCATGTGGCAGAGTCTCATCCTGTGGCTCCCACTATCCCCTGCTATCAGTCATCAAGAATAATGTACTCATAACGCAAATGTTTGCTATTTGAAGCACTCCAGCCATTCATTTGTTAAATCTGAAACCCTTTAGTAATCAATACAGAATACAGTACCGTAATTAATGACAGTGCTAAAAAATGAGTGTAGCTTTAAAACGGAATTGGAAAGCCAACATCAGAAGATAGTTATAGAAAACCTGTATGATCTGACTTTTTGCCGCTTCTGTATAATGAAGGTACTATCTGATTCTCTAGACCACCCTTTGTGTACATTTTGTAAGGGGACAAAGCTGCTTTCCAGAATTTTTAGTGTCTGAAAAATACAAATAACTACTTGATTAAACATCAAATAAAACTATATTAGTCTCACATAAAAATCTTATTTGATTATTGATTTGGTTGATAATTTATATAATATTAAATGAATATTTGCATAAAATATCTGTAACAAAAACACTTGAATCCACTTTCAAACAAATGTTTTCTGTTTTTCATCCAGTATTCATTTTAAAACTTTGCCTTAGTGCTTTTTAAAACATTTTTGTAATGTTTTCACACACCCTTTTCCCTAAAGAAATGATTTAGTTCTATACTTCGTGTAATGATTTAAAGCAAATAAATTCACATTAAATGTGAAAGTTGTCATTTCAGTTGTCAGAACTACCCTTTTGCTCATCTAGATGGATTAAAGCTGCTTTAACTTGCAGATTTATGTTTGCAGTACTACATGTTCATGCATCTCTCTGCCTGATTATATTCACATGGATCATGTTTGGCCAGCCAATTCATGTATGCCGTTTTCTAAATAGGCTTGGCAGAATTTGATTTTTATTCTTTATAAATTTCAGTGGATAATATCAATGTTTATTTTTAAGTTCTTAAATTTTTTATCTATTTAAATTTTCACAGTCGCAGGAAACTGTGAGGGTCAGACAATAATGTCTGTGGGGGTAGGGTTAGACAATAATTATTTGACAGTAGACACATTCAAAAAGGTAAAACTTTCCAACTATTAAAACACAAATTGTATATTTTGACATGCAATGTTGACAAAGTAAATATCCATAAATCAACTCTAATAAAAGTGGAAAACTAGGTAGAACTAATGGAAACTAGGTCAAATTACAGAGGATGAATATACAAACAACAACACAAGCACTGAAGGATAAAAGCAGAAAGGCCAAGGCACAAAATTAGATTAAACTAGCTAGGGACATAAAGGGTAACAAGAAAACATTTTTGCAAATACATTAGAAGCAAGAGGAAGACCAAGAACAGGCAAGACCCATTACTCAATGAGGAGGAAAAGACAATAATAGAAAATGCAGCCATTGCCAAAGTGTTAAATGCGGTCTTTGCTTCAATTTTCACCAAAAAGGTTAGCAGTGATGAGATGACTAACACAACGAGCATCAGTCTACACGGTGTAGGATCTGAGGCTAAAAAAAGGAAAGGACAAATTAAGAATTACTTAGGTTTGTAGTGTAGACATATCCTAAGGCCTTGTCTACACTGCCACTTTACAGCGCTGCAACTTTCTTAGGCCTGTCTACACTGGGGCGGGGGTCGATCTAAGCTACGCAACTTCAGCTACAAGAATAGCGTAGCTGAAGCTGACGCATCTTAGATCGAATTAAAATTACTTAGTTCGCGTCCTCGCGGCGTGCCGCCGCTCCCCCGTCGATTTTGCTTCTGCCTCTCACCGAGCTGGAGTTCAGCAGTCGACGGGAGAGTGATCGGGGATCGATTTATCGCATCTACGCTACACGCAATAAATCGATCCCCGATAGATAGATCGCTACCCGCTGATCCGGCGGGTAGTGTAGAAGTACCCTCACTCGGGGGTGTGAAAAAACACCCTTCTGAGCGCTGCAAGTTTCAGCACTGTAAAGTGGCAGTGTAGACAGTGCACCAGCACTGGGAGCCACACTCCCAGCGCTGGTAGCTACTCCCCTCATGGGGGTGGGGTTTTTTACAACACTAGGAGAGCTCTCTCCCAGCACTGGTACTGTGACTACACAGCGGCAGTGCTTTAACATTGCTAATGAAGACATACCCTTAGTCGACCTTTATTAGGTCAGTAATTACTGAGGTGGTGCATGTCCACACTACCCTCCTTGAGTCGGTGGTGCATGTCCTCACCAGGAGTGCTTCCACCGACCTAAGAAGGGCAATGTGGGGAGCTGACAGCCTGGTCTCAGCTCTGCTGGCAGCTCCCTGCTCGGAGCCTGGCTGCCTCACAGGCTCACAGCCTTCCACCAGGCTGCTCCCCGCCAGAAGTGGGGGGAAGCTGCCTGGGGCTTCTCTCCTACCCATTCCCCACCGAGAGCCAGGGGAAACCGCCCGAGCCTTCTCCCCTACCCATTCCCCGCCGGGAAAGAGGGGAATCTGCCCAGGGCTTCTCGCCACTAGGGAGCAGGGTACACCCCACCCCTGCAATGCCCCTCTGCCATGTACATTGGCCAAACCGGACAGTCTCTACGTAAAGAATGAATGGACACAAATCAGACATCAGGAATGGTAACATACAAAAGCCAGTAGGAGAACACTTCAATCTCCCTGGACATTCAATAACAGATTTAAAAGTAGCCATCCTGCAACAAAAAAACTTCAAAAACAGACTTCAAAGAGAAGCTGCAGAGCTACAGTAGGGACTGGGAGTGGCTGGCTCACTACAAAAGCAATTTTCCCTCTCTTGGTATTGACACCTCCTCATCAATTATTGGGAGTGGACCACGTCCACCCTGATTGAATTGGCCTTGTCATCACTGGTTCTCCACTTGTAAGGTAACTCCCTTCTCTTCATGTGCCAGTATATATATGCCTGTATCTGTCATTTTCACTCCATGCATCTGAAGAAGTGTTTTTTTTACCATGAAAGCTTATGCCCAAATAAATCTGTTAGTCTTTAAGGTGCCACTGGACTCCTTGTTGTTTTCTTGAAATAGTAGATGATCTCATCCTTTACATATGTATGTGTAGCTATATCTTTATAGATGCATATTATCTTTCTATCTACACACATACTCACACATATATAACTATATATAATACAGTGTGGCTGTGGATGCATACACATACTTATACTTACGTATATATATGTGTGTGTGTGTATAGACTTGGTTGGAAAATGGAATGAAAGTTCTGAAATATTTAAATTGAGAAACATGTAAATGACCTTATGCTGAAATGTTCTGATAATATTGAAACGTTGTAATATAATAGTAAATATTATATGTAAATATAATACACCTCTACCCCGATTTAACGCGACCCGATATAACATGAATTCGGATATAATGCGGTAAAGCAGCGCTCCAGGTGGGCGGGGCTGCGCACTCCGGCGGATCAAAGCAAGTTCAATATAACGCGGTTTCACCTATAACGCAGTAAGATATTTTTGGCTCCCAAGGACAGCGTTATATAGGGGTAGAGATGTATATACAAATATAGAAGTAAAAATAAAATAGGAAAGTTGACACAAAATGCTATGAATAGTTTCAAAACTTTTCAGTCAAATTTAATTGAAATTGACAGTTGCCATGAAACATTTCAGTATTGCCGAAACATCATTTTCCCATGGAAAACTGCTTTGTTGAAATGTTTTCAACCAGCTTGAATTCACACTTATATAACTACATATAATATATTGTTTGAGGGTGGGGCGTATAATGTATTTATTTGTAAAGAAGTTGCAACACATTTTTCTTTTATGTTTGTATTAGATGGACTTTTGTAGGTTTTTCCTTTTGTTTTGATTAATTTATAGTGGCCATAAGTTCTAGTTCAGCCTGTGTAATTGACGGCCTTTTGCATACTTATATGAATAATTATTCCCATATCAAGACAGGTGGTAACATTAGGTTATTTCTGCTTAGGAAAGCATTATCACTGACAATATATCAGTCCAGTAAATTGTTATAAGGAGAGGAATGCAAATTACAATGGGCAAACATAACAAAAAATAATTAGAGAGGTTACAAGTTTATGTCAGACTAGTGAACTTTGGGAGATGGCTGATAATCAGACATTCCTGAACAGAGTTTAAAGACTTTAAAGTGAAAATTGCTGATGATGCTTTTAAGTCTGAAAAGTCCCCATATTCTGCAATGATTTGTAACAAAGGCAAAGTTGTTTGTTTGAGAGACCCATTTATGTGTAAAAATCAAAGGTAATTACCAGAATGTAAATTCATCAGAGGTAGAAATGTCTGGTTTTAGGTTACACAAAAAGCCACAGTTTGTATATCATATCTGTTTAGAAAAGATAGGGAGACTATGTTTTCCTCATTTTAAACTCAAGTGGATTTTGTGTGTTCAAAAGTTGACACAAATATTATTAGGTTTGCCATCCGCTTAAGAAACTGTAGAAGAAAAGGAGCGGGGACGGAAGAGCAGAGAGAAAAGAATAATAAATAGGATGAAAATATGAAGCATACAACAGAAAAAATAGAAAACAGATATAGAAAGATTACCTGGGGGAGTGTTCACTTATGTAGGTTTAGATTTTGTGGCAGTCGTGTATCCCTAGTACATAGCACAGGTTCTTCCTCTTGGCTAGAAATATGTTTTAATTTTAACTCAGTAACCCTTGGAATAAAAAAAAAAGAAAAAGAAAACTAGTATAAATGTGAAAAATATTCACAATGTCATTCTAAAAATTGGGAACAAGGAAAAACCTTGAACTTCAGGAGATTTTCTTTCAGTAGAATGCTAAATGGAACATAGCTGACTAAAGACGTTTTCAAGGAGAGGAAGATATTATACAGATATGTAAGTTCAACCTACTGTGAAGGCCAAGTTTACTACCAAAACTTTCAGCTCCGGGAAATACAAAGTTGTTTTTGTCTTCGATAAAGCATTGAACTATCTGTGCCTGAGCAGATTACTGATTTTAGGTGGGATGCAATGCTGTGTGCAGTTTAATATCTAAAGCAAATATGGGTGTGCAAAATCCCTTTCTACTCTAAACAGACATGGGCCAGATTGTAATACTCTTTGGCTAGGTCTACACTACAGCGGGGGGTCGACCTAAGATACGCAACTTCAGCTACGTGAATAGCGTAGCTGAAGTGGCGTATTTTAGGTCGACTTACCTGGCTGTGAGGACGGCGGCAAGTCGACCGCTGCCGCGCCACCGTCAACTCCGCTATCGCCTCTTGCCGCGGTGGATTTCCGGAGTCGACGGCAGAGCCATCAGGGATCGATTTTATCGCGTCTTCACTAGACGCGATATGTCGATCCCCGATAGACCGATTGCTACCTGCCGATCCGGCGGGTAGTGAAGACGTGCCCTTAGTCACATTGAGTAGAACCTTTTTCTAGTCAAGGTCCATTGAAGTCAATGCGTAACCTGTGTAACCTGATCCTATAAATTTTTTGTAGGATGTGCAATTATACACAGATAGGAATAACAAGTATTTTAATGAACTCACAGACTAGGGGACAAGTTACTTCATGAAGCAGGACCCCATATCTATTCATACCGGCTTGCAAAACATAAGTATGTATAAATAATTTGATGAAGACTATAATACAGAGTTTTCAGTGTGATAGAACCTAGGGCTGCCCTACTTGTTTCGTAGGGAACAATAAGATGTCATAGCTATGACTGCTGCAATACTACCACAAGAAGAGAGAAACCAGAACCCTGGGATCCAAATGCACCTAGACTTTATAGTTCCAGTCAATCTCCAAGACACGTAAAGAGGAATTGATAGAAAAGAGAGTCCTGGGTAGTTAGAAGTTGGAGGTTAAGTGGAGAGAGAGCAGCCATATCTGATCTGGAGGGTAGTGACTTTTTTGCCTTAAAAAAAAATCACCCTAACTCTGATCATTTTGCAGAACATGCTGAGACATTTTTATGGTTGTTGGATGTTCAACTACTGATGAGGGCTCCCAAGTCTATAATTTCCTGTACATTTTCTAAAGGTTTCAGGACCTTTTTGCTACTAATCAAGTCTCATGCTGATTTTACATAAGTGCAACTCCACTGACACTAAGGTATCATGAAAGACAGTATCATCATGGCATTGCCAAAAAAGGGTGATCTTACTCATTACACAAACTATAAAGGTATTGTACTGCTACCAGTCCTGGACAAAGTATTGGCTACCGTCATGCTTAATAGAACAAAGAAGGCAGTGGATAAAATGGTATTGGAAGAACAAGGTAGGTTCCTTCCAGGTAGATTATCTTGTCAACAAATATTCATTCTTTGACAGATCACCAAAAAAAATCTACTGATTGGCAAAAACTTTATTGACTTTAAGAAAGCATTTGATAGTACCCAGACAGAGAATCCATGAAATATTGCTAGAAGGTGTGGGGTAACAGATAAATTGATCATCACAATAAGGAGTTTATGTGATGGAAGAAGATGCACAGTGAGGTCAGATACAGGCCAGAGTGAACAGTTGAATATTGTGACTGGAGTTAAACCAGGGTGTGTTATCAACAATCTTTGCATTAGCAATAGACTGAGTGAAGGGGTAGATGATGTAAAATGGTTAGCAGAGAGTTATGTGACCTTGACTTTGCCAACAACATTGCTTTACTAAGTATGACATGGAACAGAACAACAGGCCTTACTTCAGAGGTAGAACAGTAAGCAGCAAAAATTGGATTGAAAATAAATGCATAGAAAACAAAAAGAGGAAAGTGGACAAGAGATGCAAAAGTGTACGTGGATGGAAAAGAAATTAAACAGGTAGCGTTCTATCTGGGGAGTGTGATGAGATTTGAAGGTGTCTGTGATAAAGATATTCATACAAGATTAGGAAAAGCAAACTACTTTTGGGATGATGAACAACACCTGGTGAAAGAGGTCTCCATACCAAATTGAAGTTAAGATTATACTGTCTGATTGTACAGAGCACACTACTGTACAGAGCAGAGACTTGGCCGCTGAACGTGGCTAACAAACAAATAAAATAAAATTGGAGGGTGCCTATCACAGATAGCAGAGGAAGATATCACACATTTCATGGAAAGACAGAATAACAAATATGAGAATAAGGGAGCTGATAGAGCAGGACATGATAGAAAATATCATCAAAGAAAGAAGGCTCAAATAGTTGGGACATGTGCACCATATGAAAGATGGGAGACATGCTAAACAAGCACTGAATTTGATACTGTGACGGGGCAAGGCCAGATGGCTATAGAAAAGTAATGGGAGATAGATATATTAGCCCCAGGTTAAACAAATCCCTGGTACCAGGATAAGTAAATGGCAGCTGCTCCAGGTTGATTAAGACACCTGGGGCCAATTAAGATCTTTCCAGAAGGCAGTGGAGATTGCTAGGTTGATTGGGACACCTGAAGCCAATCAGGGGCTGGCTAAAACTAGTTAAAAAGCCTCCCAGTTAGTCAGGTGGGTGCGCATGTCAGGAGCTGTGAGAAGTTGTGCTATTGGAGAGACTGAGCTGTATACACCATACTAGGTACAGGGAAGGCGGCCCTGAGGTAAGGGTGAAGTGGAGCTTGAGGAAGTGGGGGCTGCTGTGGGGAAGTAGCCCAGGGAATTGTACGTGTCCTGTTCCTAAAAGGTCAGCTACCATAGCTGATACTATTAGGGTCCCCGGGCTGGAGCCTGGAGTAGAGGGTGGGCCCGGGCTCCCCCCCCCTACTTTGCCCCTGATTAATCAGTGATACTGGGAGACAACAGAGACTGTGCAAGGGAGGATAGCTTCTCCTCACCTCCCTTGCTGGCTTATGATGAAAATGGCTCAGTAGACTGTGACCCTTGCCTCTAGAGAGAGAAGGGTTAAGGGGAGGGTCATAGTGAGCCTCGCAAAATCTGTCAGGGAACGCAGGACCCATGGAGATAAGGACAGAGCTTTGTCACAATACTCAAAGGAAGAAAGCAAAAATAAGGAAGTCCAAGGAAGAACTGACAGAAGACAGTGATAGAGGATATTGAATGTGCTGGCATCACCTGGGAAGAATTACCACAACTAGAGGACAACTGTAATCAGTGCAGGAACTGGACTGCCCAATGTGTCAGCAGCACAGGAGGAACTAAGGTCGAAGTAACTCCATTATCTTCACTAGGGTGACGCCTCATTCATACCAGTGTAAGAGAGATCAGAATCAGGCCCAGGTTAGTATTAGTATTTACCCTTGGGAAATGTTCCCTTATAAATGAAACTGAAAACTTTGACCTTCATCCCTACACTTTAAACTGGGGGCTCTGATAAAGGGATCTCTCTTTGCAATGATCTGAAGTTTATTTGAAAGTGTATCGAGCCCTTCCAGATGACCCACGAATGAATGAAAGGATAGCTATGAAAGATATCAGATGTAATACCTTATTATTTGCTGACTGGACACAGCATGTGAAATCATAGAGTTCCTATCATGGATTGCTTATGAACTAAATAGACAATGCAAAACTCCCCAGAAGACTCAGGAGGTAGTCTGTCTTGGAACATTTATAAGCATAGTGGGTTTGGGGGGTGCTAGTGTTTTTGTGCTTCGTGGGGGGAGGAAATCAGTTTAGAAGAACAACTTTTTTATTATTGTTTTTTAAATCAGGCGTGGATCAATGAAAATATGGTTGGGTTTATTTTCCAGCAGAAACAAGAAACAATAACCTATCTTTGGGGGAAAAAATCCTTCATCATCTACCCTCTCCTCCTTCTCTCTGACACTGTTTGCATCATGTGTCTGTTTTTGCTGCAACTTAAAGAGACAGACAGGAATCATGCCCACAACATCAAAAGACTCTTTAGTTTCTTTTTAGGACAAGGTAAAAGGCAGGACAAAAAGTTGGCAGGTAGATTTAGAATAGTTAAATCTCCTCAATAACAGATCTAGTGGTGTTTTATTCTCTATGGCCATAATTCTCCACTGTCTGAACTGTTCTTGGGCAGTGGATGGTGACAGCTGGAGCGTGTACAGTGGCAGCCATAGGCAGTCAGTTCCAGCTCTCTCATTCTCTGCCAACTGTCCTCAGCAGAAGTCAAAGCAGAAGCACTCTACTGCACCTTCTGCTGTTCTGTGCTTCATTTTGCAGCTGTAATAATCTTTTAATATAGTTTCTTGGATGTAATTGTTTGTTTACAATGCCTCAAATATCTTGTTGGGATTTCTAAAAATAATAAAATCTTCTTCTAAAAATGTTTTTGTTACCTACCCTTACTTCATTTCATGCTTAGGGAGATACTGCTTCATTCCATACAGTACATCAGAGTTTGTTTTTAAATAGTCATGCCTTTCAAACTGCATACCATGACATAATTCAAAGAGGAAGTACCCAATTCAAATGGATGAGACAACTCGTTGTTTAGTAGTTTCACAATTTTAGCATAAGAGGATTTACCTTTGCATATCTAAACCATGTACACAAGAGTTCTTTTTTTGGCACCTAGAAGGATAATTTCTTCTTTCTTTTTAAATAGCATTATTCTACGAAAGAAGAGCAGTTTTTCAGTAGTTTGCCTCCAATGTTTGGGTTTTTTTCATATTCAGAATGTATAGTATCAGGATTATATCCTGTTGTAAGCATCTCTGAAAACACAAACAAAAAGGAAAAATCCAATCTTTGTATTCATTGAATTAGGATTTGTTATGTTGGGGATATATAGAAATTAAACATAGTTGCACAATGCATAAATTGCGTTTTATGACATAGATTTCTGAATAGATTAGGTAACATGCTTTAGTAAAATACCTTAACAATATATTTTTATGTTTTTTGAGCTGGATGAATTTTTTTGGATTAAACTTTTTTTTCTCAATCATGCAGATTCGGGTTGACAGAAACATTTTGTGAATTTATGTGAAATTCACCAAATTGTTTCAGTTGGGGCGGGGACTTCAAAAAAAGTTAAAAAAAAATTAACTTTTGTTTTCACATTTTCAAACCAAGACATTTTGATTTTTCGATTCCAAATTACTTTTTTTTTTATTTTTTTTTTTTTTTTTACAAAATTCATTTCAGTTTTATTTAAAAAAAAACCCAAACGTTTTTAAAAGCTCCAAAACTAATCAAAACATTTCGTTTTAGTTTGAACTTTTTTTGGCTGTTCAGTTTGCTGAACATTTTTTAAAAAATGGTCAGGTTGACCTGAAATATACATATATTTTTAATTTTTGGTTCAGCAAGCGAACCCAAAAATCAAATATAAGCACAGCTTTAATTATGTGGTAGTTATAGTTTATCATTTAGATTAACTAGCACTTAAGGTCACCACCAGCCTGAATCCCATTGTGCTAAACACTACAAATGTAAATGACTGACACTGACTGTATGATGTTACAATGTATTTAATGAGACATCTCTATTAACTCAGCTTTGACAAGTGGTATAATTCCACAATTCTATTGGGAGTCCTGTGAAGCATTTGGAAACATGTACAAGCTGTAAGTTACCTGATTAACCATTTTATTGTGTCTTTGTTTATGAAAATCAATAAAAATAATTATTTTTTTCCCCCCAAGGACAAAACTCTTCCCTCATAAAAACTCTACTGGAGTCAATGGGTATTGCATGGTTACACCGAATGCACTTATAACCCCCAGTGTTCACCTATGGGTTTCTGAAATGTACTACCAAATGTATATGGACTCGTTACTAACTCTCTTGATTAGTAATTTCCTTAATAGCAGTAGTTGTCTTTTTGTTGTATGGTTTTACATAACGTATGTTTCCTTTCAGCACTTGGTAACTTTAATACTAGATTTTAGGGCAGTGTTGTCATTTGCCCCACTGAGGTTTTGTTACACAAACTTTTAGCAATATCTTTTAAGGGCACCCATTGACTACATATGACATCTTACTTTGGTACTCAGATTTGGTGGTTCAGGTTAGTAGACCAAGTGTATTTGGTTTATCCATATCCCCCAAAAGGTGAAATGAGATATCAAAGAGAACTGAGAGCAAGAGAGCCAGTTCGAAGTTATAGGGAAATACAGGGGGAATGAGTATTCCTAGAATTAAGATACTGACAGAAGCCCTGGGTGATCCACTCACATAAGAAGGACCCTTAATATAATGAACTTTCACAGTTCCTTTAAGTGGAAGAAAAGTAATTAAATTACCTTTTATAATTAACCATTCCCATGCCTTAACATATATTATACTCAACAACTGTTCTTTCTTAAGTGAACTACATCCTTTATGCATGGAGGTTTTTCATGGGAATAGTTAATTAACTTGAGCTCTTGATCCTACCTTTAATTTACATTGTAAACTCCTTGAAGCAAAAAATCATGTATTCCCTTAGTATTATGTACAGCAGTGAGCACCATCTTGGTACCTAGTAAATCATGTTTTTGTAAGACTTTTCAATCAATTAGTTCCTGCCGAGATCATGTATTGACTTAGAAAAGCACAATATATAGTGTCTTAGATCAAGATACAGCATTCACCAGGAAGTTAGCTCATAACTTGTGAAGCAGGAACTGTGCAAATAGCTAGCTGTGCACACTTATAGTTTTTATACAAAGGGAAGTGAGAGGTGGGAATGCCTAACTAGGAGTACTTAGTAGGAAAGCATAATCCCAACTATACATATAAAATGATGGGGTCTAAATTAGCTGCTACCACTCAAGGAAGAGATCTTGGCGTCATTGTGGATAGTTCTCTGAAAACATCCACTCAATGTGCAGTGGCAGTCAAAAAAGCAAACAGAATGTTGGGAATAATTAAGAAAGGGATAGATAATAGGACAAAAAATATCATGTTTCCTCTATATAAATCCATAGTACACCCACATCTTGAATACTGAATGCAGATGTGGTCGCCCCATCTCAAAAACGATATATTAGAATTGGAAAAGGTTCAGAAAAGGGCAACAACAATGATTAGGGGTATGGAACAGCTTCTGTATGAGGAGAGATTAATAAAACTGGGACTTTTCAGCTCAGAAAAGAGACGGCTAAGGGGAGATATGATTGAGGACTATAAAATCATGACTGATGTAGAAAAAGTAGATAAGGAAGTATTGTTTACTACTTCTCATAACACAAGAACTAGGGGTCACCAAATGAAATTAGTAGATAAAAGGAAGTATTTCTTCACCCAACGCACAGTCAACCTGTGGAACTCCTTGCCAGAGGATGTTGTGAAGGCCAAGACCATAACAGAGTTCAAAAAAGAACTAGATAAATTCATGGAGGATAGGTCCATCAATGGACATTAGCCAGGATGGGCAGGAATGGTGTCCCTAGCCTCTGTTTGCCAGAAGCTGTGAATGAGAGACAAGGGATGGATCACTTGATGATTACCTGTTCTGTTTATTCCCTCTGGGGCCCCTGGCCACTGTCGGAAGAAGGCTAGATGGACCTTTGGTCTGACCCAGTAGGGCCATTCTTATGAATATAAATGAGCACCTCATTTTCACAAAGGCACATTGCGGAAGCAAATGGATTGACAATTTACCCTATTATATCTTGGTAAATGGATTTGTGCCTGGGGAAAATTCAGTGTGTTTTTTTTCATCTGAGCGGTGAAAGCTATGATTTTCAGTTTGCTTGAGGATAAGTGGAAAAGGCACATTTCACAAAGGAGCTAGATCAGAGGCCTCCTCAGAATGCAGCATATATATTTTTATTATAACCTCTCAAACCATTCTGGCTTTTGAGACTCCAAGTAATTATTGTATATAGTATGTATTTTCTAAGGGCACTTTGTGAAAGAAAAATTGGGAGCTATAGAATGATGTAAAATTTTGTGTAAACTTCCATACAGTACATTAGTGAATTCTTTGTTCTCAGTTGTCAGGGGTGGTTTATGCTCATGTTCCTTCTGTGGGATTTTTCAGTTGGGATTATCTGTGTAGGTAAAAACATGAAATATTTTCCACTATCTTTAAAACCTCATCAACTGTGCTTTTGTCATCTCTCTCAAATAACATGTTCACAACACCAATAATGTACTTTAAATTTTATCTGAACTATAGCTCCCATTTGTGTTTTCTTAGTAAGCAGTTCTCATACTCTCTAGATATTAGAAACAACACATTTTTAAAAATCAGCTGTGTAAACTATAAGATTTTCTGCCCTTGCATTTCAGTATTTGATTTTTAAAGGTAATGTCTTCCTGTTGCTGAAGCATTTTATTACATTGCATGACACGTCAAGATCATGGTTTTGGCAGCACTCACTATACATGGCATACTTAGGGCACGCGTCTACATTGGCAAAGTTACAGCGCCAGCAGTTACAGCGCCGCTCAGAGAGCACAGAAGGAAAACCACTGATGTGTGTTCACACTGACAGCTGCCTGTGCAATAGCGTGTTCACACTTGCAGCAGTATTTGGAGCGGTGCACTCTGGGCAGCTATCCCACAAAGCACCTCTTTCTCTTTTGCTGCTCAGACTTGTGGGAAGGTGGAGGGGGTCGCGGGGCATCCTGGGTCCAGTCCCAATGCCCCGTGATGCATTGCTTTGCATCCCAGCAATCCCTGTGCTTCAGTCTTAGAAAGAAACTTGTTACCTTGAAAATTTAGTGAAGAGTAAACTCAAGAACAAAGAGGCTTCAAGACGTGGGTTTCTTACCAGTTCAACTCAGACTTTGAGATACAGATTTCAGTCAAATTTTTCAGATGTAAGTGCCTAAAATTTGGCACCTAACTCCATATATATTTAGGCATCTAGCTAAATAAAATAGCCTGATTTTCAAAGGTGCTTTGCATCCATAATCAGCTTCTAAAAATACGTTTGTTTAGATGTCTATATTTGAAAAATTTGGCCTTTACATTTACCAAAGTTAAGGTTTTACAATTGCTCAAAATTTGCTTACTAAGGGGTAAGCCCTTTTTATACTGTACAGTTCCTCTATGGATTATTTGAATCTTACTTTGATAAACTCTTTTGATTTTATTCAGTTTCCCTGAGGGGTGTGTGGTGGTGGTTGTTAATTATTTTTTTTTAATTATTATTACACTGAAAGAATGTTCTTGTACCTGCACTGATTTGTTGCTGTTCATATGATTGATTTCTTGGTAAAGTATTTCTCTGTGGTGGTCACAGTGTACATTATATCCCTAGTCCTGACAACAACAATATTTGGACATTATTCCAAAATGACAACATAAGGCTGACATTCCTCCATGCTTCCTTTCTGCCCAAAGGTGAATTTTTGTGGAAACAATGAGCAAAATCTCTTTTGTCGTTTTTGAATTATGAGGGGAGGGAGAAAAGAAATCCTCCAGTATAAAAAAGAATTTGTGAGTTATTTTTCCACCTCTCCTAGTGCTTGGCTTTAATAATATTTTGACTTATATAGCCCTCTACAAACACTATTTAGTAAGGCCTCAAAGTGTTCTTATGCAGTAGCTCAATAAGGAATTATAGACTCCACATGGGTTGGGTTACACATACATGGGAAGTCTCCAAAAAAATTTTTAATGGCAGAATTTCAGAGGTGGTCATTCAAATACTACAGTGATAATCTCATCATAAATGCCTGGATGATGGATAGATAATTAGAAACAGGGTTTTTAATGCTATACATAGATAGCTCAAGAACCATATGAACCATATCTCCCAAGACAAATGTGGCAGTCTGGGGGGAATTAGGGTATTGTCCTGCGTGACTAATATAACCATTTTTGCTTATCTGAAATATTATATGAATCTGTGATTTCACTTCAAAAATTCACAAAAATGAATTATCAGATTTCTCCATTCTGGTTGCATCTGCATAATTTTGTTGATTTTTGGATCCTACAGCTCCAGTGAGTGTAGAGCATGGAATGTTATATTTACATTAATGAACTTAGATTACAGGAATCATTGCCAAATCACTATCATAGGTGAACATTGTTGGGCTCCTTAAATCACAGCCAATGATTGTGGTGGAAAACTGCTGAAAGAAGTGTATTTAACAGTCATGTTTAATTCTCAAACTCTTTGGAGTTTTTAAAGATGATTGGGAAATAGAGATAAGTTAATCATAGAACTTTGCTCGAGCACTTTTTTGCTTTACAGGTAATTTTGTTTCAGTGGCAAGAGCACACTGAATTCTTGTTTACACCGTGCGTCAGTTCTCACTAAAGGGATGTGAATTCTAGTGCACACTAGCATGTTGCACGCTAAAAGTTCCCTAATGTGGGACAACATTACTCTGCACTGTGGAACTTTTAGTGCACAGTAGCAGGGTCCACACAGACCAGTCAGTGCGCAACATGCTGATGTCCAGTAGAATTACTTCCCTCTTGTGCTGACTAATGCACCATGGATAAGCATTAATGGTAAATGGCTAAAATAGAGCCTTAATTACCTTTTCTATTTACAGGCAGAAGTAATTGATGTGCAGTATGGGACTGTAGAAGATTTAGTCCTGATTCAAGCCATGACAAAAGTGACCAATAAAATCGCACTTCTGAAGCTAGGACAATCACCTTTACTCTATAAGGTTAGTTACATGTCTGATGTACTTTATCTGAGTAATTTCTTTTATTGTTCATTTCCAGATACTAAAATGGGGCCTTTTGTTTCCATCTCTATTGCAGCAGGCCAGTATTTGTTGGCATTTAATAGACTCCTTAACTCTTTCCTGCAAGTGTCTGCGGTGTTTGCTTAGTTCCAGTTTTGATCAGGGCCGGCTCTGGCTTTTTTGCCGCCCCAGGCAAAAAAGCCTCCGGCCGCCCCCCCCCCCCGCGGGG
>NW_020664439.1:38477656-38563356 GCF_002925995.2 Terrapene triunguis
GGGGGGCGGCCGGAGCCCTGGGAGGAGGGTGGCGAGCCCCGGCGGGGGCTCGGCTCTCCCCTCGGCGGCCAGAGCGCCGGGGGCAGGGCGGCGAGCCCCGGCGGGGGCTCGGCTCTCCCCTCGGTGGCCAGAGCACCGGGGGCAGGGCGGCGAGCCCCGGCGGGGGCTCGGCTCTCCCCCCCCGCCCCCGGCGGCCAGAGCGCCGGGGGCAGGGCGGCGAGAGGGCGGCGAGCCCGGCTGTGGCCCCGCTCTCCCCGGGGGCCAGAGCTCCACGCCACCCCCCCCTCCAGGTGCTGCCCCAAGCACCAGCTTGGGTGCCTGGTGCCTGGAGCCGGCCCTGGTTTTGATATGCCATCTGTTTTATTGAACTGTATAATGCAGTATCAGAGGTTGCCTGTTGAGTGCCATATTTTCCCTGGGTGGTGTAAATCTTACAGCGAGGGAAGGAATCTGTAGGAGAGAGAGGGAATGAATCCAAGAAAAGAAGCGGCTGAGAGCAGGGGTAGCTGGAGCCTTGTCTGTGTGAAATTTGCATGTCGTCTTAGACTGAAATCTCTGACTCAGACATCATATCTAGTACCTAGCCTGCTGGAGACTTAAACATGCCCTGAGGTGAAGCTGAGTGCAACCTGTGCCTGCTTAACCTCAGGCTTTTGAGGATCTTCCCAAGCCCGCTGGGCTGCCTTCAAAATCCAGAGCTGCTTAACTTGCTATGACTGTGCTCTACAGACACTGAAATTGTGAAGTGATCTTCAATAAAAATACAGCACAGGAGGAATAAACAGATGGGGCCTATCAGGCAGGCTGCAAATGAGACAGTTCTTGGTCTTCACTATTGTTTGCTTTATCTGGTTTAATTGTATATGCTATACATACCCAAGTTGGCCCCGTGGCAATGCTGCCATTGGCTCTGTAGCTTTCCTCCCCATTCTTACTACCTCCGAGGGAGGGAAGAACTGTAGAGAGGAAAACATCATTAACTTTTACGGAGTTTTCTGCCATCAAATGTGTGAGGGCATGCTGCCTAAAGCATCTGTACTTTACTTTAGCTCTCCACTTCCACTGCAGGCCAGCCACATCCTCTGATATAGCGGACAACCAGAAAGACATTTTAAAGAGACATATAAAAGGCCGACTGCCAGCTCAGAATGAGCATATTGTGTAGTTTCTGTTCCCCTCCTTCCTTGCTCTCTGGCTGTGTGTGTGTGTGTGTGTGTGTTTGCTTCCTTCCATCTCTGATATTGGTGGAGAGTACAGAGATTAAACACGTTTGTTCATTTTCATCTGAGACTCGACTAAGATCCAAATATTATATAAAAATTGAGTTATATTTTTGATGTTAAAAACTCTATTTTTTATTGTGAATATTTTATAAATAAGAATTACATTAGTTTGGTATTTCAAAAGACTCTGCTTGCTCAGTAAATAATTAAACAAGACACTTCATGCCCAATTCACAGAAGCAATTATAAAAGACCAGTATCTCCAGATTTTATAATTAAAAGAATCCAGAGCTGCTCCACTGGCCACAGAAATCACAATGAAGACCAGGACACCAGTTCATAAAATAGCTGCTTAATATTTTTTGAATAGAAACAATCTTTGTCTCAATGAAAATGCCATTTTCAACTGAATAATTTCAGTTATTTATCTAAATTATTTAGAGCCAATCTCATTACATACATGAAAGGTCAGTAATCATTGTCAGAATTTGACATGTGCAGCAGCCTCGCGCATAGATTTTATGCTGCATTTCATTGTTAAATGCCAGTAACAATGAAATCCTGGCCCGTTAAAATCCCTGGCAAAATTGATTTCAGTAGAACCTGGATTTCACCCCTGAATTTTTTAAAACTGTTCTTCATTCTGTTTGTGTTTATGTACTTACTGAGTCTTCCGTTTCTGTTTCTCCAGACCCTCCCCTCCTCCTTGCCTTTTTTCCTTCTCTTTCTTCCATGTACTTTGTTTTACAGCATGTTAAAACAGAAAGTTGATTCCAAGCAGAGCTGTAATTCTAATTTCTTGTTTCCTGTTTTTCATCCTAAATTTTGTATTTAACTCACATTTTCCCTATTTAATGAACTTTAATCTCTCATGATTATATTAAAACTATTGTATTTATATTACAGTAGTGTCCAAAGGTCCCAATCAAGAGTGGAGTGCTACCATGGCAGGTATATACAGAGACATCATCCGTGTCCTGTAGTTTACAATTATCCCCTTATTTTTCGATTTCCCCCCGACCCCGCTTTACTTTGTCAATCTGTTTGTCTCTGTATCTCTTTACTGCAATCTCCTCTATCTTTTCATTGTCCTTCATATTCCCCTCCTCTCCCCCATATTGTTTTTTTTTTTTTTTACCTCCTCTCTTTCTCTCCTTATTGAGTCCACTGGAGAAAGTCCAAAAGACAACAGTACATTTTTACTACTAGCAAAGCTAGGCCTGAGTTCACAAGAAGCACATTTTCTTAGTTTTATAGATCATACTCAGCAAAAAAGCAGAAAACAGTTGTTCATTCAAATACACACTGGGTGACAATTTATATAGAACTTGTAAAATATGGATATAGATCTGGATTTTTGAAGCCTTCAGTGTTCTGGGTCTTTGGATATGCAGTTTTTGTTCTGCCCATGGCACTGATTTGTGCCGTTCTGGCCAACCACAAAATTCAGCTCCAGATCCAGATTGATAATGTTACAAAAAATGCAAGTGTCACTCCTCTTCAGAGTTTGTGTGGTCCATTATAGAGATTTGGCAGACTGCAAAATTTGCATCTGGGAACAAATTCTAAACCCATTTTGGGATGTTTGGATAGAGTCTTTTGGTTTGATCCCATCTTAGTATTTTATATGGGTCTATTGAAGACAGTTTACGGGATGGGGAGCCAGCAGCAGAAGGAGAAAGGAAAGAACTATGAAACTAACCTTGGGCTGGATTCTGTAGATGTCCATTGACTTCAGTGTGACTACTCGCATGAGTAAAGGCTACTCAGTGTGAGTAACATTTGCAGAATCTGGCCCTACATTTTGTTTAGATCCAGAATGGGGGATGCAGCTGGAGTAGTGGCTGTAGAGGAGCTGTGTTGTTGAACTTTGACCTTCCTGTTGAATCTACCCTCCATCTCCCATAGATATAGAAATCCATAAGCTGGATCACTTGATCTTTATGTGAGGAAGGGTGATGAATTTCACTATAGAGGAAAGGTGATGAATTTCACTATAGGTGACCAGTAAACCATTTGGTGATTAAACGTACCTACTCAAGAGACAGTATTCAGACTCATCTATTCAGTTCAAAGATAGAAATTTCCTAATCTGATGCTATAAAATGCAGGATGACAAAAAGATAAATGCTTTAGGGCCAGTTTATGTTTTCACAGTCTGCCCTAAGTAAGGGGCTGGCATAGCTGCCCTGCTCCTGGGAATGAATTGTGACTCAGAGTCACAGTTCATTTCCTGTTTGTTCCCTTACTGTAACAGTAGCAGATTACTTGCCCTCTGCACAAACTCACTGTGCCCTATTGGGTGCATTTGGAGGTGGTGGGTGGGGAGAGATTCTGAGCACTGCATGTTGACCTAGACAGGAGGGTAGTAGCAGCCCTGCTCTCCCCACAGTGGTGTGAAGTTCAAGGTACATGGCCCATGTAATTTATATACCCCCTGTTTCAACCGGAATGGACACATGAAACAAGCAGCAATCTTGCCCTCTAGGTCAGGTGAGAATGAGACAGTAATCACAACATGCAAACTTATTTCTGTGCTTCAGAAGCACTAAAGGCCTGATTCACTTTATCAGGAATCTCATAGATACCAATCATGATTTAATCATTTGGAATTGGGATTCAATATAAAGCATAACTTCAGTCCTAAATTAACTTTTAATAGCCCCGAGGACCCAACCACTCTAGCTTAAAAATGTTCACAGTTTAACATATTTTAAAAAATACATTACATGAAATGTTATTTTATTGCAGAAATATCTATATTTATTTTAATAATTTACTGTCTTCATAAATAGTAACATAATTGCTTTTTAACTGTGCATTTATGCAAGGGTTATTGGCAGGCACTTATGAATTAGGTTTTACTAGATAGTAAATATTAAAAATCCTTTGTGTTTTCAAAAAATGCCCATTTTTAATATTTACACTGGGAAATGTCTTAATTTTTAACTTCAATACATTATGTTAATATCCATTTTTTAAAAACATTTGTTTGTCTCTCCCTCCCCTCCTCACTTTTATGGTTAGCACAACGTAATTGAGGAAATAGCATTCTAAAATCTCTGAGTTAGGACACTAGATATTTTTCTACTTAGCTTGAATGGGAGTAAGCACAGGAAATACCATTGAAAGCTGATAGGGGAGACATTTGAATGCGTTCTGCCTCTCCGGAGGAATTGGGTTGCCAGGTGTCTGGTTTTCAATCGGAACACCCGGTTGAAAGGGAACCCTGGCAGCTCTGGTCAGCACTGCTGACTGGACCACTAAAAGTCCATTTGGCATAGGGCTGGCTGGCTTCCTATCCGGCTCCCGCATGGCTCCCAAGAAGCGGCGACATGTCTCTCGGGCTCCTAGGCATTGGGGCGGCCATGGGGGCCCCTTGCGCTGCCCCTGCCCTGAGCACCGGCTCTGTAGCTCCCATTGGATGGGAACCAATGAGATTCTTGTGAAAGAACAAGCTTGGTATTGACAAAGTGCAGTTAATATCTGGCAGGAGTTGGAAACGGAATTGTAGAAAAAAATCATCGTAGAAACAACTCATCAATATTTGAAACCAAAATGTTAGTTTAATCAATAAAAATCTACTGTCATTTGCTGCTTACTTCCTCTTTGGTTTCAAAATCTGGTAGTGGTTTAAATGGAGGGAGAAACAAGTTATTAGAAGGGCAAAGAAGGGAATGACTAAGTTAATGAGCAAAAGAAGATACTGACCACTGTAGTTCTGATGCAACAGTTTTTCCCTGAATGTTTTGAAAACCTGGTACTGTTTTGCATGGATAGTTGGGCTCCAAACGGAAGGCCTGACCGAAATAGGTGCCTTTGGGTCTCTACTGAGTGCCTGGAATTTCTCTCTGCGGGACTGTACCCTGAGTTCTGAGTAAGCCATGCACCTGGGCAAATAGTTGGTTATTTTCAATAGCAGTCAGTATTTAATTTTCACTTAAGAAAATAGTTCTCTGTATTTGCATGCTCAATTAGTTGTTTAATTGCACATTAACTGTATGTACTAAATTTATCCTTTGAAAAATTAGTCCTGTTCATGTTAAGAATCACTATTGTCTTAAAGATGGGTGACCTCCTGCACCACCTCCTACAATGTATTATATCTGCTAAGGGCTACACTGAATAAAAATGTATGCGGCTTCTATTCAAAATTGGAGGATGCCTCAAATACTAAAACTTGATTTTGGAGGGTTCTGAGGCTTTGTGCAGATTTTGGAGGTTTTGGAGATTTTGAATCCAGACATAATTTTCTACTTACCAAGCTTTTAAAAAGGAAATGAGTAGTAAATGCAAGCATCCAATCTACTGTCTATGTGCCAACTCCTGATAAATGGAGCGAAGTCAAGCTGCTGTGAGGAAATTGCTTTGAAGTATAGCACAGCAGATGGAATAAATTCTTAGCCTCAATATATATGTAACCCAGGGCTTTAAAAACCATATAGCTGATCAGATATTGAATGATATTGGAAAGGAGTGAGATTCTACTCCTCTCCATCATGAAGTTTTGGTCTTTTTGCTCTTCATAAAAACCCACTCGCCACACTTTCAGCATGCCCACTGCGTTCATCCTCATGGCAACAAGGCCTGCAAAGACAGATCCTCTGTGTCATGTTGCATAGTATGGAATACCTCACCATTGCATGGCCCACTAACAGAACAGGAACTTAGCATTTCTGCTGAGTGTCCTGATTTAAGAAATGCTGTTCAAGATAAAAGTTGACCTGGAAAGAACTTAGTGTTAAATTAGTAGGCTGTTGCTTCCTGGATTCAATAGAGAAGGGGTTATTGTATTAGAGTCCATTCTAATATTGGCTATAATACTCATCAGATTGGCAAATCTAGTTTGTTAAATTTCAGTTTTAAAATCTGACACCTTAGCAAATTTACGAAATCCACTCCTACAGTAATATCTTAAGGCCTACTGTAGCTGCATTTTATGAACATCTTTCCTGGTGAGGCTAGCTACTTGTTCTTCAAAGTGATGTCACTAAATGTTTAATTCAGCATGGGTCTTTAGCATGTGACTATTTTAAACCATTTTAGTAGTCTTATTGACTTCAGTAGTCAATACTCAGTTGCTTAAATTGAGGCACGTGTTTAAGTATGTTGCTAAATCAGGGCCTGTAATTGGGGACGCTCATCTCCTGCCCTGGAGTTCCTCACAAACAGTCTTGGACATCTTTGGATTGTCAACACCTCTGAGAGTTTTTATTTCTGTTACGACCATCACAATCCCCGTGCAACACTTCTACCCACAATGTCATTCAATCCGCAGCCCTTTCTCCAGGGAGAGGAAGCAGAAGCAATCTCACCAGCCAGAGACCTAGCTTCCCCTAGGCAATACTAGCCCCTCTCTTCTGCACTTCCTTCCTGTGCTTTTTAACTACCTTCTCAGCTGATGGGATAATTAGCCCCTTAGCTCATTTGCCCATAGTCTGATTAGGTAATTAAGTTTTTGGTCCCTCAATCAGGGTTTCTCTGGGGCAAAACTAAGTGACCAGAGTGCTGGGTCAGCTGCTTGCTTTCAGCACTCTGTCACAAGGTCTAAATTCTGTGTTGGACAAGAAGAATTTGTAACTGGGAAATGTTGCTATATATGTCATAAGAATTGTCTCACAGGTTTTTGTATGTCTGATAACTCACTGGAGTTGACAAGATTTATGTACTATATTAACCATTGATTCCAAACATTCTAGATACACTGAAGTAGAATTAACCTACCCAAGTGTGCTCTAACCTTCCACTGATTTCAGTGGGATTTAAAATGAGTGCCAGCAGCACAGCAGGTACAGTAAAGGAACAGTAGTTAACTGTTGTTAGCAGTAACGATACAACAGTCATACAATAGCCTCGACTTGCTAGCACCAAAGGTTAATAAGTAATAATAATTAAATCCTCAGAAAAGTCTGGTGATTTTATTTCTTGTCCCTTGTAAAAAAAATATATAGTTTTTAAATGTAATCATTTTTTCACCATTTCTTTGCTATGTGTCTGATTTATTTTGGAAACATTGCTGAATAATGAGGAAGTGCCCTAATAGGGGTATAAGAGAAATTGGTTTTTCTGAGTCACAAGGAAATATGTTCAGGTTTAGGTTGCCCCCTCTGCACAAAAAACGTGTAAGGGTTAAGACATCCAATAAATTTTCAGTGGCAAAGTTTCCTCCAAATAGTTGTATTGGGGATGGAATCTGCTTCCCTCATCCCGCAGAACAAGATACATGTGGATGTTAAGACACCTGTTGGAGACCAAGGTCATCCCTGAAGATGCATTTGTCTCCATACTTTCCCCAACCCCACACTTCATGGCAACATGGCTCCTGAAGTGCTCATGTTTTCGTGGCCTTTTCACTTGAGGCTTACCCTGAGGGTGGGTTCTTAAATCAGGAGAGGAAACATACATACAACATTACCGATTGGTCAGTATTATTCTACACAGGTAATTCCCATTTTTCAGGGGAATTGATGCCATGCAGTTGTTGTCCTTTCATGGAGCCTCCACCAAGTGATTTTTGCATGGAGGAGCTTCTTTGGTCTCTGGGTCACAATGTGTGGGAGCAGGCTGCTTAAAGCGGACTGCACTATTTTGCTGCCTTCCTTCCATTCCACACAGTGGAGTATGGGGTGAAATCCTGGTCCCCCTAAAGTAGGAATTTCACCGTTGGCCTTTGGGGCCTACTTCTATTTCCACTGAAGTCAGTGCTTTAAAGTGATTTCAATACGAGCAGGATTGAGCCTACTGTGGGTAACAAATGTAATTGCTACAGCAGTGATAAATTGGAATGTCTCACTTACTTTGATTGGAGAAAGCAGTAAACTAAGTTTTTTGCACACACACAAATTCCTCTACGATTTGCATTTTCAGTAACTATAAAAGAATGTGTATTTCAGAAAAGAATTGAGGCATTTTATTACTTGTCACAAGATGTGAGTGAATAATTCACAGAGCACAACTTATCCAACAAATTTAGCCTTGCCTTTCTATTCATGGTATCTCTCTGTAAATAGATTGCAATTTTCTTGAATGGATTTGCTACTCTAATATATTCTGCACATTCTTTAAAATTATGTTTAAGCTTCTCTGAGTTGATCACGAGCAATTTGCTGTAAGCAACTGATTTTCGAAATTCGAAATTTAAGCTGTGATGATTAGCGGTGATTGGTCAGAAAAGTAACATGCTATTTTTTCCTGATTAGATAAGGATGTGAACACTTTTGATACATAGTTTCACCCAAGGATACTTATACTAGAAAAGATCCGTCTCCTAATCTTCACTGAGAATCAATGCATAAAAACATCACACGAGAATCAATGCAAATTTAGGCTAATATTCATGGGGAATACTTTGAAGTAAAAGTCACTAGCCAGTATCTTTTCATGAGTATCTCCTGAATCCCCATGATCTTAAATCTTAAAAATGCAACCACAAGAAATCTACATTTTAGGCCAAAGATTTTAAAAAAATAAAGGCAGAGAAACATAATTCCTAATAATGATAATCCTGGCTTTGTAATTGAAAATAGCCATTAAGTGCAGTGGCTGAGATTTATCAGTGCAGCGTGCAGCTAGATACAGGTAGTGGTTTAGATTAGAGGAGAGAGAGTTTGCATTTTGTGAAGGTTATAGGAATGTCTGCACTGACAATTGAGTCTTTTATTTATGACATTCCACTACAGGTTATTATGCAGGCATTATAAGAACCTCCCCACACAGCCTCACAAATGATCTTAACATGACCTAGAAAGAGCACCCTTTCAGTGAGAAAGAGACATATTTGTCACTTCTAAATCAATCTTTAGTTTCCCCAGAGTAGAAACTGATTATGTTGCCTTTTATAGCAGTATTCAGTTATGGGATGTTTTTATGCTATAAACTGTCCATTGGGGAATTGACCCAACAAACCAATTTCAGACTGGATTCCTACCAGGATCTCAAAGGAGAAAAGATAAACTTTAATCCACTTAACCACTTGACCTTGTCCTACTCCTGTTTATCATATAGTGAGCTATGTGGGTTGCCAGGTGAGTCCAAATCTGCTGATTCAGGTGATGCTAGAATTCCAGTTTTAAGGAATCTTTATGACAGATCAGAGATTAATTAGCCTAGTGCATCTGACTACTGTAGGTCTTTCTCTCCTTTACTAACCATGTTTATCATTTTAATGTCAAATTAACTTCCAGCAACTTGGTTGATCACATAAACGTGTGATGCATTAGACCTGCTGCTTTTGACATCAGATAAATTTTGAAGTTTACAGAGACTTTATTGGCTCTCATTGTGTACATGCTGGAATGGACAGACTGGGGCGGGAACGCAGAGGAGGGCGTCATTTTCCCTGGCTGGAAAGGGTGTGGGGAGGGGCAGCTGCAGGAGATGTGCAAAGCGCCTCCCGGGGTCATGGTGGAGTCGCCCCTTTTCAGCCTGTCCGAGTGGGTATGAGCAGAAGGCCTCATGTTCTCGTCATGGCGGTTGGGGTCCTTGGCACAGCGGTCCTGCTCGCTCCCGAGCGCTTTCAGCATGGGGTCCCCACCGCCATTGCAGTTGTTGAGCGAAGAGGTCTGCAGCGGATTCTTGGACTTTGGTTCTCCACTGCCGGCCCCCAGATTTGGCATGTGCTCGGCTAAGAATGGGACACTGAGACAGTGCCCAAGAACCTTAAAAAATGAAATACATGGAAGACATATAGAATAAATGAAGAAAATTACATGCCTTACCTTAATGGACAAATGTGCTAAGAACCTACTTGTCGCAGTGATCACAGTGTATCTTTCTTCTTGTTTGCCATACCATACTTAAGAAATTGTATAAGTACCATATTTTCACATTAGTATAAACTTTGCTGCAGAGGAAGAAGTCTTTGAAGTACATCCTTTGCCTTGGCCAAGGAAAATGGCATTGCAAGGGTGACAGTGTAAGGCATCAAAGTCTGTGGATGCTGCTGCAGAAACTAATACCATAGTAAATAGGAGACAGATAAGATGTACTTTGTTCCTTTTCTATGGCATGTACATACATTGCAGATTAGATTAATTGGGAGAGATTGAGAGCTCAAAAATGTTGATATGTAAAATGTTTTTGAACCTGTAGTACCCATAAATCTGTAGTACCTGTGAAAACCTCCTCCTTTTCACACACGATTAATTCTTTTGTATGTACAAATCTGTGTATTTTATTTTATTTTGCTATATTGGTTGCATTCGTATATTTTTGTACACACAAGTTTCCTGGAATGTTTGTCCCTTTGTCTCTTTAGCTAAGTATAAATCAGCTCTCACGATGACCTGTTTGCATGTTACCGCTCATAATCTCATTTAAAAAAATTTTATTGATTGTTTTGGGGTTTTTTTGCAAATGGCTGTATCTGGCATCCTCATGCGAAGGGCGGTTTATGTTGTATGTGTGAGTGGCAGCATGATTAAATGCTGCAGTGAGTAAATTGGGTGTCCCTACTCAGGGTCCTGAGCTTTATTTTCTTTGAAGATGAAGTTCTTTTAGGGACCTCCTTGGACATAAATTTCCTCCTCCTTTCCTTCTACTGGGTCTCATAAGACTCAGGCTTGGAGATGGGTAGGGGAAGAGAAGAGGATCTTGCAAAGTGAAGATAACATTCAGGCATGCAAGATACTCATTTCTAAGTGAATTATTAGAATTAACCAGGCTGCTTTCTGTACTTTAATGGCACAGAGACTTCAAAGACTGTAGTAGGTTGTGAACATCAAATATATGCTATTTATCTATCTGTTCATGTGTGCATTTTTGTATACATATAGAAGTGTTGCCAACTCTCACAATTTTATCACAAGTCTCACATCAATAGATATTTTTCTTTCAAGTCCCAGCTACTGGAGACATATATGCTGTGAGAATCTCAGATTTCCTTAAAAAAAAGTTTCTAGCCCCCATAATTGCAGAGAAAGTGTTGGAAACATGAATCCTACAGGATGGCAACTAAATAGAACCTGGCATCTATTATTTCTAAAAATCCCATAGTTTTCTAAGTCAATGTTATGATGTTTTTGAGGCCTGATGCATGATTTTTAAATGCTCAGAGTTAGCAATACTGTATCTGATATTTATAACTTCTGGTTTATTAATATTATAGATTTTTCCCAGCTTTCTCTCAGCCTAGCCATTGTTCACTGATTTCTATAGTTGTCACTGCAGAAGTGGGTCCTGGAAAAGCATTTGAAGGTGGAGGTGGGCAGCATACTTGTGGGTCATTCTAAGGACAATGTTCAATATGTTAAGGGTGGCCTGGAAGAAAGCGTGAAGACGTTCATGGGATACGTGAACAAGTGCCCTGTTGTGGCTGAGGACATTGATGGGTTGGAGGCAGAAGTGGGCAATGTGATAGCAACACAATCAGAGAAGGGTGAAGAACTTTGAGGGATCTTGAAGTTTAGGACAAGAAACTTGAACTGGATACGCTGAGAAAGCGGAGTCAGTGAGTGAAAGATTCAAAAGGGAGGGTGATGAGGCTTAACAAAATGATGTAGTTTTTTTAGTTGGGACTTGATTAATCCACCCCAGTTCAGTTTTGATCTAGTGCTCCTCCTTCCCCATCCAAATAAAGAAAACCAATGGTGTGCAGTGTTTGGTGGTGGCGGCTTAACACTATTTCCCCCACTATTATCCTGGGCTGGTCTAAAATGTAACAGCTGGAAAGTGGTAACAAACCCCAGCCCATCCAAAATCAGATGAACAAAAAACTGCTGTATACCTTAGGGGTCAGAAGTAAGGGGGTTGAGTGACATCTAAGAGCCTAGTGTGGGCCAGCATCTGGGCCAAAACCTTGCTTAAATAATTCAGAGAACTGGCTGCCAAGTTTGTGTGCAGAGTTAAAATGTTCACATGTATTTCAAACCCTAAAAGTTTCCTTATTCTGTGTTGTAAGTAGGACATTTACATTTTTTGCTTATAGTGGAATTGTGTTTTATCACAGGATGTGGTAATTAAATACAAAGCAAGCTCAATTTTCCTTGTGGAATGAAGACCTATAAAATGTTCTAGTTATAGAACTGCGGTATTGTATTGTATGCTGTTCGTCTATCCAGTCATAACAATCTGTTTGATAAATACCATTGGGCCAAACTCTGCACAGTTTTACTCACACAAACAGTCCATACTATGGGAATAGTCCCCGTGAAGTATATAGGACCATGCATGTGAGTAAAAACAATTTGCTGGAGCAATTAGGCTAAGGCTTAATAGTGTTAATATTAAATGAGCAAGTATAACATGAACTTTAAAACCTGAAATCAAATTCAATGGAGCTTTGTTTAAGAGTAATATTTAACAGAGATTACCTCTCAGTAGAGATTTAGGGCTCAGGCCTGCAAGGATCTCAGCATTCTGGCCCCAATCTAGTAGAGCACTGACACACACACAACTTTAAGTATGTGAGCAGTCTTAGTTGACTTCAGTGGATCTACTTATTTGCCTAAGATTAAACACATGCTTAAGTGTGTTGCTGGTTTAGGGCCAGAATAGTCAGCACCTTAAATTAAATAAATAAATGGAGATATCCTAGCTCCTAGAACTGGAAGGGACCTTGAAAGGTCATTGAGTCTAGCCCCCTGCTTTCATTAGCAGGACCAAGTACTGATTTCACCCTAGATCCCTAAGTAGCCCCCTCAAGGATTGAACTCACCACCTTGGGTTTAGCAGGCCAATGCTCAAACCACTGAGCTATCCCTCCCACCTTGAAAGAACCAAACCTCCTTTAGTAAAGGAATCTTATCCTGCAGTCCTTACTCAGGAAAAAACTCTCTTGAAGTCCATTTAATACTGTAATTATTGAAATACTGATGTTATAAACTGTGGAGATATGAAACACATGCATAGTATCTCATCCAAAATGATGAGCTGCTTGCAGTGTTCCACAGCTGAGTTCCTATTGACTAGAGCAGTGGTTCTCAACCTGGGGGTACACAGAGATCTTCTAGGGCAGGGGTTCGCAAACTTTTGTACTGGTGACGCCTTTCACATAGCAAGCCTCTGAGTGCGATCCTCCCTTATAAATTAAAACCACTTTTTAATATATATTTAACACCATTATAAATGCTGGAGGCAAAGTGGGGTTTGGGTGGAGGCTGACAGCTCCTGACTCCCTGTGTAATAACCTTGTGACCCCTGAGGGGTCCCGACTCCCAGTTTGAGAACCCCTAGGGGGTCCATCAACCCATCTAGATATTTGCCTAGTTTTACAACAGGCTACATAAAAAGCACTAGTGAGCTCAGTACAAACAAAAATTTCATACAGACAATGACTTGTTTATACTGTTCTATGTACTATACACTGAACTGTAAGTACAATATTAATATTCCAATTGATTTTTTTTATAATTGTATGGTAAAAATGAGAAAGTCAGCAATTTTTCAGTAATAGGGTGCTCTGACACTTGTATATTTATGTCTGATTTTTGTAAGAAGGTAGTTTTTAAGTGAGGTGAAACTTGGGGGTACACAAGACAAATCAGACTCCTGAAAGGGGTACAGTCATCTGGAAAGGTTGAGAGCTACTGGACTAAAGGAAGCACTGTCTGATACATGTTTTACCTTGAACAGATTTCTTTCTTCGTTTAGATTTGTGTAAATGTTAAGGAAAGCACTTATCCAAAGCTCTATGCACCTTTGCCATATATTCCAAATACAAAAATAGATACAGCAGCCTCCCCCAAAAACTCAGGAAACAATATTTTTAAAACCCCACTCCAGCTGCAGACCCTGGTGCATAAATTCCAGCCCTCCCTCTCCAAGTGCCTGTGGAACACATGGGCTTTGTATCTTGACCTAAAGATCAAAAGGTATGGACTAATTAGAACCAGCAGAAGAGAGGAGTGATTTCTACGTCTAATGCAAATATCCTGTCAGCAACTGTGTCAAGCCATAGTGCTATGTAGGGTGCAGTGTGGTAGTAGTTATAGTCTAATATGATAAAGGCATGGATCATATTGGCAAAGTCCACATTAGAGAAAATGGTCACAGACATATATCCTGGTCATTACTGTTACATGATTGTCTAACTGGGGATCCAACAGTACCCATTACTTGTGAACAAATTGCATAATAAATGGTGGCCACACACCCTCACTTAAAAGGGCAGCTATGCTTCTCACCATGTCTGCTGATGTTGGTTTCAGTCTCTTGGGGTGTTACCATTTTAACACTTCAGGCATTTTATTTTTAATTGGAACTCCTTCAGTTTGACTAAAAACACATGGAAATCTGTTTCTTGATTTAGTTTTTTCATCCCTTTTATTGAAGGGCGGGGGGCAAAGTTGCGTATTATGCCCATGCCTCTTGTTCATTAACGTACTTCAATCTTCTAGCTCAAACCATCTGGGCTTTTTATGCTGAGGGATATTACATGGTATTTGATTGCTTTGTGAATTTTACAGAGGGCAGGATGATCTGGAGTGATAATGTCAGTGGGAAAGGCATGATAAAATATGACTGAATTTTACAACAGTCTCTGAATATAATTCTTGTATATATTAGCAGATTTATGTATTATAAATTAAGTTGAACAATACAAGCTGCAGATAACCATATATTTTCTGTCTATGTAAATTAATCATTGAATAAATAAGCAATATTCCTGTGTTTTAGCAGTATGAAAGAGTATAAATTTACAGAAGGAAATACCAGTGGTAGCAGCTTTTATTTTTTTTAACAAAATAAGCAGTTCAAAAAGTTTTCTTCTTTGAGTATATGTCAGTGTGGATCCCATTGTAGTTGCACCTGTGCTGCAAGCATTGGAGATCAGATTGTTTTTATAGAAGTGTCCATTGGGGCTGTGAATACATCCTATGCTTCCTTGTGCTCCTGTGTGAGGATATAAAGGGTGGAGCAACCATGACCCTCCCTCGGCGTCCTTTTACTGTCTGTGGCAGCAGGATAGAATCTGGTAAGTGTTCAACCTGCTGTTTTTAACTTGAGCCTCAAACTCATTCTAAGCTGTTTTTATTTGGAACAAATCCTTCTTCCCTTTCCTTATTTTATTAATTCTTTTAGTTTGGACATTCTCCCCACCCCAAATAAAAAGACGAGACAGAGCGAGACCCCCACTGCATATCTCCAGTACAGGGTTAGGTGCTCACGTCAACAGTATTGGAAGATTCCAAACCTTCACATTTTAAGTCTCATCTGAGCTGCAACAGATTCATCCCCTTTGTTGATGGGGATAGCTGAAACCTTTTCTGTTTGGGGAAGAGTCACATCCTCTGTGGTGTGAAAGTCCTTCTCGTTGAAGTCTCACACATCAAGGGACATGAGGTTCAAGCTACATCTACTCAAGTAATCAGTGAGCATCACTGTAGAACCAAACATGATATTCCCCCTCCCAGGAACCCGAGGGTCATCCTCAGTGAGTGCCCCTCTCAGCAGATACCGCACTGCATGGGCCAGCAGCGAGAGGAAGGCAGAGAAGAAAACCTCATCAAAATCATTACAGATTATTGGGGTTGCTGGGGTTGTCCATGCAGCCAATTCGGCAACTACCTCAGCAATGGAACTGACAGAGCTGGTATCAACCCTCTGCACTAGCTTTGGCACCAGTTCCCTAGGCACTGACAAAATCCTCACTAGAGCTGACTCTTGGTACCCCAGCACATTGGTGAAGCCAGAAGAAAAGTCTGTCTTAGCAGACTTCCTGAGCAAGCAGTCACTGACCAAATACAAATGGTCTTTTCACAGTCCATCACACAATCAATATTGCCTCTGTTCAGTTCCCCACCAAGGACAATGCAAAATGTGAGAACTTTAGCTGCAGATGAGGCCTCAGTTCAGGGTTATTACCAGATGTCTTCTTCCTGTGGTGGGACAGAGACTTGCTGTATACTATCTCCTCAGTCCCAGGGTGATTTCAAACATCATGAGAGACAAAGCCATGATCATTCTGGTGGCTCCATATTGGCCAGTCCTGGCTTACATATCTGCTGCAGATGTCTATTCAGCCTCCAATCCAGCTCCCTGCCCACCAAGGCCTGTTCTCCCAGCATCATGGTCGGATACTCCAGACCTAATGTCACTGCACTTGATGGCATGGCTGAGCATCAGAGATGGATAAAGCTTTCTACAAGTCCAGGAAATACTGACACAAAACAGAAAAGCATCTAGGACATAAGTCGAACTGTTTCTTGATATTAGGCAGTTGAAATGGCCTAGACTTAGCCCAGGCCTCAATACCAAAGATCCTTCACTGCCTACTTCACCTTAAACAGGCTAGTCTTTTGCTCGGTCATTTTGCCTGTGCAGTTGTGTTCAATCTTTTCTCACTCCACAGTGCTGAACTTTCTTAAGGGGCTATTACATACTTAGGTCTAGTACATACTCACCCATTACACAACCCACTCTATGTTGTGGAGGATTTTGATATTTTGAAATTTGGTTTCATTCCAATTAAGAACAAAAAGCTCAATTTCACAATACTTACTGAGTGTATGGGGTGCTCCACTTGGAGTTCTGCAATTAGAATTGATTCTGTGAAACTGTACTCTTGTGTTTGCTCTCTTTGTGAAGAAGATTAGGCTTCAATGAAATAGTCAAAGAAGAAATTTCCTGATTCACTGTCTCATTAATTTCTCTCCCAATGGGGAACCAACCCACTAAATCCTAAATTTCATGGAGACCACTCGAGATCTGGGTGTATATAACTCACATTTCTAAAGAGTATATTCGTTCCTGGTGCCTCCGTTTTTAGGCATCCAGTTTGAGGTATTTAGGGTTTTATTACCAGATGTGCTGAGCATTTGCAGCTTCTGTTGGAGCTACAGGTTTTTAGCACCTTTGAAAACCAGGCCCATCTTGTTCAGGCTGTTACCCAAAAATAAAGGAACCCAAGAATAGGGCCTAAATATTTCTCTCATCATCTGCTTTTTGACCTTGTGACTATTTCACTTTACTTACAAAATAATATCCTCACAACATAGAAAACATTTCTGTGAGCCCTCGCAACGTGAAACTGCAAAGTTTCATACAGTTCTACTTGTTACCAAGAACATTTCACCTCTTATTGAGTATTGTTTTTTCATCAATTACTTGGGCTGCTCTGAAACATCTTGACCTTGGGCTGCATACAGTAGGCTGTTTTGTTTTATTGTGTCATTTTCAAACTTGTCTCTTTGAAAAGTATCAAAATCAAAACTGTCTCCTTCTGGCAAGGAGACATTATTCCATCTGTCGTAGGTGGGTTACGGAATTCTACAGTCAGTGCTACCTTGTGCTGTGATTCTGTCGGGCCTCACCAGGTGGGTAGAGTAAGGCTAGGTCAGAAATGTGGCTGATTGTCAGACCTGTGAGACAGAGATAAGTATACAAAAGTGATGCTTTAGCAAGTTGCCCTCTTCCCCTAATAATTACTGGACCAACGCCTCAGTATGGTGCTAGGGATCATGCTGTGCCTGGGCCAGATTTTCCCTGGCCTTTATACGAGTACACAGTGTGGGGAAGATACAGGGAGGTCAATTCTGCCTGAAACTCAGGGCTGCTCAATTTCTGCTAACCCTGGGTGGACACGGTGCACCCAAGGAGGCAGAGAGAAGCCATTGCCACACACCACCGTTGCACAGGCCTGCAGTGAAGCCTGGTGCAGCAGGGGAAGTAAGCTGCACCCTATGAAAGAGCTTAGCAGTACTTGTGTTCCCAGGGAGCTTGGTGAGGTATTCTGCTTTTCTGATCTTCCCCAGGGGTGACATGGCTCCAAACCAGATCAGTGCCTAAATGACACAATTGAGCTCTTTGTTGTGAGAGATGAGCCCCAGTGCAGAAGCATATTTATGGATCTGAACTTTTCCAAAGATAATGGGAAGTGTTTGGATCTAAGATTCCCGGTTGGGCCTCTCGTCTCATCATAACCCTGATGGTTCTTCTTCTTCTAACACAGATTAATCATCCTATTTTATAGATCTAATTTTATTTTGCATCAAGGGCCTCATGAGCAGAGCCCGAATGATTACAAGAAACCAATAAGGAATAAAGCAGACTTTGGTTTATCCCTGTTACAGACTTGATTGGTATGTGTGCCTGTTACATGGGAGCCAATTCACTTTGAGTAAAAAAAAAATCTCTCTAGTGTTTTCGCAGTTGGTTGTTTTTGTCACTTGAAACAAAGGAGGTGGTTCAGTCCTTCTATAGATTTTCTCCCATTTAAGAATAAATTCTTTCTCACCTTGCCCCAACTGTTCACCTTTCTTCATGAGGCTTGTAAACTGAAGTGTGAATTGAACAGATGGTTGGAGATCAGTTCGCAAATATCCATCCCAATGGCTACCTTGTCAATGTCCTTTAAGGACCAGACTCCCCTGTTCTCAGCCCACAAGGTACTCATTGACTTAGTGGAGTGGGCAATAATGCCTTCAGGAGCAATCATTTTCTAAGACTTACACACACACGTACATGTACATATACACATACATATACACATACATGTATGTATAAATATGCGTGTGTACACACACACGTTCTTTATATATATATAAAATCCCGTGGCCTTATTGAGGTCCACCTGGTAGACTTGGAAAAATTTGTTGTCTTGCATTAATTACCCTCCCAGGACTCAACTCTGCACAGCTTGTAACTTTCCATCAGTGAAGACACCCAGCCACTTGTCAGAGAAAGGGGAATGTTTTGTCATTTTTGTTTCTCTGATGAATGCATGACTGGCAGAGTGATCCCCATCCATGTGAGTGGATATTATGTCTTTTGCTGATTAAACTTCTTTAACAGCTATTTTAATCATATTCTTCATCAGTTACTGCCAAACTGGGTCACAGTTTGTCTGCCCTAGTATTTTTTTCATTATTCCTGCTGTTGATAGGAATTATGTTCTCCATACGTAAATCATTAGGGGGTTGATTCTCCATTACACTACTTTTATGCCAGTGTAAATCCATTGAATTCAGTGACGTTACACTGGTGTAATGAGGTGGAGAATCAAGGCTATGATGTTTTATGTAATTGTTAATGGTTCCATTATATTTAAAATATTTATTTTTCTGTTACTAAGCTTTGAAAGAGTAATCTGGCCAGGTATCCTCAGACTGGCTTTCTTTTCACATTACATACTGCCTGCAAGCACTGGTAAGTGCAAAGATCTCTCATTAATCACAGCTGTCAACCGTGCTGTCACCAGAGAAAAGGAATTAGTAGGCGAGAAGAGAAATTTCTATTTACTCTTTACACTTCCTGCTATACTCACAAAGATGTTGCACAAGATCATGCCAGACTGAGCTCCTACTATTCTCTGTTCTATGTAGCTTCTTATACTGTGCTCATCACTGTGGTATCTGAATGCTTCCTTCATTTCATTGTTAGTCTTTTAATTCATTGTATGTGTGACACTGCACCCCATATTCTTCATAGTGATATTAGTATGATATAATTATATCAAAATTATAATGTATTTTATGTGAGGTGAGTTGTCAGTGGAAAGGTTATGGTTTGCTGAATATGATTATCCTATTTGTATGCCTGAATAATTTTTGAATCCAAAGTTATGTATATTGACTATGTATCTATTTCACATGTAGCTATTCCTGTGCAATGCCCGCTCGGCAAAATGCTCTCAGTCTAGATTGCTGGCTGGGAAGGACCCATTTAGGTTAATGAGCCATTAAGAAGAAACAATAGGCCTTAGGAGAAGTTTATCTACCACCTGGGAGATAAACAGCCAGTGGGAGATGGCTACTATGACTCTACGGGGATATATGACCAGGTCACCTGGTGCTGGACTACATCTTGGGATGTCAGTATTTTTCTACAGACTGGCATGGGAGCCAAGCTTTGAAACAAAGGGTCCCCACCATATGCAAAAGCTATATAAGGCAGGGGAGTGACATCATCTTGGTTCTTCACTGACCACCCAGGAAGACTCCTGGAAACACCTGAGGAACAAAGGCTGAACTGGGAGAAGTGCTGGACCCAGGCTAAAGGGATTTTTAGCGTGTGAATGGAACATCTGGGGATTCCAAACTATAAGCAAGTGCAGCTTGCCCCTTAAGAATCTGCAGCCTGCTTGTATCATCACTTTGGTTATGAATAGCAGATTCTCACCGTATCGGTTTAGTATATTAAGCTGAGTTTGCGTTTTTTGTTTATTTGCTAGGTAATCTGCTTTTGATTTATTTGCTATCCCTTATAATCACTTAAAGTCTATCTTTTGTAGTTAATAAACTTATTTTTGCTCTAGCTAAACGGGTGTGTGGGAATCATAACTTGGGGCAAAAGGCTGTTGCATATTCCTTTCCTCCTTGAGGGAGGGGGCGAATTTGATGAGCTTACTCTGCACAGTTCCCTGTGTGGTGCATGACAGTATAATTTTGGGAGAAGCTGGAAGGTGCCTTAGGTGGAGTCTTCCCATGCAGGGGCTTACCAGAGAGCCTGCCTGCATGAAACTGCAGCTGGGTATGCCCCTAACTGTATGTATGCTGGTAAAAGTGCAGGCTAGAGAGGGTTTTGCAGCTTGTCACAGAAGTACAGTGTAAAAGGGAGCCCAGGCTGGTGGGTCGCGGGGGCTCAGTGGTACCTCAGTTCCAAGTGGGGGGAACCTGTCACAGTATGGTGTTGCATTTTGATGGTGTTTTTGGACTACTGAAAGCTTTTACTAAAAGTTTTGTCTTTTAAAATAAAACTCGGGTGTAGCTGTAATTGATGTGTTACCAGCTTTACTGTGTTTCTTTCCCTATCATCTTCTAACTATACTATTGCATGTTTATGTTTCCTAGATGTCAGTTCAATGGACTCTTAGAAACTTAAAGTGGTGCTAAATCTTTTTCGGTGAACCTATGTTGGCAGAACTGCATTTGCTTCTAGCACATATAAGGTTCTGAAAGATATTTTCTTTCAACTCCCCCCAAAGAATTGCTGGTGAAAGAAGGAAACTGACCTAGTGAATCACAAGAATGAGTTTAGTACTTTTGCTGCCCATTACCTGTTTTGGGGGTCATTGTTACTAACAGAGCTTTCTTAATATCCTCAGCATGTCCTTGCTCTGATACTGAATCCCTCCTTTCCTAATCACTGCATAGACCATCTTCATGGCAATACATCTGGCAGTTTTTTCTCATTTTCCACTCCTTCCTTGCAGACAAGGTTTGGGCATAACTGTGGATTAATGCTTCTGGGCCTAATAGCATACTGGTGTTATTGTGCGGAGGATGTTTTCTCACCGAGTGAATGAGTGACTCTGTAGTGCTCTGTGATTGCCAAACTAATACAACTGCCATCTCTGGTGTCATCAAGCACTTTAGCTCCAGACGTTCTCCAGGTAGCTCTTTCTACTATTTCATTTTAGTGAAACAAGATATTTAGAAGGTCAGACAGGGTGCCAAAGCCCTGATTTATCAGTGTGCTGAATGGAAACAATGAAAAAGTAAGGAATTTAGGAACTAAAACTAGCAATTGTTGACTTATTCATCTCTTTCCCGTTGACTTATTCATCTCTTTCCTGCAATTATACTTCACCCAAATTACACAGACACTGCAGCTGTTCTGTGTCATATAAGTCACTAACACAATGTTCACTATGAATGTACACTGTATAGCACATTGAGTGAAAAGGCACTCTTGAGAACTCCCAGTGTAATGTTTCAGTCATGAAAACAGTGCAGGCTTAATATAGTTTGAATTTCTGGATTTCCAGGGGAACTTGGAAGTGGAGGATTAATGTTGATAGTTTATAAAGAACTTACACAACTAAGGTTTTTTTTATAACATCTTTAATATTTATGGCTTTCAAAAGGATTTTCTCCACCGAGGCAACTTTTTATGTTCATTTCTTTTATCATTGCTGACTTGTGACTGTTTTTCTAATAAGTAAGATAAATAAGTTCATTTTCCTGTATTGATTTACTTAAAGGCATGCTAACCAAGTAGTGAAATATTCCTTGGCTCTTCTCTGTAAATGAAAGTAAAATATTAATCAACCAATTAATATTATGCAGTTCCCCGGATGATATATAGATGTGCCTGAGGTTTTATACAGTATATTCTGCATTATGTATTGCATTTAGAAACATAACATTAAACCAAATATAAATATCTAAATGCACTGTTGGTATCTACAATATATGGACTGTGTTGTTGCCTTCAAAGCGTTATTCTAAAAGCACCAAACCTTAGTGCCGTCTACTGCCCAATAGAACACAGTCAGCAGGAAGAGCAGTGAATGAGTTTGTTTTGCTTTTATAAGAAACAATAGCTTTTCATACAAGATTACTAGATAGTAGTTGTGAGAATAGTGAAATAAGAGAGAGTTTGCTTCTCAGTACAATTGAAGACCGTTGCATTTAAAAACACCTGTTACAGATCCTAAGCTCCAATTACCAATGCAGTACATTTGCCTTAAGTTATTATAAGACTAAGGTGAATTGTAATTTATGTGGCTTGGAAGAGCGTATGCTAATACTGAGGTATAGGCTACAACATTTACACACATGGGGCTAGTAAAACCACAAGGTTTCTTTCATTTTGCAGGGAGTGGCACTAGGAAGACTTTGGCCCATTGTATCTCCACATGATTATTTTGAGTTGCAGTGATTAAAAAATGCATTTAGGGAACTGATGGGGGAATATTGCAGAGTTTAAGTTACAATTTTACATAAGGGGAGGAGAGGCTGTTGGGGGATGAAAGATTGCAGGGTCACATTTGTCTGTGATGCCTCCATTGCTTCAGATCAATATTAGCATATCTGGTTGTTTACGAATATTTTAACACTTTTGAGATTATCAAAGTAGCCATATTAAAAACCAGCTTAAGTTTGTTCAAGGAAAAATATTCTCCAAAATAATTCTAAAGTGGGATAGTGTAATATCCTCTACTTGCAGAACTCTTCGGTGGCTTGGGACCATTACACGTACAGAGCCCTATTTATTTGGAGACAAGTTCAGGGAAAATGTTTGTAAACATTGGCAATTACGCAGCATTAATGTAGAAGCTAAGTGAATAATAGAAATGACATCCAAAATCCCAGGAGTAATTATAACGTACAACGGTTGATGGAAGTCAGAAGCACATGAAAATAAACACTTCTGACTGTCATATGAATTCAATAAATATTCCACTGCTGTTTATCATGTTTAGCAGTGCAGCATATGTATTTATTCTGCTATTTCTGTGCATGCCTGTCAGCTCTGGATCTGTATTCTTGTTAGTTCCTGTAGTGGTCTTACTTAGTTCCTGCCCTGAAGAGCTTACAAACGATCTGTTCTGTGCTTTTACAATGCACTACTCTAACATAAATAATAATAACATTGGAAATGCAGACGGTGGTCATATTTAAAATAAAATTGGTAGTTGGGATCATATCTGTAACATCTCACCTCTCAGAAATAAACCATTTGTGGACACAGTGCATCCACACATATCTGCACCAAGCTGAACAGTGTCCATGCAGATTGCAGTATGTGCATATTGTCTTATGCCATCCATATCAGAAATGGGACATATATTACATCTGCAACTGGTGCATTTTGTAAATACTCCGAGTCCCCCTCACACTGGCACCAATGTCTGTCACAAATTCAGTGCCCAAAAGATGGAAGTCCAAGTTGTGAATTTCAGCAGTTTTAACTTAGTCTTTTTGTTTCTTTTTGCTGCCGTTAGAAAGGTACATTCACTTACAAATTTTGAGAAATGCTCTTGCTTGTAACACAACCCAGTCCCTGCAACATTTTATTTATTGTAATAAAAAGTACTTTACCCCACTCCTACTTTTCGCTAAAATATCCCATTGCAATTGACACCCACTTTATCAATTTGCACTGTGTGTAACCGAAAACTAAAGAACATTCAGTAGATGTAGCCTATGGGGAAAAAACAAGCTGGAGTGTATGCAGTGATGCATAAATATAAGTAGCGCTTCCTGAATACATTTAACATCATGTTTTTTTTTTAATTACCTGTTAGGCCACTGCATTAAATTATTATCAGGAACATGGGCTAAAACGTAACAACAATTTTGACTTGTAAATATCAGACAGAGAATTATGGTAGTTTATTAAATCAGTGGTAACTATGTCCAAACCCAGATTTAGCTAAATATCCACTCGGTGAGTTTTCAGTTAAATGTATCCCAAGCATATGAATAAAGAACACTAGTAAGCAAATAAAAGTATTAGCTCTGCTTTCATGTCCATTTAATCATTGACTTCTCCTCTCTGAGGTCCAGGAAGAGTGTCAATTATGCAGAGGGTGTTTTGGGTTGTAGACACCAATGCTCTGGGATCTGGGCTGAAATCCCAATTTATTTCAAATAGGTCACCAATTAGCCATCATCTGGAAAGAGCTTTCAGTCAGTATCAGTCGGGAATGGATTTCATCCATTGCCCCTCACAGTTCATTTGAAAGCCCGAATAACCCATTACCAAGAGTGGATCACCCACTCCCCTGTTTGATTAGCCTACTGTATATGATTAGACTAAAAATGGAACAGATTGCCTAGGTTTTCCTCAAACTGTCTACTTCTTAAGAGTTAAGGGAGAAAATAAATCCAAATTGAAAAAACAAATGCAAAATAATGTGTTTGAATGACAGATACAATATCAAAGGGTCAGATTAGTATTCAGAGATTCCAGGGGCAAAAGGATCCATTGTCAACATCTAGTCTGATATCCTCTGTAATACTGGCCATAGAACTTCCACAAAATATTTCCCACAACATATCTTTGAGAAAAACATCCAATCTTGATTTAAAAATTGTCAGTGATGAAGAATCCACTGCAACCCTTGGTAAATTGTTCAAAAAGTTAATTACCCTCTCAGTTAAAAATCTATGCCTTTTTTTCCAATCTGAATGTGTCTAGAACATAAGAATGGCCCTACTGGTCAGACCAAAGGGCCATCTAGCCCAGTATCCTGTCTTCCGACAGTGGCCATTATCAGGTGCCCCAGAAGGAATGATCAGAACAGGTAATCATCAAGTGATCCATCCCCTGTCGCTCATTCACAGCTTCTGGCAAACAGAGGCTAGGGACACCATTCCTGCCCATCCTGGCTAATGTCCATTGATGGACCTATCCTCCATGAATTTATCTAGTTCTTTTTTTAACCCTGTTATGGTCTTGGCCTTCACGGTATCCTCTGGCAAGGAGTTCCACATGTTGACTGTGTGTTGTGTGAAGAAATACTTCCTTTTATTTGTTCTAAACCTGCTACCTATTAATTTCATTTGGTGACCCCTAGTTCTTGTGTTATGAGAAGTAGTAAACAATACTTCTTTATCTACTTTCTCTATACCAGTCATGATTTTATAGACCTCAATCATATCTCCCCTTAGCCATCTCTTTTCCAAGCTGAATAGTCCCAGTCCCAATCTTATTAATCTCTCCTCATATGGAAGCTGTTCCATACCCCTAATCATTTTTGTTGCTCTTGTTGTCTAGCTTCAACTTCCAGCTATTACATCATGTTACACTTTTCTCTGATAGACTGAAGAGCCCATTATCAAATATTTGTACCCCATGTATGTACTTATAGACTTGTAATCAAGTCACTCCTTAACCTTCCCTTTTAAGCTAAATAGATTGAACTTCCTTGAGTCTATCATTATGAGACATATTTTCTAATCCTTTAATCACTCTAGTCGCTCTTCTCTGAACCCTCTCCAGTTTATCAACCTCCTTCATGAATTGTGGGCACCAGACCTGGACACAGTATTCCAGCACTGGTCACAGTAGTGTCAAATCCAGAGTTTAAAATAACCACTCTACTTCTATTCGAGGTTCCCTCGTTTAGGCATCCAAGGATATCATTAGCCCTTTCGGCCCTAGCATCATACTGGGAACTTAAGTTCAGTAGATCATCACCACTATCCCCAATCAGAGTCACTACTTCCTAGCATAGTGCCCCCATCCCATAATATAGACTACATTCTTTGTTCCTAGAGGTATACCATCCACGTTTAGTCATATTAAAATACATATTTGCTTGTGCCCATCTTACCAAGCCATCTGTATCACCCTGTGTCAGTGACCTCCTCTTCACTATTTACCACTCTCCTCATTTTTGTGTCATCTGCAAACTTTATCAGTGATAATATTCTGTTTTCTTCCATGTCATTGATAAATTTTTTAAATAGCATACGGCAAAGAGCCAATCCCTGCGGGATGCCCCTTAGAAAAACACCAGTTCAATGATGATTCCTTGTTTACAATTATATTTTGAGACATATCAGTTAGCTAGTTTTAACCATTTAATATGGTCCATGTTAAGCTTCGGGGGTAGTCATGTTAGTCTGTAGCCACAAAAACAACAAGGAGTCCGGTGGCACCTTAAAGACTAACGGATTTATTTGGGCATAAGCTTTTGTGGGTAAAAAACCTCACTTCTTCAGATGCATGGAGTGAAAATTACAGATGCAGACATTGCTTATGCCCAAATAAATCCGTTAGTCTTTAAGGTGCCACCGGACTCCTTGTTGTTCATGTTAAGCTGATCATTCTAGATTTTTTTTAAATCAAAATGTCAAATGTCTTACTGAATATTACATCGGTGCTATTACCTGTATCAACCAAATGTGTAGTCTCATCAAAAAAAGATATCAAGTTAGTTTGACAGGATCTATTTTCCATAAACCCATGTTGACTGTCATTAATTTAGGATGCAGGATCCTAAACTACACATCAACATTTTGTTCTGTTAAACTTATATTTACTACTACTTATTTAAGTCCAGTTGTTGTCCCTTATGCACATTGACTAGTACCTTAGTCAACGGGACTACTCACAGAGTAAGGTACTACTAAAACATGAGTGTGACAACTGTCATTGTGGCTGATACACTGGTGATTGAACTGGGGGCCTCTAGAGCTAAAAGTATGAGCTGTTACAACTTGAGCTAAAAAGCCAAATCTCTGTAGCAACTCATAGCCTCAGTGGATTGGATAGAGCAAGGCCTGTAACACACACTGAACAGTGGGTTACATAAGTAAAGGTATTGCAATCTGGCCCTTATTTAACATGTACTGATGACTTCCCATGACTCGCTGTTTCATTATTACTGATATGGTCGGTAGAAAACAAATTTTTGAAAAATTATCCCCAAACTGACACACACTGAAAAATCTTCCAAACATTTTCTTAAACCTAGAATAGGTGCCAGGGTGGTAACCGTCACATGATATAAGCCATCAGCTTATTCAGAAGAAGCTATTGTTTGTATTTATGAGGTCCCTTTTGTGGCTCTGCTTTTTGTCTTAAATATTTTGATAGTGATCTCTGTAAGCATATACACGGATGCCGATATATCATGGCCAAACCTGTAAGGCCACGTACCACTCATGATCTGCAATGGAAATCTCATTCATATCAATAAGAGTTGTGTGCAAGGTTGGAGGGCATTTGTGGGCTAGAGATTACAGCTAGAAGGGTTTTTGACCTCTTTTAGCTTTCACATCTGAATCCACATTTCTGAAAGGTTTAACTAAAGCAGTTACTGACGGGAGCTGTTGACTTCCATTGAAGATGATGTGACGGGGAGTGTTCCTTGCCTTTGTGGCTCCCTATACTAGGCCCTGCAGTTCTACTACACCCTTCCTAAGGAAGCAGTGAAGTGACAGGAAAGGAGCAGCAAACGTGGGTCCTCCTAGAGAGGCGTCATGAAGCAGCCAATCAGAACTCAACAGGCTCAGATAAAAGTAGCTGCTGGGGCTTAGCCAGTCAGTTCCTGGCTAGGACAAGAGGAGTGAAGAACGGGGGGAGGGTGCACTCTTCTGTGGCTGAGAGAGAAGAAACTGAGGATACTGACCCTGAGATGAGGCTGGAGATAAAAGTGACATAACTAAGTGAAATGGGATGAAGTTAAGAAAGGGAAAATATAGGGTAATTGTTAAAATCACTTCCTAAATATTAGAGCTGGGCAATTTTTTTCAGCCAAGAAAAAAAAAATTTCAGGGCACCAAAACTATTCACAAATTCAGATGGAATTCAGCAAACAGTTTTGGCTGGAAAAGATGGTTTTAGTGTTAGTTTTTTGTTTTTTAAGTCATGACAGTTTGTTTCAACCATTTGAAAAGTCATTTCAAAATCGTATTTTGAGATATAGCTATCTTTTTTTAAAAAAGGATAGAAAAAACTATCCAAGACCAAAATCAAAGTAACCAGCTTTCTCCCTGCCACGCCCCCCCCCATTAAAAAAAATCATTTTGGATCAAAATCACCTGTAATTAAACAAAACAAAAATCCCAAAATGAAAGTGTTTTTTTAATCAATCCCAGTGGTTTTTTTTTTTATCAATTTTTTTCTCCTTTTGTTTTTGTGTTTTGGCAAGGAAAAACAAAGCAGCTTCAGTTCAAAACTAAAGAATATTTTTTTTTTTTATTTGGCCCCCAAACAAACACCATGGAAAATGGTGGAAGACCTGTTTTTAGGACACTTGTATTGAGACACTACAGAGCCTTTGCAATGAATTTGGGTGCTCAGATACTGTGGTGATGAACATGGTATAAGAACCTATATAGATTAGAACAGAATCTGGTAATAAATGTTACCCCTCAGAGTTCTGGATCTGAAGTCCCTGTGCAGTTGTAGAACCATGTAGATGCACTGGAAATGTTTGTGTTCTCAACATTAAGCAACTGATCCCCTCTCTCCTGCTCACACCACCACCACCAGCACACACAAAATGTATGTATCTTTTTTGGAAAATTCCATTTTTCCAACTAAGATAAAATGATACATGGGTGTAACTCCTGTATTGATGTAACACTGTTGATAGCTTTACAAAATAGACTTTCCTTTAGCAATCTTTTGTATACTGTTCCAGTAGCAAAGCTAAAATTCATTGCCACTCACAGGGTGTGTGCTTGGCAGCTTCAAGATCAGAAGCTCCACTGCTGGAAACGTTGTCTGATTTGGGGCTAGGGACATGGTCAGGCTGCTGTGAAGGGATCTAATCTACCCTCAGGCCATTGCTCTTTAATTTAATTTAATTATTCCAGTTTGCTGTGTTTCAAAACATTGCTGTATGCAAATACTGTACTTCAGAAGAGCCATAAAAGTCTTATTTAGAAGGGATTTTCCCTCACTCATATTTAGAGTTGCTTGAATAATAAGAATTTCCATGACAATTTTTGAAAGAAATGAAAAATGTTTTCAAAATTTTTCATGGAATTTTTGAGGGTTTTTATTGTTTTATTGAAAAACACAATTTTGTATATTGTTTCTAGCTTCTGAAAACTGAAAAAAAAATGATTAGGGTGCTTTTCAGTTTTTTTTTTAACTGAAACTTCTTTTAAAATAACCTGAAAATGTTCATTTTGAAAAAACGAACCATTTTTAATTGAAGAATTTTTTCCCAGTTCTATCATACCAATGTATCTTACACCGCTACCTCAATATAACGTGACCCGATATAACACGAATTGGGATATAACGCGGTAAAGCAGTGCTCTGGGGGGGCGGGGCTGCGCACTCCGGTGGATCAAAGCAAGTTCAATATAATGCGGTTTCACCTATAACGCAGTAAGATTTTTTAGCTCCCAAGGACAGCGTTATATCGAGGTAGAGGTGTATTTACAGGAGGAATTTGCTTTGAATATAGGTCTCTTTATCATATTTGGAGCATACCATTACATAGTGAATTTCATCCTTCAACATACCAGGCTAGATTGTGAATGCACAAGGGGGGACAGAAAATGCATGAGAAGCCTTCCCCCTTACATATCCTCTGTGCAGCAGGTAGCAACATTTCTTAGTCTTTGTCCTCGCTTAGTGCAAGAACTGGCAGGGTTAAAACCAGCAGCAGAGCTAAAAACCCCAAAGGAGACAGTGCCATTGCCCCCACCCTGGCTAGGGGAGAGGATCTGTCATCATGCCTCAGTGGGTCACAGCTGAGGATGCCAAATTCAGGACAAATTGCTGAGAAATTGGGCAGACTCATCCCAGACTGGTGGTTATTCTCTCGTTAGATTATACCAAGCCAGTGAAAGAAAACTTCTGTCTCAACACACTGGTTAACAAGAAGCCAAAAATGCAGTCTCCTTAGGCATTCCAGCCCTTGACTCACCCAGACACTACACTCAGTGATGAGTGGTTACTGAAAACCAATTTCATCAAATATCTTCTAATCCCAAGAGATCAGCCACTTAGCCAGGTCAATATATAACCCAGATCTTACCCAATAATCACACTGATGCCAATCCTTTGGTAACTAAAACTAATCAGATAATTGCAAAGTTCTTATATCAGGTTTATAGCAGTGATTAAATAGACTGCTGGTGTGCAAAGTCTCTCTGGTAACTTCCAAAAGATTGGAATGTCCTCAGTCCATAGTTCAAAATGCTTTTTATTGTAAATCCACAGTCCAGAGAATCAGGGCAAGAAAAAGGCAAAATGGAGATAACTCGGGTCTTTTATACCCTCTGCCATCTGCCTGGAAATTTACTGTTCCAAACAAAGCTCAGAGCCTCTGTTTGTGGAAAGTTACTGGCCCAAGATGGAGTCCAAGGTCACATGAGCATATCACATGTTCTTACATGGTTTGATGGCTCACGGGCCAGTCATTCTCCATATTCTTGCTGAGGTGTCCACAGGAAGGCTTACGGTGCGGGATGAGCTGTGGCCCATTGTGAGAGCTAAGTGTCCATAGCTGTCTGGCCTTAATGTAAATTCAACCTGCGGGGGTGTTACTCAGCAATACAGCACATGTATAAGATACAAGTCCATGGCCAATATTCATAACATCTGTTACAAAGATGATACATGTATATAAACAGGATAAATCATACTTAGCAAATCAGAACTTTCCCATTGACCCCTTACATCACATGCTTTGTACAAGATTTGTTGCAATTGTATAACAGTGGTAGCAACAATGATTAAGAATGGTCATATTCAATCATACAGCATCACAATCTGTCATTGAGGTTTGTAGTGTGACAAACTTCATAACCAGTGCAGTTCATCACTGCAGGTATTGAAGGCCTTGGATAAAATTGGATGGTGTTGCCCTGATATCTTTCCTAACTTGTGTCCAGCTCCCCAAGGCCTCTTCAGGGCCATCATAGCAGCCGAGAGTAGTCAGAGTCTAGCAGTATTGAGGCCATGCCTCCATTCCCCCGAGAAAGCCCTCTGCATGTTCCCTGTGCCAGTGACTCTCACACGGCCCAGCACCTCCTGAAACTGCCATTAGGTGTGTCTGTACTACTTCCACTGTAAATTATGGATTGATAGCCACAGTAGAGGCTGTAAAACATAGATCAAGGCCTCTCCAGATTTTTTTTATATATATATATTTCACCAGAGTTATAAGTATCTCCTTATGTATCTTTTTTGTACATAATTGTTTGTCTGTTGTGTTGGTCACATTGTTTGGAGTGGCTCATGATGGTGAGTGCCTAACTGTCAAAAACTGGGCAGACACCCCAAACTGGTGGTGTGTTCTATGATTAGATTTCACCAAGCCAATAACAAATGTGAAATCCTGGATCATTATAACAGTCTTACCTGGAGTCACAGACAGTCTCCTTAGACTCGCCTGTCTATCTTGCCACCCAGACAAACTGGACTTAGTTATAAATGGGCACTTGCACCAAAAATCACATACACAAAAATTAAGTTGCTTCTAGTCCCAAGAGACCAGTCCCTTATGCAAGATCAATTGGTACCCTAGATCTTACACCAAAGATATCACCTGTAGCCAATCCTGTAATAAACTATCTAAAGGTTTATTAACTAGGAAAGAGAAATAAGAGAGTTATTTGCATATTCAAGCAAACATATGACACAAATGAGTTATAATCTAATCCCAATAATGACAAAGTTGTAGTGAGTGATGTGTCAATTCAAAGTGTCTTTCAGAGCAGACGCAGGGGTTACCCCTGGGGATCTCTGTCTCAGTTTAGAGTCTCTGATTCCCATGCCTGGGTTCACAAGTTCAGAGAAAACATTTTCAAAGTTATAAAGCAAAACTTACATATTTTCTTATAGGTATGAAATACCAATATTACAAGTGAGATTAATGCATGCAGCAATTTATAAACATTTCATAGAGTTTCTTATAAGACTAATACCTGTTTTGAGCAAAACGAATATACACGTGAACTGGTCTGATCTCCAGCTATGAGTTTGCCAGTTCTTAGCTAATGCCTGCAGCCTGGACCAGAGCTGGCATTTGGCCTGCCAGCATTGAGTGGCTCACTCAGTAGAGAGAGAAAATATTGGAAATAAATAGTCTAAAATGGAGTTATAAACATCAGATGGAATAACACATTCATTATTTACAAGGAAATGCTATCAGAGTTTTGGAATGTTTCTTTTGTATGCTTGTTGAAATGTTTAATGGCATTTATTACACGCACTGTGCTCCACTACATGGTGACTTAAAATATATAGTATTTCATGGAGAATGAGGAATGCAATAATAGTGTAAAAGATTTTGTGTCATATACTCATCAAATAATGTAAGCATTTTTTTCTGGACTGTAAGCAATTCAATTATTTTGTTTCTGAAATAAATTAAGTAAAGCTTATTGAGTCCAACCAGCCCTTGTTTCTGGGGAATTGTAGTTCAATTTCAATTTTAATTAGAATTGAACATTGTGGATTTCTTAGCGCTGGTAAGCAAGATCTGGCAATAAAATATGCACTCCGTTTGTATTAAAGCTTCCTGAAATCTAGTGCGGGGAACTGGCAGTATATCTGGTTTATATTTAAACATCCAAGTATTCTATTGTAAAAATTTCCATTTTTAAAAACTGCTGTTGTGTAACAAATTACTTTTATTTTATACAACTGCAATCATGACAAGAACAGACTAAAAATATGGGACAAAATATTTAATTCTGTATAAGCTTGGTATTGTGTCCTTGCGAGTGTGACCTTCGGAGTTTTGCCTGTATAAGGATTGCAGGAATGGGCCAAATTGTTTTTTGGTATCTAATGAGTTTAGAGATTGGGGGAGAGGGGAAACAAACAAACAAAACAAAAAGCCCTGCCAGGGTAAAACCAGGGGAGAAATATTATGCAAGGATCCCAGGGAAGAGCACCCAGGGGCAGGCCATGGACTGAATTGTGACTCCGAATCAGAGTTTGGTCCCTGGTATCCTCTTGCTTCACAGGGAAATAATCTGTGTCAGCCCTTTACCTGATCAGACTACTTCCTCCTCTGTGTTGGCTCAGTTGTCAAAACTCTGCTCACTCTCCACCCACCTTTGCTGGAGAGCGAGCAGCAGTACCATGCAAGCAGTACTGCTTTCCCATGCTTGATGCTGTGATAGATCCACAGTACTGCTAGTCTGCACACGAGCTCCCAGTGTAACTCTGTGGCCAAAAGGACTAATGTGACCATGGTGAATGTATAAACGGGGGAACCTCAAGTAGGAGTAGAGGGGTTATATTATAGCAGGGATTGGCAACCTTTGGCACGCGGCACTCCAGGGTAAGCACTCTGGTGGTCCGAGCCAGTTTGTTTACCTGCCGCGTCTGCAGGTTCGGCCGATCACGCCTCCCACTGGCCGCAGTTCGCCACTCCAGGCCAATGGGGGCTACGGGAAGTGGCACGGGCCGAGGGATGTGCTGGCCGCCACTTCCTGCAGCCCCCATTGGCCTGGAGCGGCGAACCGCGGCCAGTGGGAGCCGCAATCGGCCGAACCTGCGGACGCGGCAGGTAAACAAACCAGCCCAGCCCGCCAGGGTGCTTACCCTGGCGGGCCGCATGCCAAAGGTTGCCGATCCCTGTATTATATTAACTCCTCACTTAAAGTCATCCCGGTTAATGTTTCATTGTTACGTTGCTGATCAATTAGGGAACATGTTCGTTTAAAGTTGTGCAATGCTCCCTTCTAACATCGTTTGGCAGATGCCTGCTTTGTCCACTGCTTGCAGGAAGAGCAGCCTGTTGCAGCTAGCTGGTGGGAGCTTGTAACCAGGGTGGACGGGCAGCCCCCCTATCAGCTACCCGCTCCCCTAAGTTCCCTGTGCTGCAGCCACCCAGCAGGCTATCAATCGGCAGTTCAACTGTCCCTCCCCCCACTGCCATGTGCTGCTCCTGCCCTCTGCCTTGGAGCTGCTCCCAGAGACTCCTGCTTGCTATGCAGGAGGGGAGGAGAGGGGGCTAATGTCAGGGTGTCCCCCTCCGCCCTGCTCCTGCACCCCACTTACCCCTTCTCCATATAGAGCAGGGAGGGGACTCAGATGGAGAGAGACAGAGAGAGCTTGGGGCAGCAGCCGCTGCCTCAACTTCCTGATCCACTTAAAAAGACAATGCACTTAAGAGTGGGTCAGCTTACTTAAAGGGGCAGTGTGCATCTCTCTCTCTCTCTCTCTCTCTCACACACACACACACACACACAAGGTGTGTGTCTGTCTCTATCTGCTATGCTGTCTCCCTTCCCTCGTGTTCGTGCAGCCTTTTGTGAGAGGCTACATCAACAACAGTGTATTAACCCTTGAGGGCTCAGCCGAGTGCTAGTTCATCATTTAGCAGCAAGGCATTCCCTGGGAAATATCCCTCCCTCTTCCACCCTCTAACTTCACCACCTCAACCAAGCTTCACAATCATCATAGCTGTAAACAGTATTAAATTGTTTCTTTAAAACATATACTGTGTGTATATCTATATAATATAGTTTTTTGTGTGGTGAAAAAAATTTCCCTGGAACCTAAGCCCCCCTATTTACATTAATTCTTACGGGGAAATTGGATTCGCTTAACATCATTTCGCTTAAAGTCGCATTTTTCAGGACATAACTACAATGTTAAGCAAGGAGTTACTGTACTTCTATATTTGGCACTGGTACAACTACTACTGGAATACCATCTAGTCTGGTGTCCACAGTTCAAGACAGAGTTTAAAAGATTGGAGTTTAAAAGATTGGAAAGCATGCCTTTTAGTGATATATTCTAGGAGCTCAGTCGGTTCATCTTAAAAAAACAGATGGTTAAGGGGTGACTTGATTATAGTCTATAAGAACCTACATGGGGAACAAAAAAAAATTGATAATGGGCTCTTCAGTCTAAAAGAGAAACGTATAGCATGAACTGTTAGCTGGAAGTTTAAGCTAGACAAATTCAGACAGAAAATAAGATGCAAATTCATAACAGTGAGGGTAATTTATCATTGGGGCAACTTAGCAAGGGTGATTGTGGGTTCTGTATTACTGGCAATTTTTAATAATGACTGGATGTTTTTTTCTAAAAGATATACTGTAGTTCAAACAGGAATTGAGTCAGGGAAGTCCTATGGCTTATGCTATGCAGGAGGTCAGACTGGATAATTACACTGATCCCTTCTGGCGTTATCATCTATGAATTTATAAATTTTCGTTCTTATGACAATAAATTAATCAAAGGCTGAACATTTTGTCACGATGCTTTGGCATAGTAAGTAGTACCAACAAATTTCTGACTGTGTTTTATTAAGTTTTATAGAACTGTTCAGAATTATGCCCAGAATAATTTTGTTTACTTCAAATTTAGTACATTTTCCACCTTGTTAACCTTTTGTGGGGAACAACCTGTCATTTATCAGATCAGTTACCCACATTTCCAGCTACTTGCGGTTTTAAACACCTGGGTCCTTTTCCCAGTCTTGTTTGTTCAATGTAGCTGTAGTGTCATTCATTAGACAAGGACAGTGTTTGAGCTGTATAGCAAAGAGGTATTGTTTTCATCATCCCAGAGCACTCAGGCATTAAACTGGATATGTCACCCGTCTACTATACTATCTTAACACAACACCTTGGGGTGGATCAGTAAATGTATAAGCCTCCTGGGATACTATTTAACCAAAAAATTCTCTTGAACTCTGCCCCTAGACATCTGTGATGGGAAATGTAGCAGCATGATTAAACATTTAATGTAGTGTTCAAAAATTAGATCGGAGCTAAAATGGACCTTTGCTACCTTATTTGTTAAAGATGTGGGCTAGAAGATTTATATAAAAATGTAGATGTGCGTACATCTTTTGCCCCTCCAGTCTCAACTGTGATACTATAGCAGCTCACGAGCGCACTGTTTTATAGCAAATGAATAAGAGGGGGGTAGCATCCAATTAAATCTGCACTGTGCAAAGTTTTATTTTTCTCCTTGGGAAATTTGCTTTGGAAATTAAAAAGCAGGATATCCATGAGGTTCTTGAACAGCTGAAATGGTGTTATCCTCCCAGTTGATAGTGTTAGGCATTGCCAATTAGTAAAATAGAAGGGAATTGCTTGCAAGGCCTTATTATATTAATTGGGACTTCAGCAGGAAAGAATAATTCACTAACAACTTGTAACCTGTCCAGCTAGTAAAGTAGGACCTCTGAGTCATTAATGAACAACTCCTATTGCCCATTGCACTATAAACTTACAAAACGCACCTGTTCAAACTGAGTCAGGTTATTTATTATGACCAACGCCACCTAGCCATGTTGCATAGAAGTGTAATTATAATACTAGGTCCTGATCAGTGAGACTTCAGTGAGACTATTTAACTATAAACGTATGGGCACAGGGGTTAAGTTCTTGTAGGATTGCTGTCCTAGTATTGTAATGGACAAGGAATGCTGTCTTTTTGTGTGGGTGGGTGGCTGGTGCACATACTACTGCTTTTCTCATTGAAAAACATAGGAGGGGCTCTTAGTCATAGGCGTGCGCAGCCCATTTCATTAGGGTGTGCACCCAGGGAGCCCCGCCCTAGCCCCACCCCTGCCCTAGTCCCGCCCCCATCCACTCCCTCCTACTTCCCGCCCCCTGACTTCCCCCCTCAGAACCCCCAATCCCCCCTGCTCCTTGTCCCCCCCGACTACCCCCTCCTGGGACCCCTGTCTCTAACTGCCCCCCAGGTCTCCACCCCCTACCTAAGCCTCCCTACCCCGTGTCCCCTGACTGCCCTCCTAGGACCCTACCCCCTACCTGTCCCCTGACTTCCCCGACCCTTATCCACACCCCCGCCACCAGACAGACCCCCGGACTCCCATGCCTATCCAACTGCTCCCCACCCCCTGACAGGACCCCCAGAACTCCCGACCCTTACAACCCCCCTGCTCCCTGTCTCCCCCATCCGCTCTCCACACCCCTGCCTCCTGACAGCCCCCCCAGAACTCCTGACTCATCCAACCCCTCCCAGCTCCTTGTCCCCTGACCACCCCCTCCAGAGACCCCCTACCCTAACTGCCTCCCCAGGACCCTCCTTGCTCCCTGACCCCTGACTGCCCTGATCCCATCCTCCCCCTGCCCCCTGAGAGACCCCGGGACTCCCATGCCCCATCCAATTCCCCCTGCTCCCTGACTGCCCCCTCCAGGGACCCCCCATCCCTAACCCCCCCCCCAGGATCCCACCCCCTATCCAACCCACCCTGTCCCCTGACTGCCCCCCCCTTATCCAACCCCCGTGGCCCCAGACCCCTTACCATGAGATGAGGCTCCTAGCCTCCCCGCGGAGCCAAACACTGCCATGCGGGAGCGCGCAGCCCTGGCCCCCAGAGAGCTGCACACACGGCGGCATGGCTCCAGGGGAGGGGCGAAGGGCCGGCGGCTTGCTGCATTCGGCCGAGTGCTCTGACCCGGGAGCGCGGATCCCGCGGCTTGCTGCGCTGGGGAGTGGAGCCATTTGCCCACCCCTGCATTAGGGTGTGCCTGGGCACACCCGGCACACCCCATGCGCACACCTGTGCTCTTAGTTCAACCTTTTAGAAGCAGCTTTTTGCTTTAACAATTTATCAAACATTATACAGAGATGACTCATTCCTACATAGTTAAGATGGAGGCAATGCTCCCTTGATATGGCCAATAAAAAACAAAACCCAATCTGTCAAAGGTAAATCCTATGATTGGGTGGAAGTTTTTTCACAAACTTTGAGAGAAATAAAAAAAAACAAAAAACCCAAAACCCAAACAAACAAACCACAGAACAAAACAACCCAGAAAATCAATTTCAAGCTATTTGTATTTTTTTTAAATATATTTGAATATTGAATTTTATAGTATTTAAATTTGTATGAAATCCCAGTACATTTTTTTTGGCCTACTTGATTTCATACATTCCTGTCTTTGTTGGTCTCTGTGAAGATTGGTGCTTTTTACCGTTGTTTTTTCCAGAAGTCTCTTATACCCGAAAAGTAATTCACCTCGGCTCTGAAACACAGGTGCTTATATTTCCTCCAGTTGTTTTCTTTATTTATACATTATTCTGAAAGGTGTTATCTGTGATTCTCTGTATATTAATATGCTTTTACTGAATAAACTCCTAAGTGTGTCATTGGTAAAAAGGGTACTCCAGTTCATGCACTTCTTACACATCACAGGGTTTCCATGTAGGAGAAGATGTAGGTTGTTCCAAAGATCCACATCTGCATGGATCTTGGGGAGAAACTTTAGGCTATATCCGCCCACATTTTCTGGGCAGGGGAGAAAAATAAGGGGTGGCAGCAATATGCAGATTCCTAGAATAGCTATCAGTGGAGAAGGTCTAAAAAATTCCTATTATATAAATGCCTAGGCCCTACCACAGTAACTGTGAAGAACCAGCTGTAGCATAATGGATTCATGGTGCTCTTAGAATTGAGGCATTTGAATCCAGAAGTAGACAAAAGTTTTGGAGAACCTCAAGGTATGTCTACACTGCAATTAACACCCTCCCCCCCACACACACCGCACCGCACCGCCTCTGGTCTAGGCTGTGCTAGCTGACTCAGGCTAGGTGCTGTTTAATTGTGGAGTAGATGTTTGAGCTCTGGGACCCTCCCACCTCGCAGGGTCCTAGAGCTCAGGCTCTAGCCTGAACCAGAACGCCAAAGTGCAATTAAACAGCCCCTTAGGCCAAGCCCTGCGAGCCTGAGTCAGTTGGCATGGGCCAGCCAGGTGTGTCTAATTGCCGTATAGGCATATTCTAAGAGAGAGACTTGGGCCATGTGGTATGCTATTGATTTTGCCACATTCCCTGGATGCATTGCCTCGTGCATTTGGCTAGACAAGAAATGGCCTTATCCCGGTGACAAACCCTGATTCTCCATTGGCTGGTTCCCTGTGGTGTCATTGCAAATGGAATGTCAAATATTATGGTTTGGTAGTAGCCTGACACTCACTTGTACAGATTCAAATGATGACATTAGGTGGAAACTTGGACCCACAAAGCCTGAAATGCCCCAAGGTGATTAAAAATCCCCTCACTTAGGAGTTTTTTAATTGAGTTTAATTAAAAATAACTTGCTTTTATTACATTTGCTAAATAAAATGACTTATCTCAGTATTAAGGTTACTTTACCAGTAATAGGCATATTTTTCCACACATTGATAATTGTTATACTTCTCCACTCACTTTTAGGCCTCTTTACACTTGTCGAGTGGTGTAAAGGGGCCTTAATATAAATGAAAATCAGGACCTAAAGACACATAGGCACATTTTCTGCGTAAAAAGGGGTTGGATGTATATTAACTATACATTTTTGGTAATACAAAAAGTAGCATATGGCTAATATGAATGTTTAATGGAGACAGGGTCCTATATTTGAACGTAATTTCAGCATAAGATAGCATGCTGTGCTCAATGCCCTTTAGGAAATGTAAGCTGTTTTAAATGGCCCTGGCAGTATATTAATAATTAAAATATATAATAACCCAGATAAAACCCAGGCCTCATTGTTCCTTTCCCACTCTCCTAGAGGCAGCAAAGGAAAGAAGAGGGAAAAGGGAATAAAGATGACAGAAAAAGGATTAGAAGAAAGACAGACGAGAGTGTCAGATCAGATCTGAGAGCAAAGTCAAGACTCCTGTTGGGGGAGAACCTGATTCCATGCATCCTCTTCAGGTATCCTGGGGGAGTCACCAGGGTTTTCTAAGACTTTGGCCACTCGTCCTTGGCTACTTCTTTACCTCCCCTCCATCTTCAGGCTGGAAGAGGGAAAGTTGCAGCTGCAGGAAGGAAGCTGGAAGTTGGTGTGAGAAAGTGTACATTAAATCAGAATAAGGAGTACTTAAATTTACACCCTTATTTCAACTCCTTGGTGTACAAGCTAAACCAACTTTGATCTCCCTCACCCATTGATAGATCCGGTGTAACTGGGCCTTATACAATCTGAGTTCAAGGGAGTCTAAGTTAGTGTGAAGGGTCTAATTTACATTACCTTAATCACCACTTCTGATTTTGGCCCCTAGTCTCTGATGTGTTGTAGGATTGGGGAAGAAAAGAAACGCTACAAGATAAAATAACTTACTGGTTATTATCTTTGTATCCTCTTCTTTGCTTTCCCAATCCTATCTCTACCCTCTCATGTTTTACAACACATGGTCTCCAGTGATGGACATTGTTTGTCATGTCCTTGCTTCATGATACATGGGCTTGTCTTCACTGCAGAGTTAAGTGTTGCTCCTAATTCAAGTTCCATTCGCATACACAAACACTTCATTTGAGTGTGGTGGTGCTTTTAACTTGAGTTGGCTTGCCTGTTAGGTGCTATTGGCTACAGATTGAATTGATAGAGCTTGTCGATTGCTAACACAACCTTTTGGTATAACTCGAGACTCATTTTGCAGTGGGGCCATTCTCCTTTGAGCTAGGCTATCTTGAGAGGAGTTACCTCATGTGAAGATAACTCACGTTAAGTCTGCTATGAAGACATACCCATTCTTTACAGAATGTGACAAGTGGCGAGTGCAGCAGCATAAACTGCTTGGGGCAGGGATTTTTTTGTTTGTTTTGTTCTGTGTTGTGGAGCCCTGTTCCAGGACTGGAGTTTCTGGGCACTAGTGCAATACAAATAATAAATAAAATAATCTTACCTTCCTGTATATAAGCGTGCCCATACTCGTAATTGTATGTGGTGCGATTCTTTCTAGTACACCAGGAATACTGAGTACTACTAAAATAATTAAATAAGAAAGAGGTCTTGTTTTTTTCCAGAACAGCAGTCTGAATGATCACAGTGATGAAAGGCACTTCTCAGCATTTATAAACTGTGAAATGCACTTGAAAGTTAGTTTGTTGGGTTTTTTTTAAATTAAATTAGTGTTTTGAGGTGTAATGTTTGTGCTATTCATGTTCCAGAAGAATGCCATCTCCTGTGACACCAGAAATCTGCTATACAAGATTGTAAATCAATATGCAGTGCTTGAATATGTATCTTTGTTATGCTGTACAAAGCACACGGGATCTTTTATAGAGGAGAAGGCAAAAATGCCACATTTATTGAGAATACAGCAGTTAGCACATGCTTTTCAGTCATACACATACACACACACAGAGTCCTGCCAGTTGATGTTTATAGTTACCAGTCCAGAGTCTGGATTAATCTAGTGGCCAGACAGATTGGTCGCAGAGGGGAGCCGGGCTCTGTCGGTCGTGATCCGAGTGAGGGTTGTGCACCCCCGGGGAAAATTAGAAGCTGGCTTAGGGGGGTCCACGAAAAATTTTAAATCAAAATGGGGGTCCTCAGGTTGCTAAAGTTTGAGAACTGCTGCTGTAGATAGAAATAGCAGGGGAGATGGGAATCAAGAAATAAGGTGGTGAGGGGAGAAGGATAGGCAAATGGGCCTTGATACTGCAAATGACTGTATGTACAGAGAGAGCCCTGCTAACTTCAAAGGGGATTCAGATGAACACAAAGACATAGAATCATAGAATATCAGGGTTGGAAGGGACCTCAGGAGATCATCTAGTCTAACCCCCTGCTCAAAGGAGGACCAATCCCCAATTAAATCATCCAACAAATTTTTGCCCCATATCCCTAAATGGCCCCCTCAAGGATTGAACTCACAACCCTAGGTTTAGCAGGCCAGTGCTCAAACCACTGAGCTATCCCTCCCCCCACATGTTCAGGAACAGTCTGTTGCAGATTTGGGGCTTGCATGAGTCTGGTCATACTTTATATTAAGGTTCGATTTATAATTAGGTTATTAAGAGTCAGTGATGATCAATAGCTCTTCTTATAAATGGTTTATCAATTGTTATAGTGCACAACAGGTCAAAACATGACATCTACTGATGTGCTCATGCATACTACTCTTGACTGTGACATGCTTATAACATATTAACCCTTTATAAATCCCTTACAGAGGGAATCTTAATATAACGTGTGATTGAGAGTGAACTAAAGTGACCAGAGGTCAGGTGCCCATTGTGGTTTTATTATTTAGTTCAGTTTATAACATGCCTGTGATGGGGTGTATAAATCCTGCACCAGTGAGAGAGGGGTTACAGAGCTGCTGTGGGCAAGGCTGGCCCTGCCCCTCTGACGCTGTCCATCATGTCAGGAGTGGAATAAGGATGTAAAAGCAGGCAGTTCCCAGCAGTTGCTGTGCATAGGGAAAGACCAGACATGAGACTACAGCTCCCAAGGGAGAATCCTGGAAGCTTTCAGGGGAACTGCCCTCAGGGAGGCCATTCACCAGCGCCCTCTCCCGCCCTGCCCCCCACCTACAAGGAGACAATAACCCTGGTATAGTTTGGCAAGTTTCCCCTTCAAACACAAGTGGACTATTTGACTTAACTTGTATCACCCAAGACCCCTATTTAGGCAAATGGGGCGGGGGAGAGAGAGGTTTTTTCAGTATCCGTACAATCCATCAGCATCCTGAGAACTGTGACAAAGCCACTGTACCACACACAAAAAGGTGTGCATCTGTTATCCTAGGCTCCTTTGACAAAATTTAGAGACAATTCCATTAAAACCCAGCAGTTATCCCACAATAAAACCTGCCCTAAACCCAACCAAATAAAGCTCCCCCACCAAACCAAAACTTTTCCCAACACTTCCCTGTTCATGGATCAGCTTTCTCACTCTCCAAAGGCCTTTGTAAAATGTTAGGCCTTTATTGCATCAACAGCCATTGATTCTCTTAACTGTGCGCTGTTGCCAACTTGCCAGTGAAAATCAGGACTTGGGAGTAAGAACTCGTGGGTTTCATTCTGAATTCTGCCACTGACTCACTGTATGACTTGGGGCAAAACAATTAAGGCCTAAAAGTGAGATTTTTTTCAAGAGCTCTCAGTGTTAGCCCAACTGTGCTCCAGGCAGTTAGGGCAACAGTGAAAAATCCCAATGTAAAGGTCCATCTTTTCTGTGCTTCAGTTTGTTCATCTTTTTAAAAGAGTATAGTAATTTGAGCTGGTTAAAATGTTTTTGTCAGAAACTGTTAATTCATGAAAACAGGAACTGTTTGCAGGAGAGGGTTGGTTTCCGTAATCTCCCAAACTGAAAAAAAAAATTGAAAATGTTTTTGAAATTGTTGAAACATCTTGTTTTGACATTTTCGAAATGAAAAGTTTCATTTTCTGGTTCAAAAAGACTTCTCTCCACCCCCATAATTTCACTTATACAACCTCCTTTTCTCTGTAACCATGTCAGCAGCAGCAGCTGTTGCATTGTGTGACTACAACCTATGCAGCCTTTCTTAATGAAATAGAAGAATTTAATATTGGAAAAATATATTTAAAATGTAAAGTTTTTAAAATACGTTTCAAATAAATGAAATGACTTTGTACATGTTTACTGCCTTTTCTATTTCTATTATTTATTATAATAAATGGAGAGATGAAGGAAAAGATGTAACTGGAGAAGGCTATGGGCACTGAGGAAAAGAGGCAATTGTAATTTTAAACACACTGTCAAACAACTTGGCTTTTAATGCTGCTTCTTTCTCTTCTCAATGATTGCCTACACCATTTATTATCTGGATGACTATCTGAAGATGGAAGTAAAAACAGGAGGCAGAACATTGCAATAGCTAACTGACATGCAACTTTCTATTATTGCTCATTCATGACATTTTAGGACTCTCACCCATATTAACCCTTTAAAAAACATCTATTCTACTCATTTAAAACCTGATTCTGCAAACTCTTATTCATATGAGTTGTCTTTATTTAAACAGATAGTCCTACTGTCTTCCAGAGGTTACTTATTTGAGTAAGATTTGTAGGATGGACTATGATGTTACACAAAACTACAGTAGAGTTGCACCTTTTTACACAACATCTGAATTTGACCCATGGTTTGGAAACAAGGGCTAAGGACCATATATCATTGTAAGCTTAGTATTTGCAAAGAAGGCCATTAGAATACAGCAGTATGCTGTAGCTAAGAGTGCACACTAGATTTTCCTGTCTTTTAGGGTTACCATATTTCCACAATCAAAAAAGAGGACACTGGGGGGGGCGGAGCCCCGCTCTAGCCCCGCCCCGCCATGCCCTGCCCCATCCACTCCCTCCCACTTCCCACCCCCTGACTGCCCCCCTCAGAACCCCCAACCCCCCCTGCTCCTTGTCCCCTGACTGCCCCCTTCTGGGACCCCTGCCACTAACTGCCCCCTAGGACTCCACCCCCTATCTAAGCCTCCCTGTTCCTTGTCCCCTAACTGCCCCCTCCTGAGACCCCCCCACCCTAACTGCCCCCCTAGGACCCTACCCCCTACCTGTACCCTGACTGCCCAAAACCTTATCCACACCCCCAGACAGACCCCCCCCCCGAACTCCCGACCTATCCAACCCTGCTCCCTGTCTCTTGACTGCCCCCTCCAGAACCTCCCTGCCCCTTCTCCGACCCCCTGGCCCCCTTACCGTGCCGCTCAGAGTGCTGCGGAGCGGCGCGCTGGGCAGCAGGGGAGGGTGAGCAGGGGGAGGAGTTCCAGACTGCCGGAGGCCCGATGCGAACGGCCAGCCGGCAATCTGCGAATGCAGAGAGGGGGAGGGAGGGAGAGAGAGGAGGGGAGTGATTTCAAGCTGCAAGGGAGAGGAGGGGGAAGTGGAGGAGGGGCTCTGGCTGCCAGAACCCCATGCGAGTGGCAGGATCCGGCCGGCTGCCCTGTCAGCCGCGCGTACTCTGCATGGGGCGGGGAAGTCCGGACATTTACAAATTCCCCCCGGATGCTATTTTTAACTCAAAAAAGCCAGACATGTCCGGGAGAATCCGGACGAATGGTAACCCTATGTCTTTACTTAAAAGCAAAGATAGATGTGAACTAGTTTTGAAGCTTGAGCCAAACACAGAGTGTAATACCACAGAAATAATAAAGCCACGCCACAAACAACTGTGCTAAAGTCCAACATTTAACAAAGCAAAAAGTAAAATAAATAAATGTACCCAGAGAGAAGTGAAGGGGGGAAAAAAAGAAAAGGCACAGGGAAACAGACAGTGAACCACAAGATGGAGAACAGTTACCATACTATAAGGTCTCAGTAAAACAGGATGTTGCAGTCCAGAAAGCTAATACACTTGCAATCACTCCTGACATCTTGTAATAGCCACTCAAAAGGCCATTGACAATGTGCAGTTAGAATGCAGGGCTGGCCTTAGAGGTGGGTAATCAGGGTAGTCACCAAATTGCTCAGCTGTTTTTTGTTTGTGTTGTGTTTTTACTCAGCCACTCAGTGGACACTAAAAACATTTTCCACCCTGAGGCTAAAACACGAAGGGCCAGTGTGAGGTTCCAGGAACAGATGTTTTAGAAATAGATCCAAATTGTGCATATTGAGTAATAATTTTGAACATTTCTCTATTGTATATATTTTTGTTAGTGTGCTATAAAATATATAATAAGAGAAATGGGGGCTGCACTTTTAAGAATGGGATGGGGGAACACTGAGTGAGCTAATTCAGCGTAGAGCGTTCAGTGTATGTGTTACTGCTGCAAGAGGAGGCTGGCCTGTAGCTGGGCACTGAGGAGGTCTCTGTCTGCAAGAAGGTCTTAGAGCAGAAGGTTTGAGTTCCCAGAATAAACAGTGTTCTCTTTAAAAAGCAGAGCCTTGTGATTAAGAGTGCAACACCAGCTTTGGTAACACACCTCTCAAATGCCGGAGTGGCCTCAGACATAGTACAGGTTGATCGGTCCATTGCTGATATACAGGGCTGTGTGGAGAAAGCTCATTCTGTTCCCTGAAGGAATTCAATATGTTGACATTTGTTTTTTATTCCAGTTCAGAACAAAACCCCAAAATTTCATAATTCTCTGCAGAAGGGAAAGCCTGAGGGTCTCCAGATCAGAGACCATCTGCATGGATGGCTGCCTTGAAGCTGCGGATTCTGAGAACCCTGACATTCCTAGCCCCAGTATAGTTCACCTTGCTGGCTGACCCCAAGCTGTGGATCCTGTAAGCCCAGGCTCCTCAGCAGTGCAGCTGGTGAGCTGGTAGGAAAAAAGGCAGGTTTCCAAAGCTGTCTCATTTCCAGACAAATTTCACTGAAATTGAACCATCTCTACAGATTGTTTTGATTTCGACAAATTGGCAAATTCCAAAGACAATCTGTTTTGTCGATTTTTTTTTTTGACCAGCTCTACTGATATGCTCCCATAACTTTTCCCAGGGTAGTCTCCTCTTTCCATCATTTGCCATTTCACCTGTCAGAAAAACAACCCAGTAAACCCCATCCTATAGAGAGGCATGTCAATCTTCCTATTTGCAGAGCTGGTATTGGGATGGAGCTTGTAGCTGTGGTCCACTTCTGAGGCCTCTAGGGTGACCAGATAGCAAGTGTGAAAAATCGGGACAGAAGGTGGGAGGTAAAAGGCACCTATGTAAGAAAAAGCCCCAAATATCTGGACTGTGAAAGATATTTCCCCCCGCTTTAAGTGAAAGATTGAAATTTGCAGCATTTTGCATCATGCTACACTACTTTGGAGAGACTAAAAAAAGTAAGAGCAACATTTTTTTTTCTGAACCAGCATTTCCCCCCCCAGTTTTCAATATTAACTGTCAGTTTATATATCAACTCCTAAGTGCACACAGTATAACCCTCTTAATATATAAGCAAAAATGAAGTCTAATTTTCAAAATGAAGGAATTATTTTTATCTACTCCAGTTATTTAAAATATGACATATAATTGACAAGGCCCCAGTTAAACTATGTGCATAAGCATTTGACTAACTTCTACACGACTGCTCATATGCTTAAGGTTAGCCATGTGCTTCCATACTTTGCTGAATCAAGGCCTAAGTGATGTAGTTACAACACAATACTTTGTCCATAATTTAAATGGACTTTAGGTTGATATTGTCAGATCAATTCATTTCATGTGCTGTATAATTTATGTTTAAATGAGAGCTTATTTTTGCCATTATGCTTGGAGTTAAATGTGGGGAAACAGAGTTAAATCACTTCGTTTTTCTTTTCTTCTTTTTTTAATATAGAAGCTACTGTGTTGTGGTGTCAAACCTTTTTGTTAATAGTCACCTTTGTTTCTCTGTTTCCTCAGCTTTCTCTGTTAGAAGAGGCGGGGTTTGGAGGTGTCCTTCTTTATGTTGATCCTTGCGATTTACCAAAGACTCAAAATCTTAGTGATAAAGCATTCATGGTTTCCCTAAACAATGGAGGAGACCCATCGACACCTGGTTATCCCAGTATTGGTAAGTACTATTCTAGGTCTGTCCAATTAAATGGCATTTTAAATTTGATTGTAAATAATACATGAGCTGAAACAATAAGCCCAATCCTGATCTCAGGCACAAACCCTGAGTGAAAGGGCTTTGCACAGAGGAGCAATATGGTTGAAGGGTTAGAATCCACTCTCATAACCTAGATGTAGGCTATAGAGTTGTGTAACTGGCATCCAAAGGCTACTGCGGACTCTTGGTAGGAGTAGATGGACTACATACCTCCTTATGCTGGCTTTTGTCAGTACATTCACACTCTACCATTAACCCTTGTAGAGAGCCACTGTGCAACAATTCTCTTCACAGCTCAATGGTTTGTGTTGAATTGGGCTCTCCAGGATCTGTCCACCACTAATGAAGCAATTTCCATTACATACTGGACTTTGTGCTGGCATGTTGTGCGTGGTGGGGGCATTTGACTTTAGATGTAAGTGCAGTGTAATCAGAAAAGGTTATAGCAATGATCTCTTGTACAATCTTTGCCAATAACACTTTCATATGATATACGTTCAACTTGCCTAGTTTCAATTCTACCAGAACGGATCTGGTCATTTCAGCTAATGAACTTCTGCTTTGTTAAGTGATAGGAGGTCAAATGCTTTTTTTTGAAATATCTGAAATAAAAAAAGATGTTAATTAAACATAAATGTTAGTGTGCCACAACAATGGTTTTGAAAATAATTTCTACCTGCAGCATATCAGACTATATGTTCTATTTAAAATTTTTGTTCTAGCAGTTCAGTGAACATGTGTTCTGCCTGTCTGCTATCTTTTCTGCTTTACAACCTCCTTTAATATCTAGCTAGATGGAAAAAATATTAAGAATCATGCTATGAGTTTGTGACAAGGCTTCATCAAGAATATTTGGTCCAGTTACTAACACAGACATCTTAAGGCTGACTCGAATTGGCACTAAATCAACTGAGGCAATGCTGAGATGCTTCATGACTAGAATGGCAGAAAATAGAAATATTGGCCTAGTTGTCAGAGAAGGGTGTTAGCTATTCACATCATGAAATGCCTTGACAGCTCAATGGGAAAGGAATTGCACATTTTCTCAGTGTCTCACTATACCTGACCTAGAACTGCAGTGGGAACTACAGAAGTAAATGTAGCACTCTTTGAGCTTTATTCTTAATCATTTCGTGAAGAGTGGTCTGTTTATCAGTCTGGCTGACTGCATAACATTTCATTTACGCTACATGAAAAATAAAGTTAATTACAACTGATACGCTGATAGTAGGATGCCGGGTTATTGTCTAAACCTTGTTTGTTGTTTTGCTGACAGTTACACCAAATCCTCTTTTGGGTTGTGTAGATTCCAATCTCTAGTTTCAGGGGGGAAATACAAGAAAAAAAGCTGATAACCTTAACAGAGGAACAGAGAGAATTAAGTAGGTTGATGATTTGTGCTAGAACCTTAATGTATCTTGCACCTGTTTTTAAGTCTCTAAACAACATTCATCAGCAGCAATAGGCTATCATGTGTCTAAAGTATTTGTGATAATCTGGATGCAATGATAAACTGAAGGGATTCTGAGGAGAACTCTTGGGATCCTCTTGTTAAAAGCTGTGTCACCAAGTGGTGGAGCAAGTTGGAATGGTTTCTCTGTCTCTGATGGTTTTCACACTTCTCTGAAGACCAATAAATCACCCTGGCGAGAATTAACTTGTGCCTGGGCTGTATACAAATAAGTCTGAAAAGCACATGTTTTACCTTTGTAATATCACATGTCCGGTATTTAAAATAAAATCTTGGGGACAAATACTCAGGGTTGTCCAGATGCTTATCCCTCTTCCCTGCAAGCACAGCACATACCCCCTGGTAAATTGAGTTTATCACAGACTACAGGCGGGGATTTTTATGGAAGCCCATGCTTAAAATATTGGCAGCACATCATTGTCTGGAGGATACCATCTGCACTTTATCCATTGCCAAGGGGAGAGTGTAAACTGTTACCATTACTGTCTTGGGATAAGTGTAATCTGTAACACACATGAGATAGATCAGAAAAGGAATGGTCTTTGGTGAAAACTTCAAAATCTGTAAAGGAAAAAGAGGATGGGGATTTTAATGTAATTTGTAACTGAAAACTGATGAATCTTACAGCACACTTTATCCCGTTTTAGTAGGAAACTTGTAGACGTATGAGTGATCCAAAGGTAATCATTGTTTAAGCAAATCTTTGCACGCTACACCCGTCACTGTACTAAATGACATGGGTGCAAAGTTAATAAATGCCCTAATAAGACCTACATAATATGTACAGTGTCCAGATCAGCCTCTTTCTGTTTATAGTGAATCTTCTTTTCTTACCCCCAAAATAAATTTCTCCATGGCCTCAGAATTAGAGCTGAATGAATACTTTGTTTTTTAATTATTATTATTATTATTATTATTATTTAGAGGCTGAACTGAAAAAAAATGGTGGGTTTTAAATTGAAACTGAATTTTCTTGTTTTTTTTTTTTAATTATATATATATATATATATTATATATTTTGCCAAAAGGATCAAATGAAACATTCTGTTCGGTCCAAAAAATCTTTTTTTTTTTCATTTCAGATCATTTTGGGGGGTTTCCCAACTCTCTCCCATTGTGTGTGTGTGTGTGGTTTTAAAAAATATTAGCTAAATTTCTAAATGAAATACTGTTTTGAATCAAAAATTTTGAAATATTTTGTTTTGAAATGGCGGAAAGTAATCCTTTTACAGGGCTGGCTCCAGGCACCAGCTCAGCAAGCAGGTGCTTGGGGCGGCCAAGGGGAAGGGGCACGTTCGGGTCTTCGGCGGCACTTCGGCGGCGGGTCCCTCAGTCCCTCTCGGAGGGAAGGACCTGCCGCCAAAGAAGAAAGTGGAGCAGTGGAGCTGCCGCCGAAGTGCCGCTGATCGCGATCGCGGCTTCCCTCCCCTCCTCCGCCGCTTGCGGCGGCAAAAACCCTGGAGCCGACCCTGTCCTTTTGACCTGTTTATAAACCAAAACTGCTCACCAAATTTGGACCGAATTTGTGAAAAGTTTCAGTGTTCCAAAAGTACATTTTTGATGAGTTTACTATCTGTGGGGAAGAAAGTTGTCCCAGCTCTACCCAGAATATTACAGTGGTTACTTTTTCTTTAGCATCATTTCCCAGCATCATTTTTTTTGAGGTCAATCACCACTTTTAATAGGATTTATGTAATTGATTACACTGCTCTACAGCCAAAATGCTTCTGAAATAAATGTAGTCAAACTTTACTAATTCTGGGTCACTGAGAACGAAAATGATGCTTAAAATTGTTGATTGGCTCTAGTTTTCAAGATATGCTATTGGGTCAGTATATACGACCCTTGACTTGGGAATGGCGGAGGATAAGTGAGTTATAAAGGGAAGAGATCTCAAGTTAAACCAGAAATGACTAAAATACATCTTTGACTGGATCTATGAATAAATCTATGACTGGGTTTGGACAGTACTTGCTTTTTAGGCAAAACAATGAATGATGCAATCTGAAGCTGGTATTGCGTCATACATGATATGAATTGCATCATGTTATTCCTAGAAGTCATGGATGATGCAATCATAACGAAGCTTACATCACTCTGCTGAACAAATTGCCCTATATCAGCTCTAGAAATCATACAGTGTCGTGCTCTCTTATTTGTCAGTGTTTGATTTTGCAAAGGGACACATTTCTGTTTAGCCAAAGTGAGCAGAGATGTCTCGTACTTGTGTGAACAGTGCAGATAACTTCTGCTATGTTTGTGGTGAAGTGACTTTTGCATCACAAAAGCTCAGTATAACCACTATGGTTAAGAAAGCCTATCACCTTTATTTTGGCTGCAAAATTGGAGATCAGGACAAGAGGTGGGCCCCACACATATGCTGCAACACTTGTGCAACAATCTTCGCCAGTGGTTGAACAGGAAAAGGAAATCTATGCCTTTTGCAGTGCCAATGATTTGGAGAGAGCCAACAGATCATACCAGCAATTGTTACTTCTGCATGGTGCCTCCAGTTGGGAAAAGTGTGTCAAAGAAGAAAAAGTGGACTGTGCATTATCCAAACATTCTATCAGCTATACGCCCAGTACCCCACGGAGAAGGACTGCCGGTTCCTGATGCACCAGAATCATTCTCACTTGAGTCAGACGAGGAAGAGGAAGAGGATGAAACTTCTGGTCCTGAACCATCAATGTCACAGGACCCACATTTTCTCCCATCCTCCTCCTCTGAACCACACCTCATAACACAAGGTGAACTGAATGACCTTGTCAGGGATTTGGAACTACCCAAGAGTAAGGCAGAGCTGTTGGGCTCCAGACTACAGCAGTGGAATCTCCTGGCAGGTGATGTTAGGGTTTCCATGTTCCGTGACCGTCAAAAGGATCTTGTCCCATTCTTCTTCATGGAAGGTGATCTTGTAGCCTGCAACAACATCGATGGTGTGATGGCAGCCCTCAACATCGTTCACGATCCAGATGAGTGGAGACTGTTCATTGATTCATCGAAGACGAGTCTTAAAGCTGTTTTACTGCATAATGGCAATGTTTTGCCATCAATTCCAGTTTGTCATGCAGTCCATATGAAGGAAACCTATAACAACATGAAACAACTTTTGAGGAGCATAAACTATGACCAACATCAGTGGCAGCTTTGTAGCGATTTGAAGGTTGTTGCTCTCTTGCTTGGTCTGCAGATTGGATACACAAAGTACTGCTGTTTTCTCTGCGAATGGGATAGTCGTGCAAGAGATTCCCACTACATCAACAAAGATTGGCCACTCCGACAGTCATTGGAGCCTGGGAGGAAAAGTGTTCAGCATCCACCACTTGTTGAATCAAGGAAGATTTTGTTACCACCCTTACACATCAAGCTGGGTCTGATGAAGAACTTTGTCAAGGCCATTGACAAAACACAAGCAGCTTTCAAGTACCTCCCTGGAAAATTTCCAAGGTTAAGTGAAGCTAACATAAAGGAAGGTGTCTTTGTTGGTCCTCAGATTTGTGAACTTCTTCGAGATGATGCATTTGACCATGCACTGCGTGGCAAGGAAAAGACGGCATGGAAAGCCTTCCAGTTAGTGGCAATACATTTTCTCGGAAACAACAAGGCAGACAACTACAGGTTGGTGGTGGAAAACCTCCTCAAGGCATACAAAAGCCTTGGTTGCAACATGTCACTAAAGATACATTTTTTGCACTCTCATCTAGATTTTTTTCCACCGAACTGCGGAGCAGTGAGCGACGAGCACGGCGAGCGATTTCACCAGGACATTGCAACAATGGGGAAACGCTATCAGGGCAAATGGAGCCCATCAATGCTTGCAGACTATTGCTGGACAGTGACAAGAGATGCTCCATTTAATGAATACAAGAGACAAGCCAAGAAGCGCCGAGTAGACACCGAATAGGACTAAACTATGTACATAATAGTTTTTTGCCTTTTGTTTCATAATAAATTTTATTTATATAACCTTTTTGCTGATTTTTAAAGTGTTACATAAACAGGACAGGTGAAATATTATCATGTAAAGCAACCATAAACACATGAAAAGACCTAGGTTTACAATTTATGATTAAAACTCTACTATCTACACAATATACATAGACATAAAATGTAAAAACTTAAATATCTTAGAAACAGTAGCCAATCAGTTGTTTTAATTGTCATATTTGAATTCAGCACATCAAAATACATAATAAATAGCACATTTTATCTCTGAAGCAGACGACTTCTCAAAAATTGTAGACCAGTGTTATACTAGACTTCTGGGCTCTCAAAAAATTCCAGCTCCAATCCTGCTCTTTTATGAAGATGCAGAACTTCAGTATGCAGAACTTCAGTATGTGTATTAATTTAGGATGTACCAATAACGATATGCTGGGTGAGGGATGAATGTGCCTCATATCTGTAAGTGGCACAATCCCTTTATCTGCCTGTAAAGGGCAACCAACACAGCTTGGCAAGGAGTTGTCCAGGTGCTCCTCTATAAAGATAGCTACTGCCTTGTTTGCATCTTTTGGGCCCTTTACTAGGTCCTTGGCTTCTAATTTGACATTGTTAATCTTGGTTCTGCTGCTTCTCCACTATGACAGCCATGGGATAATCCTCTGGGCCTTTGTCAGCCTCTGTCCTCTCTGCCTGGTTTTGATTTTCAAGGACAGTCTCTTTCTCAGGAATCTTTCTTCGAGTCCACATTGTGTCAGTCTTGAATTTGAGGGGTTCAATGCTCGGCACTCGGACTTAGGAATCGGGGGCTAAGGAGCCCTGCAGTGGAAGAAACATGAGATCTAGGGAGCTGTGAGGGCTCTGGGGACATCAATAGGCAGGAGGGGGACCATAGGAAAGTGCATTACAGAGAAGCATGATGCGTTTCCCTTCTCATTTTTTGCATTTTGACTTTTTGAATGCTGTACTTTCTCTTGCCCAGCTTGCTATGCCAGAGATATGTTTGGTTTTGCTATTGCTGTACTTCAGAGTCATTTCAAACCAAATCTGGCTTCAGACAGAAAAATGGTTCAGTAAACGAAGATACAGACAGAACCTATTTGTCAATCTTAGTATGTAAATAGTAAAGTGTCCTCGCTATGAGCAGGAAGAACCCTGTGCCTAAGATAAGGCACTCAGTAATAGAATTCCTATCTATGCAGTGGGGGAATGGAAATTATATCATGAAGAATTCTTCAGAAAGCATGATAGAAACGGCTATCAGTTTTAAACACTGAAATATAACAGTTCAATTGAATAAAATCCTACTATATTGAGAGGAGTATCCAGTGTAATGTTCTTTTCAAGAATTTCACAGAGAAATTATAGCACTAAAGAAAATAGATATAAACTGTTCAGAAGTGTTCTGTGCTTCAGATCCCTGTGCACAGCTAGTCATGTGAGCCATAAAACAGGTGTGGGAGCGAAATCAGTTATAATAAAGCACAAGGCTTGTGTGCGTGTGTGTGTGTGTGTGCGCGCGTGCATGTGGGGCTAGATTGTGACGTGAACGACTCGTGCGCAGAGGTGTAAGGAGAATTAATACCTACCACCTCTTATAGTCTGCATGGGCTACCTAGACCTTAGGTATGGGCACACAGGAGTAAGCAGATGGGAAAGGAGAGGGCAGGGAGGGTCTTTGAGTGACTGATGCATTGACTGAATTTCCCCCCATACCCAGTGAGCTGGTCAGTGCAGCTGAAATGGCACGGGGTGTGTGTGTGACATAATTTGCAGCTGGTATAGGGCAATGGCAAATAGCTCCCCCATGCGCCCACTCGCATAAGATCCCACTCTTCTCACATTAAGTAGTACATTACTCCTTGATTTCAATGAGATTGCATGCATAGTGAAGTCTTACATAAAGTGATTAAGGGTGGTAGAATCCGTTCCATCATTTTCATGGAATATCCTGTCTGAGCATTCCCAGTTACTGATATCTTCTATCCACATTACTGGAACAACATGGTTTTCTATTCACAGAATAGGTACAATAGTCACCTTTGTTGTTCTCTTTCCTCACCTTTCTCTGATAGAAGAGCAGGGTTTTGAGATGCTCTTCTTTACCTTGATCCTTCCAATGTACTTCAACTATGGCCAGGAAGGGACCCATTTGAATTGAGAGAGCTGTTTAATTTCCATGTCTATTCAGTCTTTGACCTCTCTGGCCAGCTTTGTTTGTTAATAATCTCAGCAGACACTTGAACTCCTGTTCCATGGGTAACACCAAATTTTTTTTTTAAATGTCGTTCCAAAATCAAATGAAACATGAACTTTTGAAATTCCCCACAGAACAAGAATTCCAAAACTTCATTTAGGAAAAGTCAAAATGACATTTCATTTTGACCTTTTTCTAAATATTTTTGAGGCTTCTTTTGATCTGTCCAGGGCCCGGCAGCCTGCCATGTGGGAAACTGGGCAGCACAGGGAACCTAGGAGCCAGGAATTCTGAGGCGCTGGGAGCTTTGGGAGCGCTGGCTCTGGGACAATTTACCCGGCAGGCTTCTGAGAAGCTAGGAGCCGGGGCTTCCAGACTCTGGGCTTCTCATCAGCATACCAGGAGGGCTGCTAAGGAGCCAGGTTGGTGAGCTGACAGGATAATACCATGCATGGTTCCATCAGAAACCTGCATGGTTTCTGTCAGAATATTGTAGAAATCAACACCTTCCTCAGAACATTTCAGTTTTGATGAATGAGCATTTTCTGACAGAGAAATGTGCTTCTGGAAAATGTCTGACCGGCTCTATTCAGAGACGTGTCAGTGTTGATGATGGTGGTTTTCCTGTGGTTATTTTGTAAATACATTCCGGACACTTATCATGTAGTAGGAATTGGGTAGTAGCAACCAAATCATTGCGAATGGAGAACTGAACAGCATGGTTTACAGAGATGTTTATTACTGAAATATAGCACAGTATATCTTCATTGCTCACATTCTTTTAGTACCTGCCCTTTTACCATACAAGCAGCAAGGGAAAGTAATTAAATTTAACAGAGCGATATCTTCCAAATAAAGATATAAAGCAGGTGTTGTTTAAACATATGAGATCAAATCCTGTAGTCCTCAAACAGAACATAGATAAAACGTTCACTGAATTCAAGGATTGCATCATTTGGGTCATGGAGAGGAAGGATGGTGTGAGCAGGAGACATCCACACTCTGCTCCAAACAGAGTTCACACAGCTTGTTGCCAGTCAACACTGGCCCATTCAGAAAAGGAACTCAAAATAAAACAATACAAAATCCAGCCCAAGGCTTATCCTCAATTTTGTATGCTTGCAGGCTTCCTCTCTAAGGATTATTCAGCTCGTAATTTAGGACTTCGCGATAGCCTCTCGTGCCCACCTCCCCCCTCTCCACCTTACATCTGGGTTGGACAACAACCCATTTTAAATGGAGAATTGGCAAAATCCATTAAATATAATCTGGCAGAATAACAGGGTTGGGTTTTCAGGCAGATACTGTCAGACAAGTACAGATAGTGCTGTGGCTTGAGCACAGGACTTGGAATCAGTGTTTCTGGATTTCACCTGGCATTGGCCACTGTTGGAAGACAGGACACTGGGTTGGAAGGACCATTGTTCTGATCCAGTATGGCCATTCTTATGTTCTTAATTGTTTCTCTGCTCCTGCCTGTGTGACCTTAAGAAGACACTTCTTTTTCTCAATCTGTAATAAAGGGAAAATGTGGGGCTAGATTGTGACGTGAACGACTCGTGCGCAGAGGTGTAGAATTGTCATGCATAAAAGCTTGCCAGTTGTGTTTCAGATAGCTTCACCTCTGTGCTTGCAGTATTTTTAGAGAATGTTGCAAATACCAAGGTTAAGATACTTTTGGTATGTAAGGGAGAGATTCTCTCTAATCTTTATATGGGTGCACAATTGGAAAGGAGGGAGTAAGGGGCCTCTATTCCTTATTGTCACCTACATAAATCAAGGACAGAATTCTGTCCTGAAGGCTTCTAAGGGATCCCTCTGAGATGATCCTTCCCTTTTTATGTGTTACATTATATGCAATTTGCACAATCTAGCCCTCGGGTACATTTTTAAGCATTACTATTTATTTTACTACTTTGCCTCCCCGTGGTATTGCAAGACACTGTTCATTGATTTAAAAGCTCTTTGAGATTGTCAGGTGCTATGTAAGTGATAAATATTATTCATTATTAATAATAAATCCACTCTCTATTTTCTCCTTACACAGCTGTTATTTCAAAATGTACTGAAAGCTGCCTTAACTTGCTCTTACCATTACAATAAAAAGCCATTTTCCCAGAAAATTCCTCTACTGCAGCCCATAAGGCATCTTGGTACTATTCACAGGAGCCTCGTTCTCTAAAATACTGTGTAAGAACATAAGAATGGTCATACTGGGTCAGACCAATGGTCCATATAGTCCAGTATCCTATCTTCTGACAGTGGCCAGTGCCAGATGCTACAGAGGGCAAATGAACAGAACAGGGCAAATTATCAAGTGAGCCATCCCCTGTCATCTGGTCTCAGCTTCAGGCAGTCAGAGGTTTAGTGACACCCAGAGCACGGGGTTTCATCCCTGACCATCGCGGCTAATAGCCATTGATGGACATATCCTCCATGAATTTGTTCAATTCTTTTTTGAACCCAGTTATATTTTGGCCTTCACAAAAACATCCCCTGGCAACAAGTTCCACAGGTTGATTGTGCGTTGTATGAAGAAATATTTCCCTATGTTTGTTTTCAACATGCTGCCTATTAATTTCATTGGGTGAAATGGTTCTTGTGTTATGTGAAGGGGTACTAACACTTCCTTATTCAATTTCTCCACACCATTCATAATTTTATAGACCTCTATCATATCCCCTCTTAGTCCTCTCTTTTTCAAGATGAACAATCCCACTTTTTTAATCTCTCCTCATATGGAAGGTGTTCTATACCCCTAATCATTTTCATTGACCTTCTGTGTACTTTTTCCAATTCTTATTTATCTTTTTTTGAGGTGGGGGGTAACCAGAACCACCTGCAGTATTCAAGGTGTGGGCACACCATGGATTTATATGGTGGCATTATGAAACTTTGTCTTATTATCTATCTCTTTCCTAATGCTTCCTAGCATTCTGTTAGCTTTTTGACTGCTGCTGCACATTGAGCAGATATTTTCAGAGAACTATCCATGATGACTCCAAGATCGTTCACATTCAGTGCCACTTTCCTCCTTCCCCCAAGCCTGACCTACTCTGTCATTCTTATATATTTTGTACCTTGGTATTACCATGTCCTATTGATTATCATCATTCCACCAAGTTTCTCTGATGCCTATTATATCAATATCCTCATTTAATGCCAGGCATTCAGGTTCGCCCATCTTAGTATTCAGGTGTTTAGCATTTGTATGCAAGCATTTATAAAATGTGTTAGTATTTAATTGTTTGCCTTAATCTTCTCCTCTTTAGTAGTATATAGAATTTCTCCTTTAATAAATCCTCCCCCAAGGGATGTCTCTGTCTGAACTGTGGGCTCCCCCACAACTGTTGGCTTTTCCCCAGCCCTTAGTTTAAAAACTCCTCTGACCTTTCATAGCCCACTGTACTTTAGAGACACTATGTAGCCCTAGTGTACTTTAGAGACTAGCAATATAGCCCTCACAACATTTCAAATCTAAAACCCCAGTTGTTTCCCCCTTTTTAGTTGCTTTAAAAGTAAAAGTTGCCATTTGCTAGTGAGGAAGTTACTTTTTTCCCCCCTTTTGTTTATTGTTTAAATATTTTGTACCCCATTACTCCTAATGAGGTTGGAAACCTGAGGTTGCATTAGGGAGGAAAAAGTTCAGCTTTAATTGAATACGCACATTGCGTGTGAGCAATTTGTATTCAAATAAGGCCTGATTCAATGCTCACTGAACACAATAGAACAGAAAGTGAAGAAAAATGTATCCTGTTATGAAGCTGCACCAGAAATTTAGATAGACACCCAAGAATGTTTGTACTTCCAACAGCACAAGGCCTAGGGTTTCCAGACGTCTGGTTTTCGACTGGAAGGCCTTGTCGAAAAGGAACCCTGGCAGCTACGGTCTGCACTGCTGACCGGGCCACTAAAAGTCCAGTTGGTGACGCAGCAGGGCTAAGGCAGGCTCCCAGAAGTGGCTGGCATTTCCCTCCAGCTCCTACGTGCAGGGCAAACATAAGTTATTTGCAATTTCCTGTTTTATTTCAGCTGGAGAATGTAGTTCTGTGTCTCTGTTTGGGGCTACGTGAAGCTATAAATGTGGTGCGCACCTAGGCTCACCGAAGCAATTCAAGATGGGACCTCTCACAGCATGCAGGCAGCAGTGGCTTCTTCAGTGCCTCTCAAGCCAAGAGGGATCTATAGTAGGAGGTGACTATCTCTTTAGATGGATACTTCCCTAAGGTATCTGAGACATTTAGTTCTATAAGGAGGGACTGGAGAATGGAGTGATGAAGACTAATTCTACAATGAGCACACTACAACTGGTTCCTCCTGTCCTCTCTACTCTGTATCTCTGTATGAGACTTCAGCAGTCGGCCAAAATTAGGGTACCCATTTAGGTTAACCCCATCACTGCTCTTCTCCCACCTTGGCCTTCTCTTCCTCAGCAGTGGATCACTGTGTTATAAGATTGCCCTCCTCTCCATCAGACAACCAGGTGGAGAAATCAGCTGACCTATTCTGCATTCCTCAGCAATGATATTTGCCACCATTTTCAAAGCTCATGTCTCCCTAGTGAGACTAGGCAGAAGGGTTGCACTTATACAAAAGTGTGGTGTCAACAAGCTAAGACGATGGAATGACCTCTTTTCTTTGTTCTCACCATTGGTGGACATTGCTTGAACACGCTGGGCCCAGTTCACCATTGCCTTGCACCTTGCAGCCATTTTACACAAGGGCAAAATGAATGTAAAAGTTTACCTTTTTGATGGGGTAGTGTGTTACACTGACTTTGCACTGGTGTAAATGACAACTGGAGATGTAAAGCAATGGTGAAATGGGCCTGCTATGGCTATCAACCTAGCTGTATATGTGAACTTCAGTTACATGGATACATTTGCTCATACAGTTCAGTGAAGAGTTGAACTCTGCCAGATGTTCAGATGAAATTGTACAATGTTCTTGGACACAGGGTGCTAGGAGGCTGGGACTGTACACAGTGTCTCTGAGGTGCAGCAAACTTAACGCCTGCAAGTGCACCTGCATTTGACTCGCAGGAAGCAATCGCTGGAAAGTCAGCTGGCTGATGGTTTAGGCAATTTAAGGTGTAATTAGATTTATAATTGAAAATTTGCCTTGTGTAGCCTGAATTGAGCAAAGTAGAATAAACCAACCAATCTTTAACTCAGCTTGATCTTTGTTCCAGCCCATTGCTAGCCATGCTCAGCAGCTATTTAAAAAAGATAATACTACACCGTTCCACTTACAGACAGACAGACACTCCCCACTACTAAAACAATTCATCTCTAGGTGGGGATATGAAAACTGCTTTTTTCATTACACAAATACCTACTATCATATTATTCATAGATTTCATAGATTCTAGGACTGGAAGGGAGGTCATCGAGTCCAGTCCCCTGCCCGCATGGCAGGACCAAATACTGTCCAGACCATCCCTGATAGACATTTATCTAACCTACTCTTAAATATCTCCAGAGATGGAGATTCCACAACCTCCCTAGGCAATTTATTCCAGTGTTTAACCACCCTGACAGTTAGGAACTTTTTCCTAATGTCCAACCTAGACCTCCCTTGCTGCAGTTTAAGCCCACTGCTTCTTGTTCTATCCTTAGAGGCTAAGGTGAACAAGTTTTCTCCCTCCTCCTTATGACACCCTTTTAGATACCTGAAAACTGCTATCATGTCCCCTCTCAGTCTTCTCTTTTCCAAACTAAACAAACCCAATTCTTTCAGCCTTCCTTCGTAAGTCATGTTCTCAAGACCTTTAATCATTCTTGTTGCTCTTCTCTGGACCCTTTCCAATTTCTCCACATCTTTCTTGAAATGCGGTGCCCAAAACTGGACACAATACTCCAGCTGAGGCCTAACCAGAGCAGAGTAGAGCGGAAGAATGACTTCTCGTGTCTTGCTCACAACACACCTGTTAATACATCCCAGAATCATGTTTGCTTTTTTTGCAACAGCATCACACTGTTGACTCATATTTAGCTTGTGGTCAACTATAACCCCTAGATCCCTTTCTGCCATACTCCTTCCTAGACAATACAAAAGTATTTGTTCACTTTTCACACTTCATGTAGTCTCATGTTTCCCCTGTCTACCTCCTCCTCCATAATGTTTTATCCCATTGGGAATGAGAAGAGCAGGATGTAGTGAAGGGTGGGAAGCATTTTTTATTGGGCACAGCTCAAAATTCTGTTTCACTGAGGTGATGTGAGAAGCTGAAGAGACAAATTCACAGTCAACGATCTCCACACAATTCAACTCTGAAGCACATATAGCCGTGTGGTACTGCTCCCATTCAGTAGGACCAGGACAGTTCCCATCATCAGTACAAGCTTGCAAGAGTACTTAGTACAGGGGTTGGCATAAGTTTTGAGAGATGGAAACATGAACATTTGAGAAAAGAGTATGCTCCTCCTTCTGTCCCCTCAAATCACCTGGTGGTTGTTTTGTGCCATTGTAGAGCTTCCAGGTGGGGAACAGGGAATAAGGGGACAGTTAATAGGAGATAGCGGCGGAGTTGTTCATTGTGCACTTCAAGGGAACTTTTACAAGTATGGGGAAAAAACCCTGTTAGAATGAACCACAACAATGTGAGTTGGGCCTGAACCAAAAGAGATAACTGAGTAGAGGAAATGACAGTTTAAAGAGTTTGATCTCTCAATCCCTTGGAAGGGATCCCTTATGAGATGATGCTGATCAGTGTTTGCCGTGTGATGTGCACAAAGCGAGGTTGGGAAATAATCGGTTTCTTGCAAAATGCTTTTGTTTCCTGACACGTTTTTCATGTGCAAAAACTAGGCCGTGAGAATGGTTTGAATAAATTTTTGAATCTATGATAGCTGTTTCATTTTCAATTAGAACACGTATGAGCAGAAAATGTGTATAACTTCAAATACCTCTTATGTGTTACTTTTAGGTGGCTGACAGGTGGGTCTATTCAGTGAGTAAAAAAGAAGAAAGCCTCTTGGGTTATTTAAAATCCTTGTTGAAGTCATAGATGTTTTAGAATAATAACATAATGATTTGCATATTTATTTAAAATTGTATGCTATTGGGACTTCACTGTACAAAATATGTAATGAACAAATGCTTGTGCTGTCTATTTGGGAGGTAAAATTTATGTCTTATAACAGATGTCAGCTAAAGTTGTCATTTTGTGACAGTACATTCCTTTCTAATATAACATTCATGACAACGAGACCATTTTTAGAACAGCTGGGATCTACTTGTGTTTTAGAGCACCTCGAATCTTTATGGATTCCCAGAAGTCATGCATCTTTCAGCTTTTCCATTGCATAATTTCCACCAACAATTTATTTCAGGCCTACAAAGGATTTTCAATAATATTCTGCCATTCAGACAGAACTGAACCAATATTGCCAAGCCATTTTTTTTTTTGGAGGGGGGAGTGGCAATCTCTAACTGTCATGTTTATGGTTAAAAGCTTTTAAGTAAGTCTCTAGCTCTAATGGTTCTGGTGAACAGCTTGAAAAAGTGATCTGAGTGCAGTCTTAAAAATCTCTCTGTTTCTCTCTCTTTCTATGTCTATAAACAGAATTCAGATAAACAACTTGAAATGTGTTTTTTTTTTAAACACCTCATGCTTTTTAACCCAATTTTATGATTTTTTGGAGCCTGACTCGTTGTTTCTGACTGATTGGTGTTGGCAATACAACAAACTGAAGCACAGAAGGAAAGTATTCTTGAGGCATATGAAAGCAAGACCTGCACCTTTCCTAAACTGGCCAATATCATTGTCCTTTTGTTGGTGTTTAAGTCTCAGAAGTGCCATCTCATTCCCACCCCCAACCCTCAAAAGAGTATCAGAAGTATCAGTGGATGATCATTAAATAGGAGCAGAGATGATGGTTGGCTGAGAGAATAGGCACAAGGCCCTGCACATCACTAAGGGTATGTCTACACCCAGCCGCTAGTTCGGCAGCTGGGAATCGAAGTTCTGGGTTTGACTTATCGCGTCTTGTCTGGACGCGATAAGTCGAACCAGGAAGTGATCGCCGTCGACTGCTGTACTCCAGCTATACGAGAGGAGTACCGCGGCGTCGACGGGGGAGCCTGCCTGCCGCATGTGGACCGAGGTAAGTTCGAACTAAGGTACTTCGACTTCAGCTACGTTATTCACGTAGCTGAAGTTGCGTACCTTAGTTCGAATTGGGGGGTAAGTGTAGACCAGGCCTAAGCTGGAAACATATAAGTACATCACTTAAGCCCCATTCTAAGTCTGTGGACTGATTCAGCAACGAGTGGGGAGAACAGTTGCTGTCACCAAGGTCTTTGCCTCAGGTGTTTGTGTAGAACAAGGAATTAGAATAATTTAGCATGATCAGAAAGGAAACAGAAAATACTCCTGTTTTGAGTCTCAGCCCAATCTCTGAACCCTGCATGTGGTGCCTTCCCAAAGATCTTGGGCCGGGTCCTCAGCTCATATAAATCAGTGCAGTGCCAGTGAAGTCAGAGGATGATAACCTAGCGCCTTCTCTCTGTCCATTCAGAAATTTTTTCCTCTGTGCATCTGAAGAAAGGGAGGGGGAAGCTGAGCTATAATTAACCCTTTGTTCACTAGGGACCAAGCAGAGCCCCTGAACCCTGTCACACCCAAGTTAAAGGCTTGAGTGGGCCATAGAGCTTTGTGTTGGCCCTCCACACGGGTGGATTTCACCCACGTTGGCTATATAGACGTGCACTTCCCAGAGTGTGAGGATTTACCCTCTGACTCATTTAGCCAGCCAGTAAGTCTTAACCACAAAGCTTTGATTTGAAAATTATCTTAACATAGGCTTTAGGTACAGCTTTCAGCTGCTTTCTAAGTCAGGGAGTCAATTTGCAAATCTGCGAAAAGATTTACAGATTACACCATATATGTTAACACAGTGATTTTGAACAGTACAAATCCTTACTTAACACTTGACATACAAGTTACTTGTTCCTAAGTCAGGAGCTCTGTGATCACGGTAAGGCTTTCCTTTGCATTTTAATATCTGTCCTTTTCAGGTCAGGTTCTGTTTTTATGATTTTTTCCTACAATGCTTACATTGTAGAAGTTACTTCTTCGAGCCTCCGTTTTTCATCACTTCCTCAGGACAAGAGGGTTCCGAATACTAACTCTATCCATTCACTCAAGTAGAGAGAGAAGGACGATGGAATTTATCCAATAAACTTACTGTTCAGAGCAGTATTTCTATTCTACTCCACTGCCCCCCTAACAAATACAAAGAAGGAGTTAAAGAGGAAATGAAGTGACAGATCACAACTGGGTGCTAAGCATAACACCTACTCCTGCAGTGTTTGGCCACAACCAGTCACTCACTGTTGCTTAAACAATTGTTTTGTAATTTTTTGGGTTTTTTTTTTACAAAACTAATGACAGCAGAATGACAGGCATCATTTATAGCACTTAAAGTGCTGTTGTGGGTCTTCTGCTGTCTTTTTATTTGGCAAGAAAGTAATACTAGTTATATTTTTGCATTTTGTTTTGAGGCTTTTGGTCCAATGAATCAACACTATAATTAGAGGATCCTCAGAATGGGAGTGGGTCAAATGCATGGAAGACATTAGAGAAATTATAGGCCATGGCCCCAGTAGTTCAGTGTTTTTCACAATATATCTACAATAAAGTTTTAAAAATCTCTTAACCTCTATTTAAAACAAATAATAAATGGAAGGTGGTCTTGTGGCTAGGGAGGTGGACTAGGACTCAGCAGATCCCAGTACAACTTTCGGCTCTGCCACAGACTTCCATTGTGACCTTGGCAAAATCAGTTAATCACTTTGTGTTTCAGCCCCCATTTGTTATGGCTTGTCTACATGATGATGTGTTGCATGACCGTGTGTGACTCTTCAGCTGCATGGAACCTGCTACTGCGCACTAAAAATTCCGTAGTTCACTTTGACCTGCTGATTGAAACATCCTTTGTTAACTTTTCCTCGTTATACATTTTAAAGTGTAAATAACTCTATGCTATTAGTGAAAAACATTTCCTGAAATGCATATTATAATGTAGTGAAAGAACTGTGGTCACAAAAGTGCTGCCATGCAACCAAAGTGTCATCTGATCATATGCTGGTTGCTCACTATTGCTATCTGCAAATGCATGCTATTCCATCTCTTGGATGATGATTGCGGGATGAGGGAAGATTTGGTCCTGAATTTCTTGACTGCCTTTCCTTCTGATTCACCTGGGTTTGTGTCTATCATTTGCAAACCGGAGTGTGCAGCTAACTTCAGAATAAATTCAATCTGACAACCAATTCTTGGTGGTACTGATAAAATTGAATATATGTGAACTATGTTAAGATGGAAAGAAAGTAGTCGGATCTTATACATGCCATAAGGCCCAAGAATCCTTCCAGTAGCCATCATGTAGAAAAGAGCTGGGCAAAGCTCAACACCTTCTGGAAAAGCAGAAGTGGAAAAGAGAAAGATAAACAGAGTACTGTGGCAATTGTAAGAAGGCAGAAGCTCCATTGTATGTGTTGATGAACTATTTCTATAAAGTCTTTTTCTAACCTTTTTATAGATTCTGCTTCTAAGCTAAGCACTCCATCAACAAAATAAAGTATGAGAACAAACTATGATTTTGACACAATTAAAATGTCAACTTTCCATATTAACTGGAGCCAATTCTCTTTTCAATTAAGTCAAGCATCACTCTATATTGTAGGTTTGGTCTGTTTTCCTTCACTCTTGTTCAGTGGTTTATTTTAACTCCCCCATTTTTTCCAAGAATAAAGAAGGAAAACTTCTTGTTAACTATAGAGAGCATACAACCACTTCACTACTTTGTCATTTAGAATGACAATGAAAGGAAAAGATGCTGTTGCATCTGCTACCAATGGCCTGCAAGAGAATGAGTAACTGATGCAATGCCTAAGCTGGAAACATATAAGTACAGTGCAATTCCAACACAATTATGAGTTGTCATTCGTGACCCAATCTAGGGAATAAAAATGGAAACAAAATTGTCTGAATTAGAAGCATCAGCTGAATTTTAATGTGGAAGCTGTAAGTTTAAGTGGGGAATTAAATGGATGAAATACTGGGATATCATATTATTATCCTCAACTGCAAACATCAAAGAATACCCCTCTAACAACAATGGCTGCTGGGCAATGAGGTGGATGACAGGGATGTAAGATTTTTATTAGATCTTATTTAAACACCCTTTGATACATGGTGGGGATTGTTTTTGTTCTGTTCTATTTTTTGATAAATGGTTTGTGAAGTGAATGCTGGTTATGGGCCAGTCCTGCAACCCTTTATCACTTGGGTAGCTTCTCTGACTCTGTGTGGTTGAAGGTAGGCCTTGATGGCTTACTGTCATTTGTTGAGGACCTGTAGCAGGGCACATTTCTCTCCTGCCTTCTGGCACCACAGAACTTGCTCAGACTCCATTGGTTGGATAGCTACACCATGTGCTTACGTTCTTTCCACCAATGCCTCTACAGTTTTGTGCAGCAATACTATTTACAACATCTCTTGTATCCTCAGCTCTTTTCTCTGGGTCCTAGAGGAGAAGAGATTTCCCTTCCTGGAGATGTCTGACTCTGGGATCAGATAGCCCTACTCTCTCTTGCACTTCCTTCCTGTGCCCTTTTTATCAGTCTTCAGCTGATGGGCTAATTGATCTTTTAGCTCACCCAGCCTGCCAGGCATATTAGCTAATTAAATTCCACTCCCCAGTCAGACCTTCTGGGGAAGTTAATTAGTGCCAGAGTGATCAGAGTGCCAGTTCACCAGATACCTGTCTTCGTTCTGTCACATGACCTTAAAGGGGGCATGCAACTTGCTGAGTAGATCCATCTGACAGCTCAGCAACATAGTTGTTGGCAGAGAGAAAAAAACCTTATTAGGGCCACTAGAAAGGAATAGAGAAGGACACAACTTCCCTCCCCATTTTATTCACTTAGTCAGCAAAGTACTTTTTTTTTTCCTAGATGGGGGAGGTATGATATTTATTGGAGCAATTCTAGTCTCTTGCCCTCTTTGTGACAGCTTTGTGTGGCTTCTATAACCCCAGGCTCATGGTAGCCTCAATGAATCATGTGTGGAGGGGTTGCAGGCCAGGATCCATGAAAGGCTGCTTGAAGGTATTGGAAGCTCATTTGAAAGTTCTGGCACATGTCGTCAGGTGGCACTGTTACATGAAGTCTTCCAAGTTCTTTTTCATAGTGTGTGAGCAAGTTTTTAGTTTGGAAGAAATACTTGTATATTTCTGGGTAGAGAAAAGCAGTGTCAAGCTTCAGGAGAGTTTGTTCTCTGCCTTAATCTGTGTAGCTAGCGTACATTCTTGGTCTCAAAGTAGCTTCATGGGAAGTAGGCAATGGTATGTGGGCTGAGATTTACTGAAGAGAAGAATGCCTGAATTCTGTTTGTGATCACGTCTGGTCCAGAGCTGATGTATATGTGTAAATAAAGCAAGTTATGCTTAGAAAATTCCCAGACATTGTCACTGATTTCTCATTCACTGGGAAGCTGACCTGCAAGACCCCAGACATCTGATATTGCTCAGCAAAGGGGTGATATTGGTGTTAGGAGAATGAGCAACAATACCATCTCTAAGACTTTGACAGTGACCCAGTTGAAGAACCTTTTTTGCTCCCCCTTTTTCAGTGATCTGAATAACTTCAGGATTGGTCAGGCCAGTGTGGACTTCAGACATACAGGAATAGAGGTTAACATACCCTGTAGTCCCATATAAAACTCAGACCCTACTGGAGATGCAACAAGAGGAATATTAGAAGGTGTTATGTTTGAGAAAGAAGGATTACTGATGCAGCCTATTAGTCACGTCAGATCTTTCCTGCAATATGAAGACTCTTCCTTTAAAAGGTAGCAGTGCAGTTGTATCTTTTTTCCAGCTCATTGAATTATAGACTATTACTGCAATTAGTATATTTTCTTATACTTACTTTTGGACCGTAAAGTTCAACCATTTCAACCACTATAAAAAAAAATTAGGAAGCAATATATTAATGTTCAGGACTGTGGTAGGACTGCTGCCTGTTAAAATATTTTCAGCTCATGGCGGTACTTCAATCAATCATTCTTCTGTTTGTTCTCCTTAACTGACAGATCCATTTTTCCCCCCAGTGGAGAATCATCCTTTGAATGTTTTTATATCCTATCCACACTATTTTTTATTCCACTTGGTTTATTTGATTAGCAGTACTTCATCTATACATAATTTGTATTCTCTCTCTTTGGGAGAATGAGGAATATAACCTATATCAAGGTGTAGGTCATGGGGATCAGTTGAGAGGTGGTGACACATTTTGTGTCCAATGCAGTCAGTGCATGATGTACTGAGAAAATCTAGGTGCTTTCTGATGTCAATTTTGTTTTACATAACAAATCATTGAATTGTTTCCCCAAATATACATGACAGTGGAATTTTCCTGAGATTACCTCCTTTATGGCTTGATCTAAAGCCCCTCAAAGTCAATAAGAGTCTTTCCATTGAGTTTTATGGGCTTTGAATCAGGCCTGTTAGGGCTTGATTCTGCAAGATGTTGAGCACTCTTAGCTTCTGTGGAAGTTAATGGTTTACTCATCTCTTGGCCAGAGACGTTGCTTTGTGTTTCCTAAGTGTCCAAAGTACAGATTAGTGCCTATATGAAGTTGGGGGGGCTCTGAAGGAGGAGGATACTTGGGAAAGGTTTTATTGCCATTTTGTGGGTTGTACTTGTTCTATGGCTAACTAGGAAACTCAGACATCTCACTTACACTTCATTACATTTTAACTATACCATAAAAAGGAACCGTGTGACATTAATTGAGTCCCTTATTACTATAAAATTCTTAACATCCAGCAGTTGAAATATTTCCATAAGAGAGATTTCTTTTAATAGAGAAAGAGATTAATAGGCTGTTTTGAGGGGTTAGTGAGCCATCTCTACCTCTTTTTCCTCCGTCCGTATAATTGGGTTAATTAAAGTTTATATGTTCAAAGAGTTGCACAAAGTTCTGCATAAGATCTGATTTCACATCACCATGATTTGCTTAGACAGAAGTAAGTTACAAGAGTGCACATATAGTCCTTACATGTATTTTGAAAAAAAAAAATACTGTTTTAGTGATTGAGTGAAGGAGCATGTCAGCTGCAGTTAGAAAGAAATGTTAAGAACCAGGAGCATGGGCAGAAATTTAACTTTGACCCATTTTGGGGGTGCACATTTTGTGCCGCCTCCCCCACCTCCACCCTCACCCTAGTCAGAGCTCACTCTTCCCTCTCTTCCGCCCCCATCCCGGTTCTGGCAGGAGCTCGCTCTCTTCCCCACAGCCCTTGGGCTGAGAGGAGCTTGTTCTCCCCACCGCCTCATCCCTGGGCCGGAGGAATTCTGTGCCCCTGTCAATTATTGGGGGGGGGGCCCGTGTGCCTGCTTCCTCCCTCCCTCTCCCCCCCCCTCCAGTGCACACCTCTGCCAGGAACTAGAGTGAAATGGACAAGAAAAATATCAAGTATAAAAATTCAAAATTTGATTTACTCAACTATAGCATTAATATGATCTGGTGGAGAAGGTCCTTCAGGTTTCAAATATCTTCCACCATGACTTGAAGGGAAAAAAAGCTCAAACAATACCATTCATGCCTCATTATTTATATTTATCTGCAAAGGTGTGATTCTCCACTTCTGAATCAGCAGTAAATTGCATTGACATAATCCATTATTAGATGCACAGGAAGTATTAGAGAGGGAAAAAAATAACTTCAACTCCCATTTGAAACAAAGGAAAATTCAAAAGAGTAGCCTTTATTGAAGTTAGCACCTTTCAGGATTTGATTGATGGCTGATGAAGAAAGAAATCTTATTTCCAAATGTCTGATGGATAGGTGATAAGCTTTTGGGAGCAGGGAGTATCTTTTTATTTTGTGTTTATACAGCACCTAGCAATATAAATAAACAGCACTAGTAGTATTTATTATTTGTGTTACCATAGCACCAATAAGCCATGGTCATGGACCAGGATCCCATTAGGCTAGTCACTGTACAAACACAGAAACAAAAGAAAGTTCCTGTCCCAAAGAAATCAGCCTCAAACAAAAAGCCTAGGTCTGAATACTCGTCCTCTTAGGTGGATCTGGATAAGAACTTTTCAACTTATCCCTGACTCTTTTTTATAAAGCTGCGGAGAATAAAGAATTCTTGTTAATTTTATTTTAGTAAGGTGTTTGTTCAATGTTATTGATACAGTATTTCACACGTGTATCACTATTTTATAATAATACCGCAGCAAAAAGCATTATTTGCATGTTAAATGGACTTCACTCCACTCATAGCATGTAACAGCAACATAGTATAAACAATAGTTTATATGAAAGTAGTATAAATAATCTAAATACTGCTTGCTAACTTCGTAACAGACAAATAGGGATAAAATACTGAAATTATTCTCTGGGCCACATTTTCAAAGGTGGCAAGACCAAAATTTGCATGCACACCTATTTAATGTGCAAAACCATTGTTTCTCTGTGCAAATAGGTACTTACATGTTTGTCCATTTTGTGTGTACAACATAGATGCCAGACATTCCAAATTTAGCTCCCTGAATCTGTAACAGACCCTGTGGGAGATTTGCTATAATTTTTTTAAATCTATATTGGCCCCAATCCAACTCCTATTGAAATTAATTGAAAGACTCCGGTTAGTCCTTTTGTTCCTGTACTATTTTAAATACAGAAATATAGCTTAATTTCATGGTACGGACCTATTCTTTGGCAAACTCAGACTGTAGATAGTTTGTTGGAGTAATGTAATTTGCAGTAATCTATACAGTTTTCATAGAAATATTTTTTCAAGAAGAAGCTGTCTAAACTTGTTTGGTCATAATGACTGTTTTCATAAGAGCGAGCCTGCTCTTACATCAATCTGACTCTTTCCGCTAAGTGGATGCGGGAAAGAGAGCAAGTTATTGTTTTGCCAGAGAGCTAGCAGCCTGCCAAATTACTTCTCCATTATTCATGACTATTGTGATGGGGCAAGGCCAGATGGCTACAGTAAAATAGTGAGGAACAGGTATGTTAGCCCCAGGTTAAACAAATCCCTGGTACCATGGTAACCAAATGGCAGTTGCTCCAGGTTAATCAAGACACCTGGGGCCAATTAAGATCCTTCTAGAAGGCAGGAGAGACAGCTAAACTGATTGGGACACCTGAAGCCAATTAAGGACTGGCTGGAACTAGTTAAAAGCCTCTCAGTTAGTCAGTGTGGGGTGGGTGTCAAGAGCTATAGGAGGGAGCTGTGCTGTTGGAGGAACGAAGTAGTACGAATCCATATCAGGTGCAAGGAAGGAGGCCCTGAGGTAATTGTGAAGAAGATATTGAGTGGGGGCTGCTGTGGGGAAGTAGCCCAGGGAATTGTACATGCCCTATTTCCAAAAGTCAGCTTTCATAGCTGCTAAGTTTAGGGTCCCTGGGCTGGAGCCCGGAGTAGAGGGTGGGCCCGGGCTCCCCCCTCTCCCTGCCCTGATTAATCACTGATACTGGGAGACAACAGAGACTGTGTGAGGGAGGGTTGTTTCTCCTCACCTCCCTTGCTGGCTTATGATGAAAATGGCTCAGTAGACTGTGACCCTTGCCTCTAGAAAGAGAAGGGTTATGTGGAGGGTCACAGTGAGCCTCTGAGGCTAGCAAAAATCCGTCAGGAAACGGAGGACCCACGGAGTCAAGGCCAGAACTTTGTCACACTATAGATTATGGGTAAAAAGAAATCCCCAATAAAGCTGTTTTATCTTGGCTAGTACTTTACAAAGCAAAGCTACACGTCAGTTACTCCTAGTGAAATCTCCCTGTGAGAAAAATGTTAAATGGATATCTGGAAATAGTCTGATAGTTCTATATACATTAGGTGAGATTTCCAGAAGTTCTCAGCATTAATTCTCTTTGCCCATTTTAGTCATTAATGCTTTTGCAAATATCATCATTGGCATTTTTATTTGTTTGCCATGCAACACTAGAAAAACTGTTTATTGTCATTATTTATGCAGGTATGGTTTTATCTTTTCTTGGTTACTCCATGTTTCTGGCCATGTGTGTTTGCATTCTGTTAATAAACAAACACACACACACAAACACACTGCAATCTAAAAGAGTTATGGGAGGTGGATGAATGTTTGTGGTTGGCAGTCAGTTTTAACAGTTCTGTGTAATTATTGATTACAGTGATGGTTTTAATTACTGGAAGGGCACTCAGAATATAGGATCCACACGTCTAGTATCTAGAATTTTAAAAAAGAATACTCAAAAAATTAAATTGAAAACAATTACATACAGAGGTCACCATTAAAGAATCAAAATTTAGCTAGAATTAGCCACACGATGGTCCTTAGAATATTTAGGAAAATAACCTGGAACAGCTAACCTGACTTATGGGTTGATAGCTTGTTTTATGTATTAAAAATGTTCTGCTATTAAAAATTATAAATGGTGAGTTTTCAATAGCAACCACTAGGAGAATGTTTCATTTTCGGCTGCCATCATATTTTTAAAATAATGATACTCAGTTCTCAGAATGCTTTACCAAAGAAGATAAGTATCATTACTATCCCCATTTTTTCAGTTAGGCAAAGAGTTGAAGTGACTTACTCGGGATTATAGAGTTGGTTAGTAGCAGATCTGGATATAGAATACTAGACTCCTAATCGTGATTCCATTGCTTCTCACTGGACCTTCCTGTTTGCTAAGTTAGTAAATGTACTGATCTGCTACATGAATTGAGGGATTATGACATTGAGAAAAGTTGACACACTAGTTCACAGTATTGATTTATTCCTTCACATTTTCTTTTTTTGTAAATTACTAAATTATGTACTAGAACACGATAGTACAGCAGCGTTGTGCCTCAAAATGTAACAGAATATGTTATTTACAGGTCAGAATGCCGCTACAGTATCTCAAACTCAGTTCAGAGCAGCTGTTTGGTGTTGAAGAGTAAAAGCTGTTTCTCTAAAGACAACAATCATGTTAAAAATGTGACTTCATAAAATGTTCTTATATGTCGTTACCTTTGGGCTTTCTACATTTTGGGTCTCTCTTTTTGTCCTGAGGATTTAATTGTTGTAAGTTGTATACACTCACTTCTCATAAATATATGATTTGTTATATGTAGCGTCAGCTGAAGAAGGCATTCAGGGAACTGCCATTTTTAATTACTTTGTACTTCCCATTGCTGACCACTAGTTGTTGAAATCTAGGAACAAAGAATGTAGTCCCATTTATAAGATGAGGGACTGTATCCTGGGAAGCAGTGACTCTGAAAAGGATTAAAGAGTCATGGTAGATAACCAGCTGCACATGCACTACCAGTCAATTGCTGTGGCTAGCTAAAAGGGCAGACACCGTCTTTGGATGTATAAAGAGAAGAGTATCAACTAGGAGAAGGGAAGTGTTATTTTATCTGCATACAACATTAGTGAGACCATTACTGGAATAGTGTGTCCAGTTCTGGAGCCCACCATACAACCTCATTTAAAGAGTATTTGAAAAACTGAAAGTGGTTAATAAAAGAGCTAAAAGAGGTCTGGAAAACATGCCATATAGTGACAGACTAAGGATGGTCAATCTGTTTTGTTTATCAAAGAGACAGCTAAAAGGTGACTTGATGACAGTCTACAAGCGCCTACATGGGGAAGATATTTCTGATGATAAACAGCTCTTTCATCTAGTGGAAAAAGGCATAACAAGATCCAGTGGTTGGAAGCTCAGGCTAGAAAAATTCAGCCTAGAAATAAGTTGCACAATTACCCATTGGAACCATTTACTCTGAGAATGTGGTAGTCTTTAAGTCCAGACTGATTGTCATTCTAAAAGAAACGCCATAGCCCAGAGAGGTTATGAGCTTAATAAACAAAATTACTGAGTGAAATTCTACAGGCTGTGTTATGTGGGAGGTCAGACAAAATGATCATAATTGTTTCTTCTGATTTCAAATTCTATTAATCCAAAAGAATTTGTTTAAAACAATAATGGGGAGGTTACTTTTTTATAATTATGTCTCTCTTTTTTTTAGAAATAAAAATTAATTAAAAGCAGTAACTGCCAGAGACTTAAAGCTATGGAAGCCCCTTCCAATCAGGGGTTCAACCAAAAAGTAAAACTTCCTACCAGTAGATGTAGAGACAGATAAAAACATGTAAATACAGTGCACTGTGTCTCTTATGATATTATTTATGTTGCAGTACAGCTACAGTGTGACACTTACCTTTCAAAACTAAGAGACACTGCCCCAGTGTCTTCTCTGCCATGAGGAGCTTACATTCAGAAAGGCAATAAAGGATGAAAGGTGGGTGAAAATGATGCAACAAATAGCAGAGTGACAGGCATACATATTGTAAGTTTCAAAGGTTTTTTAGTTTGTTTTTATTTTGTATGCTCTCCTACCTAGGGATATAAACTAGCTCATTTCTTGGAGGTGTTGCAGGAATGGATCTCAAGGTGTGTTTTGAATGATGAGATGATAGTGACCAGGAATGTCAGGCTTTCAAGGAATAGTGCACAACATGGAAGAGGGCAATAGACACAGTTATGGAGATGTCAGATAAATAATGCAGTAAGGTTGGAATGTTTTGCTAAATAGAAGATGCAAAAATGACTCTGTTTCACTTAATAGTTATCATGATTCTCCTTCTAGTAAGTAGAGCCAGGGCTTTCAGTGCTCCAAGGCTATTTGCTGCTGAGTCTGACTCCCAGGCCAATTGGCTCTCCGGGAGTTTAGAAGCTTTGAGGTCCTAGGCCATGGTGCAGTCTGCATGGCTGAACTATTCTGGAGCTTGCAGTCCCCATGATACCCAGCAGCTGACCTGTTCCATGTCAGTTTCACCCATGCTAGTTGGTGGACATCAGTGAAACTGACGTGAATCATGTCAATTTCACTGGGCAGCTGCAGGGGATTCCCAAGAGCATATTTCATTTTGAATGTTTCCGAAAATATTTTTTGTGGCATTTCTGGTTTGCAGGAAATTGAAAAAATAACATTTCCCGTGAACTGAAAATTATGAATTTTGGGTAGCTTTACTACTAAGGCAAAGTTTTTGGTGCAAACAAATCAGTGGTGCTTGCTAATTGAAAGGGGAAGTTATTGAGATAAATGGTTATTTCTTTACCTCTAGGTTGCTGGCTTGAATCTGGCCCCGGTTGGTAGTTACCAAGAGTGATTGCCATCTGATATCTGTCCAGTGGCCTATGAAAGCTGAGCTGGTGGTCTGAATTTGGGCCTACATTACAAACAGCTCCCCACCTCACGTCTCCTCTCCCCCTTTTCCACCACACAATTTCCAGAATTGGCTGTTAGAAATAAGATGATTTACTTATAAAGTAAAAGATCCTAATAACATTATGTTTTCATTAGATTTTGCACAGATGCAAACTCAGGAATTGCACAAGAATCCTTTTGCTTAGTTGCCCTTTTATTTCACAGAAAATAGTGTAATTCTTGAAGTGTAGAAGAACTTACAAGACTGAAACCAAATGCCAAGGCAATATTATCTACTCTGCTTGTATGGAAACTGATCAGTTAATGTATCGCACAAGCCCTTTAAAATTAATCAGATAACTACTAGAACTGAAAATTCCTCCTCCTTCTCAAATCTGCAAATCTGAAAGATTCCTATGACCTTTAAATTACTGAGTATTCACAAAAAATTGCTCTTACCATTTTTCAAGGGAGATATGGTTGTGCATATTTGAATATATGCAGATAGTGAGACTCGCTGGTGCCTATCAAATTAGCTGTGCAGTTCAAATCATTAGCATTGCAATTAAGGATGGTTGATCTGGTTTTGATAAAACAATATCTCTAAATCTCTGTTTCTTAGACTTGAATAGGACCAGTTTTTAGGTTCTGTTTTGAAAGGATGAGGTAACTTTTTTTCTGGGTGCACCTTGCTCGATTTCAGCTGGGACCAGAAGATACAAATAACGTGAAAATAGCTTTTTGGTGCGTCACTGGCAGTATTGGAACATAAGTCTGTTCTCGTGACAATTTTAACTCAGTTTTGCAGACACAATAGGTTTGGTTAAAAAGCTGAGCATGAGAGGAAAGACTTTCAAAGGTATAAATGGAAATTAGGCACCCAACTCTCGTTGACTTTCAGTGGGAGTTGGGCACCTAACCACCAGGGCCGGCTCCAGGGTTTTTGCCGCCCCAAGCGGAGGGAAAAAAAAAAAAGCCGCAATCGTGATCGGCGGCAGCTCCACCGCGCCGCTTTCTTCTTCAGCGGCAGGTCCTTTTCTCTGCCCCCGAAGAGCCCGACATGCCGCCCCTTCCCCTTGGCCGCCCCAAGCACCTGCTTGCTGGGCTGGTGCCTGGAGCCAGCGCTGCTAACCACCCTTTGTGCCTTTGAATATGTCCCACTAAAATGTTGATTCCAACTGAGCTAACTTCCCAACTGCATTATTATTTGTAACTGTGTTTATTTTGAATATGAATACAGCAGGCTCACCCTGAAAGGGAAAAACATTTCCTTATATTTTGGCTTGTAGGATCATTTATGTTATGCAAACCTAAAGAGAGTGATCCTGCACTGAGAACCATACAGTTAGACCCCTGCACCTACACAGATCCAGTTTATTTTGATGAGGCACTGTATGCACATAGGAGTCCACCTGCATATTTCTCAGTGCAGGACTGGGGCTTTACTTTGTACTTTGGACCAAGATACTGGGCTGAGTCTGCTCTCCCTTTCCCCAGTGAAAGTCAAGAATGTATCCATCAAAATCAATGCATGGACCCTAGTGTATAGTTGATGTAATTTGGATGAGAATGAGGAGTTTGTTAGATATCCATTTTATATAATGTCTGTCCTATTTAGTATTTTACAGTATTCTGTATGGTGTTGTACAGAAAAGAGGAAGAAAGGATGGGCAATTTAACACAAGTGAAGTAAATGCCTCTGTGTAGTGCTATTTCATTAGGACCTTTTTCTTTTCCCTAAGGGATTTTTGACTATTTTAAGCGAAAAATGTAGTTGGTTTAGTGGAAGGTGAATTTAACTTGGTGTGTGAATGGTTACTCTCTAAATGGGTTGCTTATGAGACATACCTTTGTACGTTGTATAGATAATCTCAAAATTCAGGAGACTTACTTGCAGCATTTTAAGAAATGAAATACAACAGAATGCTAAAAAAAACCCCACAGCAACCCAACCCCAGCATCATTACAATTGAATAGCCTCCCTTTCACACATGGCTTTTGTGGCTCAGATTTTTTACTTTAATTTTTAAGCATTTTTTTTTTTTTTAGCCCACAGGTTGTGAGATTCAGAAAGAGCCTGATTCAAAGCCACTGAAGTCCACAGGAATCTTTCCACTGACTTTAGTGCAGCTGGTATCAGGCCCAATTCTGCAAGATGCTGAGCAATTTCAGCAAGATGCTAGGCACCAGGCAAGCTCAGGCCTAGAAACAGCTGATTTGTCATGAACAGTCAGATTAAAACTGCATGGTGTCTTAGGTTCAATACCTAACAAAGTTTATAGGAGAAACAAAAGTAGTTTGCTAGAGATTGGGATGTTGCCTCATGTCCCTGAATCTGAAATACAGGAATATTTCTATTTTTAGTATCTGTATTAGCACCGGTAGTGTGCAGGGAGAGGACAGATAGATATTGGAAGCATGCTCTTGCTGTGGGGAAGTGAAGCCACCATTCTTTTAACTTCTTTAAAGCTCTTTGTGCCTTGTTAGTTCTCAAAGCTGCTGACCATATCCATACTGAACTGAGAGGGTCCTTTAAGAAATGTTAATCCCATTAAAACACAAAAAAGCCATCTTCAAATAACATTAAAGGTCTGAAATCCACAAAGGGAAAGAGATTCAGAGTTAAGGTAGAATCTCTGTTCCACCCCTTTGTACCTCAAAGAGGATTTTTTTTTCCCTTCAGAATTTAAGGTCGAGAAACAAGAGTCATTCAAAATCCCTTCTCTGTCCTGTTTAGTTGAGAGGAAAAGGGGGACACCGTTTCTTAGAGAGGTTGGAGTGGGGCACCACTAAGTGAATAGAAGCTGTCAACAAAGGAGACTGACCGGAATCTATTTGCTACATGTCTGTTATTTGACCAGATTATTCAGTTTTGATGGGCTCCCTATGGTGCCCTAGTTTTCTTATTAACCCGCTGTCTACCATTTTGTTCTTCAGTCCTCCTCTTGAACTGACTGCTGTGTCTTGCCCTGTATTTGACACAGAATCTTAAGCACTCTCAGAAGAGACTTTTAATTTAGGATGTCAGGAGGAGGAAAGTGAAGAGGATTGAAAAGCTGCTATATTTTCCACCCTCCAGGATGAAAACATGTTTTGAAAAGAGCTGAAAATGGTCCAAGGGAAGGCTCATGGATAAAAATAATCCCTTCCCTGGGGTGTCCATCAGAAATGTTTTTATGAACCCCTCTGGGATGAAACTATTTCATTTCCCCTGTAGACTGAAATGTTTGAAGGGTAAACTTACGCCAGGTGGTCCAAAGCTAAAAAACCCAGTATATTGTCTCAAAGTATCTGATGTTCAAAATGGATTCTCTCACAAGCTCTGTCATTGCAGTAACTGTAAACTTGGGAAATACAACAAACGCTGGAAATGCCTGATCTCCTGTTTAGAACTGCTTCAGCATTTTGGCAGGGAGAGTTTCCCTTTTTTGTTCACTCACAGACAGCCAGAGAAGACTTGCTTATTGAGAGATGTGTTGCAAAAAAATCGTAACAAAAGCCAAGTTTCTGCTTCGCTTCTTCCAACGATGGGCTGGAATGTACTGCAGCATTCATAGCATGCACCTGAAGGTAGCCTCAGGCAGACAAACTCAAGGGCATTTTTAAAGCCAGGTACTGTCTTTTCCAGTCAAAAAATTAAATTGATGACTTTGAGAACTGTCTGAAAAAAAGAGAACAAAGAAACAGACTTTACTGTGGAAAATTCCACAGGAGAGGAAATGCATGGTTGGAAACTCTGCAGGGATCCTGGAAATTCTGCAGAGCTCAATTTTCCACAAGGAAACCAGGCTTCAAGTCCATAGTGCTACGGTTACTTTGTGGATTCCCTTGTATCCCCCATCCTCCCTGGGAGCATGACTATCACAGGAATGGCTCTTCCCCTCCAATCTACATTCTAGCCTTTGCCCCACCAAACAACAGAGGGAGCATCAAAATATAGTCATCAAAAGCATTGAGTTCAATTAGCACTATTGTGTGTTATTTCTGAGGGGTATTTGGACCATCACTGTTGTTTATGAAAATGTTTTCAAATTCAAAAGGTTCATCAGTATTACCATGATTGATTCATCCACACATTTGTACTAGACCCATGTTTGCAGGTATCTATTCGTTAGTCTGCTGATCAAAACATTTGTCATGCAGCCAAAGAGTAGAAACAATACCATGTGACTTAGATGATTAAACTCACACCATGGAAAAATGATTTACAAATCATCAAAGCAAACAGGTAATGAATAACCTAGGTTGGAAAATGATGTTTTTATTTCAAACTAAATAGAAAATAATGACTATATTAATGGAAAATCAGGGTTGCTTTGTGACTGATTTAGTAACCATAGCAGGGCTGAATTTGTGACAAATGCTATTCATAACACACATTATTCCTAAGGACTAATCTGACCAACTCTAAATAATAATGTAAAACATATATAATAACACAAATTAGAGAATTTGTGTGTGTGTGTAGTATATATTAAAATTTTCACAGTTCTGTTGAGTTCTTAATACATTAAAATGATTAGTGACAATTAATTTTAATGGAATATTTGTGGTTCTCTTTGTCCTATTAGAAATTTCAGATTTATTTTCTGGAAAGATAAAACTGTCTATTACTATACTGTAGATGTATCATTATTTTAACATAATGCAGCTTCGATTATGTAGATAATCTGGGTGAACTTTAATTTTAGTTTAGGGTCAGGATATCCCTTTAATTGTGATGGGTTGCCTGTTTCTTATCTGTCTTTAAAAATGGGATTAGCTGACTTTATAATGATGATTTTGTATTGTCTAACTATGCAGATCAACGCAGTGGTTTATGTTGCTGCTGTACCAAATTGTTATTGAATCAGATAAACTATGTTTAGTCTAAATCCATAATGGTGAAAACATCATGTTATGACTTATCACTGTCATGTTAAATCTCCCCTATCATTCAGTTTACTTATACAATGCGCTTTCTTTCTAGATCCCATAGTACCTATTCGTCATCTCTTTCCATTTGTACCGCTAGTTAAAGGTCATGGGAATTCTGCATGTGTAAGAATAGAAGGAGCAGGTTATACTGTTATGACAGTGCTACTATCTTAATGAGGGTTACACACCAAACAATTGGAAAAGTTAAGATTTCTACATTGTTTTTGAAATTGTTTGACCTTAGGGAAAAAGATGTAGATTGTTGCTTTGTGTAATTAATTAAAATAAATGACAAAATTATATGAGGCAGCTTAATAGTTAGATCTAAGCTCCTAATACTTGATATAAACAGAGAATGGGATGGAAAATTTCTTCCTAATATCATAGTTGTCATTATGGATTTGTTCAATTAGATTTCTTTTTATAGTTTGCTGAAAATATCTGTAGTTTCAAAGTGGAAAAAAATGTTTAACTGTTTAGTGATTATTACTATGGATGTTTTGCTTGATTTCAAACCCACTTGTACATGACGGTTTTGAAAGTTGGATTTAAACATTATTGGAAAGGAACAGAGAAGTAAAGAGAAATGAAAAACAAAATCAAGTTTATATACTGTGCTTAAGACACTTATTTGTGCCAGCCTAGGTTTTGAGATTTTCTTCTATCCCTAATATATAGCACTGGCTTCCCTTTAGCTAGAACTTGACTTTTTAAGTAGATATATTCTTTGGGAAGAGAGAGGGGTGAGGGAGGGACACGGATTTAAATTATAGTATAAAAAAGGTTTGTATTTTTGTGTTTGAACTAGTTTTGCAAATCTAAAAGTTAGTTCAGCAGTTTCGCAAAAAGTTATCCTGTATGATTTAAGGCTCAGAGGGCCACATTTTCCAATGGGTTGTCTCCGTTTGTGGTGAGTGCAATTTGTGCCCATCTGCTGGGCCTATAATCAAATGCAGGTGTGAATCTGAGTACTTGTGCCTCTCATGACTTGACTTTGGGGCCAAATTGGGTAGCTAGAGGCACAACTATTCAGCTAACAAAATTATCATATCTATTTAAGTAATGCAATTCAAACATCAGCAATTACATTGGGAATCTTACTGCTGAGTGTATCAGAAGATTATAAAGTAACCTTTACACTGACTGAAGGACCTTTATAAAGCATGATTTATTTATACAAGTTGGCTTTCACTAACACAAGAAACACCTATTTAGACTAAAATCCAAAAATGAGTATTGCATTGCCATGTAACTAGAAAAAATATGTAAAATATATTAAAACTTTAAAAATAGAAAAAATATAATAAAACCAGAATGCTGTAATTTTAAGAACTGGTAACTCTTAACATCAGCTTCTCCAACATCTTAGTTAAGTAGTATGATTTACCATGGAAGAGAGGTGGTATAAAGTAGCAGGTCAGAATCATGGAGTTTGACATTGGCACTACCACAGAATCTGAGAGTCTTTGAAAACTAAATTCCACTCTGGGCCCATTAGAGAAGCAGACTCAGTCTGTGGGATTTGGATTTGGATCTAGATATTGCCTTCCCCAAAGTCGGGGTGATGATCAGGGGGTTGAACTGAGTGTTAGTGATCAGACCCATCCCTAGTATAAAGTTATGCCATTTGCTATTCCCCTTTTCATATATATATAGTTTTTATGGAGGGGTCCATCTGAATCCACCACTTTCCATTATTCTTCTCCCAGAACACCATCAAACTCCCCCATTTTTGTGTCACATTGTCACATTTTCTTTGATGTTACCTTGTTTGGCCTCAACATCTGAAGAAAAACCTCTTGTAAACTGAGAGTGTTAAGGCGGCCTGTATCCAGAGTTCTAAACATCTCCCTCATCGTTGGCTTCCCAACATAGCTAATGATATTTTAATAGTTATAGGTCCTATCCTGCAAAATGCTCATCACTCTTTAATTCCTGTTGATTTAATTAGATCTCTTTCTTAAGTGGTAACAGCTAATTAAGACCCCATCATTTTGTATGTTCGTATCATTTATTTTCATACAGTTGAAGAAAACCATTCCTTGATGAGAAAGCACAGGTTCCCATAATTAAATGATGAGCCCGTCACACATTTTTTCTCTGATTTTTCTCATCTTCTCAGACTCCCTCTTTGGGTTCCTGACTGAGATCTGCTAGAGTTGTTTTCAGCTTAGTTTTTATATATTCTGTCATTTCTTTTAACTTTTTCATCAAAGATGACTTCCCTAAAAAACTGCAAGGGTGTAAGTGTCTGGGCGAAACGTGAGTTGATCACCCACAACAAACTGTTTGTGTTTGAAGTAAATGTGTGACTTAAAGGTCAGTTTTATTTTTGTTTTTAATCAGATCAGAGTTCTTCATAGCTTCTTTTATAGATTTTTCATGCTGTGGGAAACTTCAGCTTACTTTGCAGACACTGCGTTTCTCTTGGTCACCAGCATCTAGAGCTGTCTGAAAAGGGGGAATTTCTTTCTGTAAAATCTTTCTTGTTTTTAACAGAAAACGTTTTGTCCTGAAGCAGAATGAAATGTCAACAATGCCAAAATTTTTGTGGAAAGTGGTTTAAAGACCAAATTCATTTCAGGAGAACTGAAATGGAATTTTTTAGCTTCTCAGTTGCCCTCCAGCTCAGCTTCCAGAGAAGCAAAAACCCTGGCTTCTCTACCTCTCTGCAGACTCCCAGATCCAGAAGCCAGAGAGGAGCTATCTGGCCCCTGGAGCTAGGGGTTTGGCAGCTAGTGCTTTACCTCTCTGCTCTTCCAGAGCTGGAGGGGAGGCAGAGAAGTAGAGCATTTAAACCTATACAAGAAAACCACTGAACCAGCTGACCTGGGAGTCTGAAAGGCCTGTGCATCCCAGTCCAGGGAACTCCCAATAGGGTGACCAGACAGCAAATGTGAAAAATCAGGACAGGAGGTGGGGGGGTAATAGGAGCCTGTATAAGAAAAAGACCCAAAAATCGGGACTGTCCCTATAAAATCGAGTCATATGGTCACCCTAACTCCCAATGACAGGACTTCCCCAGAGCCACATACCCTGGGACTCTGTTTTGTTGGAAAATTCCCAGCCAGCTCTATTTATGAAGCTTAAGTAAGGTTTATAAAATGCTTTCAGATCTTTGCATGAAAAATGTTTATATAAGTGATGATAATTTATTTCTATTACAGATAGTTGGTACATGAAATGAAAAATAGTATTATTTTTATAGCCAGTTATATTCTAAACTGATTGATGACTAGCTAATGATTGCTTGAGCCCTGGCTTTTTGTCTGTGAAATGATAAGCTAAGGTACAGTCAAATCATTTTTGACTGTTCTGGCAATGCATGATGGAATTTGCAGTAACTTTATCCTGTAAGTTTAAAAAGCTGTGTTAGTATTATGTATGCAGTGAAACACAAAGATTGGCCTTGTCTTTTGGCACTAACTTAAGCCATATGTTTATACTCGACAGTTTTTGGTGCCTCAGTCCAAACCTGGACACTGTTGGAGAAGTAGCCTTTCTTTTTAATTTTGATGAGTTAAGTTAGTTTGTGGAGCTAAATCTTGGTTTTGCTTTAATCTCTTTTTGTGTGAAATGAATCAACAGAGTATCAGCCTTCTGTATCTGTCAATACTGTGAGTCAGATTTTCAGCTGGCCTCCACAAGCTCCCCTGTAAAATGTAAAGATGAAACCATTTGAACATACAACCAGGCAAGCAAATACATTGGTTGGTTAGCCACTTGGTTCCTGGATTTGTGTGTAAACGTGGGATTTTGCAGATACAAACAGATGCAGCTGGATTTTTGAGGCTGGTTTAAAAATGAACCCAGTTTTAAGAAATTTAGGAAGCAAAATCATGGTCTTGGCAAATCGTGGTTATTAAAGATTCTGTAGCACTTTTCACACAAATTAAAGACACAGCTCTCGTGTTCTGGCTAAGATCTAGTTTGAATAATTGTATTCTGCCTACATATAATGTAAACTGGAAATAGTGGGCCAAATTCACTGCTGATGTAACTCCATTGATTTCCGTTGAATTATAGCAGCAGAGAACATGTCCTCTTATGTTTTGCTTCCTCTCTTAAATTATTGTTGCTGTGCTATGTTATGGATCTCGTGGGCACCTTACAAACTTACAACACCCGTCCTGGCAGACCTTGCAGTATGGACTAACTCAGGACTGAATCTAGCCACCTGCCTGTAAAGCAGCATAGGTTCTTTCAGGGTGAAAGATATTGCATACTTGTGAGACAAGTCTTGATTCTAATGTAGACAGCTGCACATTTATAATCTAATCTGATATACTCATTTTGTATCAATCAATGGTATGTGATGAGGTCTAATTTGAAATGTTTACAAAACAATTGGGATCAATGTAAAATGGTGGCAGTCAGAGCATTACAGTGATTGTGAGTTTATATCTGTGGAAGTACTAGACCTAAATTAGACTACATCTAATCTGGTAGTGTCCAAGGTCCTGCCTTAACTTTCTTTAATGGAAAACATCATAATTACAAAGAGGTTTTATACTTATTTACAATTCAGTCATAACAATGATAAAAGCTAGACTTGGGAGTAAGATCATTTTGATGAAATTTCTGGCACCAAATCTGTGTTCTTAATTTAAGAATCAGTTTCACAGTGGGTTGACTAGACTCAGGAAGAATCTGAGTTTCCATTCATCTAAGAGTCATTTCATTGATTTAAAATTAGAGGACACTATCCCACCTCCCAGGGGCGGCTCCAGGCACCAGCAAAGCAAGCACGTGCTTGGGGCAGCCCATTTGCAGGGGCGGCAGGGATCCAGCATGGGAGCTGAGAACCAACAGGGGGCCCTGGGAGCTGTAGTTCCTTGGTTAGCTCCCTGCCTATAGAGCCAGCCCTGGAGCAGGGAAAGAACTACATTTCCCAGCATTCCCTTGGCCACTACCAACAGGAAAGAGGGGGAGGGAGTGAGGAAGCTGAGACCTCATGCTGTAGCCTGCTGTGAATGGAGAGCTGCACTGTGAGTAGGGATTCCATATTTTAACATTCAAAAAATAGGACACGCCATGGGGAGGGAGGGTAGCCCCACCCTGCCCCCATCCACTCCCTCCGACTGCCCCACACAGAAACTCCAACCCCCCTGCTCCCTGTCCCCTGATCACCCCCTCCCGGGACCCCTGCCCCAACTGCCCCCCAGGACCCCACCCCCTATCTAAGCCCCACTAGTCCTTGTCCCCAACTTCCCCCTTCCTGAGACACCCCCCCCCAACTTCCCCTCTAGGACCCCACCCCCTACCTGTCCCCTGACAAACCCCTGGGACTCCCATGCCTATCCCAACTGCTGCCTGTCCCCTAACTGCCCCCCCCAAACCCCTGACCCATTTAACCCCCCCTTCTCCCTGCCCCTGACTGCCCCCCCGAACCTCCGCCCCATCCAACCCCCCCTGCTCCCTGTCCCTTGACTGC
>NW_020664439.1:38563456-38568868 GCF_002925995.2 Terrapene triunguis
CCCCCCCCCCCCGGAACCCACTACCCCTTCTCCAACCCCTCAGCCCCCTTACTGTGCCACTCAGACCAGCGTGTCTGGCTTCGTGCAGCGCCAGACACGCTGCTGCATACATGCTGCCGTGCTCCCCTGCAGAGCCACAGCCCCCCCCACCTCCCAGCACCTGCCTTCCAGATTTGAACACCTCAAAATTCAGGAGTGCTCAAGCTCAGTTTGGGCAGCTGTTACTTCATTTCTCCCAAATCAAATATACTGATCCACTGTAACTTGCTGTAGAAAAAGTAGGATAAAATTGAGCAAGAAATGCTTCCCAGTGGTTATTAGGACAGGAATTGCTATTTTCAACAGCCATTGCCGTTTGTTTGTTTGTTTGTTTGTTTGTTTGTTTGTTTGTTTGTTTGTTTGTTTGTTTGTTTGTTTGTTTGTAAGGAAGACAGTGATATTGCATTGGCAAATTCCCCATAGAAAGAAAGAGTGGAACAAAAGAATAATAAAGGCACCTCAACTTTTCCTCATTTATGTAGGACAGTCTTATAATATGCATCCAGATATCCTCCAATCACACAAACTGAAAATTGTTCCACTTTACTGCAATTCTGTAACCATATGGGAACCAATCCTGTCTGTGTTCTGTGCACATCTAAAATTCCTGCTGAATGACCTGCCGTGGGAGCGAGTTACCAGTGACCCAGGGCTGCGGCGGAAGGAGGGTGCAGGTGGGGGGGTGAGCCCAGAGCTGGGGTGGCAGGGTGTGTGTGTGTGTGTGTGTGAGAGCCCAGGGCTGGGGCGGCAGGGGGGTGCGGGTCAGGGGGTTGAGAGCCCAGGGCTGGGGAGGCAAGGGGGTGTGGGTCAGGGGGTGAGAGCCCAGGGCTGGGGCGGCAGGGGGGTGTGGCGAGGAGCCCAGGGCTGGGATGGGGGGCAGCCAAAATTTTTATTGCTTGGGGCGGCAAAAAACCTAGAGCTGGCCCTGCCACCTCCAAATAATTCCCAAGACTTTTGATTTCCTTAGGTAACACTTTTTTGGTGTGAAATGTGCACTTTGAAAAGGGCTTGCATAGATTGTGACATCCAGTGACCAATTAGCATACTTGTTTTTCATATTTCTTCAATCCACAGTATGGAAAAGATTTATAATATCTATTCCCCATTTATTTCATTCCGATGGCCATGCTTTCTTCCATTTTTCCCCCTTTCACAGAAACCTTTCACTATTCTGGTTTGTAACTCCAAAGACTCATTTATTTCATATGCTCCAAGAACTAAATTAATAATATTTTAAAAAGTCAAAAGAACCTTCTGTGAATTTCCTGGTATGCCTTATCTTTTCTGGGTCTGGGTTTTAAATTATGTCTTCATTATTTATGTTTTGTACAGCACCAAGAATATTGGGGGCACTTAAACAATAAATAATAAGGGTATCACTTGTGATGGTTTGGGGAAGAGGAGCTATTCTCCAGAAAGCAGAGGGACACCAACATTTATTTCACGTAGGGGTGATCCAGCAACCTTGAAGTCAATTGCTAAGTTCTAGAGCTGGTCAGAAAACAAGTGGGCTCCCTCTACCCCCTTTTGAAAACTGAACTAATTCGATTTGGAAATGTTACTAACATGCCTGTACATCTCCCATGATGCACCACAATCTCCATTCATGGTGAGGGGAAGAAGTTGCATCATGGGATACCCTAGCCATGATGTAGATCTGTAGTCTAGCTGCGGAACACAGGAGATGGGGACATAAGGAAACCTAACTACAACTCCCATGAGACACCATAGTGGGATATCCAAATCAAATTATTTTAGCTTGCGGGTGAAATATTTCAGGTTTCAGGAAAATATTTCAGATTCAGGGCATTTGTTATTTAATCAACATTTTCATTGGAAAGCAAGTACTTTCCTCTTTTGTTGTTGTTGAAAACCCAATTTTCTGTAGAAACACAATTTCAACTATTTCAATTTGACCAGCTCCACTAAGTTCCTGTTGATTTCAGTGGTGCAGGATCAAGGCGATAGTTCACTGAATAGATGCCAAGCACCTGAGTTTGATTTACACCAGATGACTAATGTATTCTTATTTCCTGAGCTGTGCAGACTTTTTTTTTTAAACAATTTGTCTTTTTAAAAATTCTTTATAGTTTGTTATATCCTCTTAGAAGCGTAAAAAATAACATGAATTTTGTCCTTTCCCATTTGGCAAACATTTTTGTAAAGCTCTTTGAAGATGAAAAGTGCCGTATAAATGCTTATTATTTTATTGACTTTCCCGTCTCTTTATTGAGTACAAACCAGCATGTGTCTGCATTGTTTACTTTGCTGATATTCATCAGCATCATTGATGATATCAGGATGTCAGCACCACTTGCTGCTGTGTGTGTACCCGAGGGATAATTGGAGAAGCCTTCTGAGTTATATGAGTTGGAGAATATTTAGAAAGCAGTAACACTTTACTGTCATAATACTGTGCATTACTCTGGAAATTTAGTTGACTATAAGATCTTTCTGCTGGCTGCCTGGTTTTGTAGCAGCAAAGTAAATCTATTCTAGGGTTACACCATGGTTGGTTTTTTTTCATATTTTTGGTGAGATATAAATACTTATGACCCAGCTCTGTTGCCCTTGCTAACTTTGCAAGCAGTCCCATTGACTTAAGTCAGACTACTCACCAAATAAGGTACTCGGCTTGAGTAAAGAGGGCAGAACTGATGCATTATGACATGAGAACACCCTTTACCAGGTGGCAGACATTTTGAAATATAATAGGTCAGATCAGGACTGTTAATTTTATTTATTTATCTAGGGGAAGATTTTCCAATAAGACTAAAGGGCTTGGGATCATGAGCCCCATTGACTTACCTTGTGTTCTTAAGTCTGTTACGCTCTTTTGAAAATCTCCTCCTTAATATTAGTATTACAAGATGGCCCAGAGCCCCCATTAAAGATCATAGCCCTATTGTTATCGAGTCATAGAGTGGAAGGCCAGAAGGGACCACTAGATCATGCAGTCTGACCTGTACATCGCAGCCCACACCACCCAGCACCCATACACTAACCCAACAACTGAAATGAGAGCGAAGTAAATGATACCCATAGGAGACTAGACTATTATTGTGATAGGTTCTGCACAAATATATGTGATCACACAGTCCCTACCATAAAGAGCTTGTAATCGAAAAACTCTAAAGACCACATTTATTGTCAATAACAATCCTTGCCACTGTATATTTTAAAGTCAGATAATGGGTTAAAGGGCCCTCAATCAACTCAGATTAAAATGGAGAGTGAGATTTTCATTAACTAGCTGCAATACCTTTTCGTATAATAAAAGTTATGGAAAACAGACCAACATGAGTATGTCTACGTGAGCTGGGAATCGCACCCCAGAGCCAAGTGTAGTCATAGCCATATTGCAGTCCTATAGAAGTCAAAGAGAGCTTTTTCCATTGACTTCACTGGGGTTAGGGTTTCACTCATTATTTTTCACCTTTTAGTTGCCGTAAATCCATGTCAATTGAGATCAAAAGTCACCGCATCTGTGTAGTTTGTGCAAGTATCTCTTCAGAAAATGTTCTGAAGTTGTGCTCATTAATTAATTCGGTTTGCCCGTGCATGTCCACATGTGCTTTTCTGCTGTCATTAACTTTGTTTAGATGTGTGTATAATCTCCATCATTGTATTTGGGCTGCACTCCCTGAGGCGCATACAGTTTCCTATTTTCATGGTAACTGATAGCATGTAATGTAACCCTACTCAGAAAGGTACAGGAAATTCACCATCTATACCTAGGACCAGCTGCTGATAAATGGAGCTGTCAACCTATTTCTTAATTTCCTTTTTTTTTCCTTTGACTGAATACTTAAAATATTTTGTGTACCATCACCTCATGTGCTTTTTTTGTATAGACATAAATCACTGCCAGTACAGTAAGATATTTTAGGCTGTGTGCATCCATTATTGCTCTTCTCAAAGTAGCCAGTGATATTTCTACAGCCATGGATAGTAATCAATAAGAGTATTGATCTGGCTATACCCTTTGATCTTGTTAATTGCAAATTATTGCCCTCTGAGTCGGCCTCGGTTAAATTGGGTGGAATTGCTGCTGAATTGTTCTCTGATCACTTACATGACTAAAAGTTTCATTTTGAACTTTTTAAAATAGGCATTTTGAGGACAGTGACGGTAGCATAAGGCTCATTTTGAGGACAGAGACAACAAGGAAAGGGTCATTTTAATGAGAGTTGGCATTTTGTCAATGTCACTGAATAGCAAACACATTTTAAATTGACTGGTATGCAGCAATACAACTTAAAGGTGCTAGTTATCATTTAGAAGCATAGACATATAGGGCGGAAGGGCCCATCCCCCTGTGCTGTAGGGGGACCATAGACCATCCCTGATAGATGTTTGTCTACCCTGTTCTTCAAAACCTCCAGTGATGGTGGTTCCACAATCTCCCTTGGAAGCCTGTTCCAATTCTTAACTATCCTTATAATTAGAAAGTTTTTCATAATATTTAACCTAAATCTCCCTTACTGCACATTAACCCAATTGCTTCTTGTCCTACCTTCAGTGGACATGGAGAACAAATGTTCACTGTCCTCTTTATAACAGTCCTTATTTGAAGAGTGTTATTAGGTCCCCCCTCATTTGTCTTTTTTCAAGTCTAAACATGGCCATTTTTAACCTTTCCTCATAAGACAGTGTACTCTGAGGTGAATTTTGTCAGGCCCCACCAATTTAAATACATCTATCTAATCTAAATATTCTTTAACCTGTTCTTTCCATATTCTGGCTTCTGTTCCTTTCCCCTTGTTGTTAATATTAATTGTGTTAAGCATCTGGTTACAATCAACCTTTTCAGTGAAGATTGAAGTAAAACAGGCAGTAAACACCACAACCATCTTGATGTGATCTGTTATTAGCTCTCTTTCCCTGCTAAGTAGTGGACTTACACTTTCCCTCATCTTTCTGTTGCTACTAGTGTATTTATGGACCCTCTTCTTATTGCCTTATATGTCGCTGGCTAGATGTAACTCATTCTGTGCCTTAACCTTTCTAATTTTGTCTCTACATGCTTCCACTATTCTTTTGTATTCATCCTTAGTGATTGTCCATGTTTCCACTTTCAATCCCTTCTCCCATGTGCACCATGTAACAAAATAAAGGACACATCTACCTCATGTAACTGTGCGCTATCAAAGAAAGAGGAGTACTTACCAGATCTCCCATCATCTGCTTCAGGCACTCCAGATCTGGACTGCTAGGACTGGTTAGACCCTTCTGGCATCAAAAAGAGGTCCTGGCTTGCTATGCCACCAGACGAGCATGTCGGCTCTCCCACATCCTCCTCCAACTCGACCTCCTCATCCACCACTTTATCCTTTTTTTTTTTTTTTTTTTTTTTTTTTTTTTTTTTTTTTT
>NW_020664439.1:38568968-38599848 GCF_002925995.2 Terrapene triunguis
TTTTTTTTTTTTTTTTTTTTTTTTTTTTTTTTTTTTTTTTTTATGGAGATATCCCATCTCCTAGAACTGGAAGGGACCTTGAAAGGTCATCGAGTCCAGCCCCCTGCCTTCACTAGCAGGACCAAGTACTGATTTTGCCCCAGATCCCCAAGTGGCCCCCTCAAGGATTGAACTCACAACCCTGGGTTTAGCAGGCCAATGCTCAAACCACTGAGCTATCCCTCCCCCCTACAAATTCCAAGGTGACTCCACTGGTTGCTGCCTCTAGGCCCCCCCCAAAGTATCCATGGGGCTCTTGGCGGTGGAGATGGTGTCACTGCCAAGGACGGTGTGCAGCTCCTTGTAGAAGAGACATGTTTTTGGCACCACACCAGAACGAAGGTTGGCCTCCCTTGCTTTCTGGCACGCTTTCATCAGCTCCCCGATCGTAGCATGTCACTGGTGGGTGTCTCTTTTGTGCCCCTTCTCATACATGCCACAAGCAATCTGCTCATAGGTGTCAACATTCCTACGGCTGGATCAGAAGCTGCAAGTCCACAGCCTCCTCTCTCCACAGACCCAACAGATCCAGTAACTCCGGTGTACTCCACACGGCAGCCTGTTTACTGTGGAAAATCGGCATGGTCAGCTGGGAAGATGCAATGTGAGCTGTCCATGCCGAGCAAACAACTATTGGAATTTCAAAAATTCCTGGTGCTTTAAAGGGGGAGGGGCGCATGCCTGTGTAACTGGCTGCAGGGCAGTGGAGTAAAAACTGCTTTCCAGAGTGGTCATGATGGGCAATGTGAGACACCTCCTGGAGGCCACTTAGGGCAACATAAGCAAGTGCAGTATCTATGCTGACACTGCGTTGCTCTAACTTTGTTGCAAAAAGCTGTGTCGCTTGGTGAGGTGGTTTTATTATGTCTGTGTAGCAGGAGAGTTAAATCGGCGGGTGGACCATTGTTGTGTGTACACTGTGACAGACCCAGACCAGTGGGGTACAGGAGTCTGGAAGAGGGCAAATATACTGGTCACTGGATGAGTAGTTTTCTGTTTCCTGAGTGACCAGAGCAGGGGCTGCACTAGAGTAATCAGGAACCTGCTAGAACCAGTTAAGGCAGGCAGGCTAATTAGGACACCTGGAGCCAATTAAGAAGAAGCTGCTAGAATCAATTAAGGCAGGCTAATCGGGGCACCTGGGTTTTAAAAGGAGCTCACTTCAGTTTGTGGTGGGAGTGAGAGGAGCTGGGAGCAAGAGGCGCAAGGAGCTGAGAGTGAGAGGGTGTGCTGCTGGAGGACTGAGGAGCACAAGCGTTATCAGACACCAGGAGGAAGGTCCTGTGGTGAGAATAAGGAAGGTGTTTGGAGGAGGCCATGGGGAAGTAGCCCAGGGAGTTGTAGCTGTCATGCAGCTGTTACAGGAGGCACTATAGACAGCTGCAGTCCACAGGGCCCTGGGCTGGAACCCGGAGTAGAGGGCGGGCCTGGGTTCCCCCCAAACCTCCTAATTGACCTCGACTGTGGGTTCTCCCAGAGGGGAAGGTCTCTGGGCTGTTCCCCAACCCACATGGTGAATCTCTGAGGCAAGAAAATCCGCCAATAAGCGCAGGACCCACCAAGATAGAGGAGGAACTTTGTCACAACACATGCACTGTTTTGTTGATGAAACCTGACTTTTGTCGACAAAACTGTGTAGTGTAGACAAGGCCTAAATAGAAGTGAGACATTTGCTGCATCTGTAGCTTCTGACATTAGTGCAATCAATAATTCTTTTTGCATGAATAATGCTGATATTCAGTTCATGATGCTGGGGAAACAAATGTTGTGGCACAGATTCTGCTTATTTTGAGTATTTCTAATTGGACCAGAGGGACACTTTTGACATTCAAATTCCAAGATGAGTAAAACTAATCTAGATCTGCCAAAGAATTGCTAGTGCCGAAGGTAACAGAAGTCTAATACAAAGGTAGTGCCACTCAGCATGATGACAGAGAGCTATGTCAGTTGCTTCATTTGTACTGATTAATGTGTGAGGTCTAAGAGTTTCTGGCTTGTGTTCATACCCTCTACTGCTAGTGCCATTGTACAACTCAAGCAGTTAGGGAAAGGCGTATATTCTTCATTTTGACCTAGTGTTATAGGTTGTTGAACATGCAGTGTTGTTCTATAGCATTGGAAAGATGGAGGAGAATTCTAAATTAAAGATAAAGATGTGGGACTATGAGCCATTATTTCATCATTACCTTGGAAAAGAATAAGGCCAGCATCAAGGGTGATAGGATTTATTTTAAAGCAGAACAGTGGGGAGGGGGGAGGTTAATATAAAAGAGAACAAAAAGACATGTACATTATGCCTGACCTTTATGGGAAACTAATTTGTGCCAAATACACTGATAACTTGTCCAAGAATAGGTCACCCTTAAGTAAGATTACTCCAATTATGCCAGCAAAATCTGATCTGGACTGTTAGTCACTTTGATTATCTCACCGAAAACTTCATACATGACATCTGGTGTGGACACTTTAATGTGCACACTTTTCTTACACAACTTTTTATTTTGTATTCTACTTTTCCTATTTTACTTTTTTTTTGTAGTCTAGAATTGTTCTTTATTTTGTTTATATATAGACATATAGATAGATATAGATATATATATATATAACACACACACATACAAATTGTTCTCCGGTGATGGTATAAAATACTGGAGTTTGCAGTAGAGTTACTATGGTGTTTTGTAACTTTTTGTCATTAGGCTTGATAGGAAATAGAGCAACGGTGATTTATTCCAGCTGAGGATCTGGTTCAGTATCTTAACCCCTCTTCTCACACATTTCAAATTACACAAGTTGAACACCTAGGCCCCAATACTGCTAAAATTTATGCACATGTTTATCTTTATGCACTCTTTGTAGTTCCATTGACTAGAGTCCAGAAAGTTAAACACATGCATAAGTCTTTTCAGGCTCTGGGCCTTAACTATACTGTGCACTGAGTATGATTTTGGGAACAAAGTCTAAACGTATTCAGTGGGCAGAATTTTTTGACTAAAAATGACTTTATTTTGAAAATAAAAGTTTTGACAGAAAATTTTCATTTTGGCCGAAGTTTTATGATTTTTTTCTGACAAGAACATAATTTTGTTTTTGAAATCAGAAGTGTTTTCAGTTTTTTTCTTTCTTTTCCTCTTCTTTTCCCTACCTTTTATTAGTAGGAGGAGAGGGAAAGATGAAAAACAAAATATTAAAAATTTGGAAAAATCCACTAAATTTTTTCCCCAAAAAAATTATTTCGGTTTTTTTCCACGGAATGACCCCATTTTGGCTAGCTCTAAAATCTAGAATATGCCGTGAATATAAGCTTGTTTCCCGAGTGGCATTGCCTCCCTCATTGGTTATAGTTATGATGAAGCAGTTTTGTTTCAATAGAGAAAAAGTTTCGATTTGAAAGTACTTCACCCTTCCAACACATGAATACTTGCTTCAAAGGATTTAACCAAATGTTGAGCAGAAATGTTTATAGGTTTGTTTGTTAAATATTGGCAACGTATCACTGAACTATTCTCACACCTTGTTACAGTGAACTCATCTTTTTTTTCCTTGAAAGAAATGCTGTATTTTAAAGATATTTATAAATATGTTTTTGCACCATTATTTTTTAAGGTTATTAAATAAGTTAGATTTAATCTTTTAATACGGGCATTTTTGTGTAAGTAATTAACGTGCTGTAGCAAACACCAGGAAGACTTCAAAGTCCTTTTAGCAAATTTGCCAGATTGATAAAATATTACTTCTTTTAATACAGCAATGAACATCTGATACAACGCCATGTTGCAGTAACGTCACTCAGTAAGGATTTAACTAATTTGGTTTGTAGAATTACTCGTTTGACGTTGATGTGGAGGATATTTGTATTAGTTTACTTTCACTGATGATGAGGAAGCCTTGAGGTATGTAGTGTTTGGTAAAAAGTTTCTTCTGCAATTTAAGGTGTGTGTGTGTGTGTGTGTGTGTGTGTGTGTGTGTTTGTGGAACTTTGAGTCCCTTTTTTATTACAGAGGTAATACATCACTAACCTTCTATTACCTCCCATTCTATGGGATAATACTTCTTCTGTATGAATTTCCACTGGGAACAGTAGTTATTAGAACAGGTAGATTGAACCAAACATCACCAAATAGATTTTTTTTTTCTTCTCCTCAAAATCCCAGAGCAAATGTTGTCATGCTCAGGAGCAGCTAGCAATTCAGAACTGTGATTAAATTTATTTGCTGCTTTTGAGGTCTTTGTCGCTTCTTTGACAGTAGTACTTTACGCCCACAAGCAACCGTATCATTTTAATATATTAATATGACTTTAATGTAACACAAGGTTTCTCCGAATCAGGTATTTTTGTTGGTTTGACTATGTAGAAAAATGAGGGCAAACATTTAGTTGAATCTAAAGGCAATGCTTCACATAAATGGGAAAGACCTTATGTTCTGCTGAGGTCTGCCTTGCTTCTGCTGCTATTTTTAGAGAAACAAAAAATCCTTGTTCAGGTTCTACAATCTGGGTCTCTATTTCTCTTCAGTGTTGCTACCGCACTTAGAGAATATTTGTCATAGCTGCAGTGTGAAGTCTGACTGGAATTACTGCATCTGTTTTGTTTTCAGTAATATCCGTGTATCAGGCAAGTGCAAGAAATGTAGTAGATATCAGGACTGTTTTTAAAAAGAAGGGCACCAAATAGCTTCAGTTTTGTAGGTTTGCTATGACTTATGTATATTATTGAAAATAGTTTCTCCAAGCATAAAAACTGACAGTATGAGACAAAGCTGTTTTATTGGGCCCTTTTCACATGAGGTGACCTCGTAACCTGTCCCTCCCAGCACTCTTACCTCCCTGTACGTTCTTCAGTCATTCTAGTTCTGCCTTTGCTCTCATCTTCTGTTCATATGCAACCTTCCTGTTGAATCTGTCTTTGGTGATGGGTGATAGTATAAAGCTCTTAGGCCTGGTCTACACTGAAGGGGGGGGGGGGGGGGAATCAATCTAAGTTACGCAACTTCAGCTATGTGAATAATGTAGCTGAAGTCGACGTACTTAGATTGACTTACCTTGGTGTTTTCACCGCAGTGAGTCAACTGCTGCCTCTCCCCCGTCGACTCTGTCTGCATCTCTCGTCAAGCTGGAGTACAGGAGTTGACGGGAGAGTGCTCGGGGATCAATTTATCATGTCTAGACTAGACCCGATAAATGGATCCCTGCTGGATTGATTGCTGACCGCTGATCCAGCCAGTAGTGACGACATACCCTTAGTATCTGAGCACTTTCCACGTAAAATCAATAGCAATAGTGGACTTCATGGAGTCTCTTGTACTTCTCCTTTTTGATGTGAAATCTCCTCTTGGGAGTAAAGTGGGTTTTTGGGTTGGGGGTTGGGTTGTGGCACCTCTTCCCCTTCTCACTTCACCTTTCCCTGCCCCTACCCTGTATTATCACATTGCCTGGTTTCCTTGCCACTTCTCAGCCTCTTTTAGTGGTTGCCACTGTTATCAGCATGGTCTTATGCTCTTTCCACTCCCCTGCTCTTTCAGCATTGCAGCTGCACATTGATCGGTTTAGCATCAAACCCTCTGCATTGTAGAGGAATCCTTTGGGGACATGCTGGGCAAGTTTGTACACTGCACTGACCAGCAGGAACTGATAGTAGATTGAGAAGCAGATCTTTTGACTGACACTAGCCTATTGGCTCCTCCTTCACCTTTCCATAGGCCTTGCGGCAGCCTCCCTTACCATGCAGCTGCTTATCACAGTGGCATTGGAGGAGGGCACAGCATGATAGCTAACTTGGTAGCTCTTCTGCAGCATCCATCATCTGCTGCAAGATGGGTAAGGGTGTACTGCCTGCAGCTGAAGACAAGCAGCTGCATGCAGCAGCATGATGACCAGGTGCGCAGGCCACGTGACAGCCAGCAGGAAGAGAAGGATGACAGCCCCTTGTGCAGTGTTTGATTCTGTGGACAAGATTCTCAGGGAAGGCAACCACAGAGGGACAGGGAAGGCAGCTGCACTGTTATCTTTCTCCAGTGATATCCTCTGAGTTTTAAGTTTGTACAGTGGGGGGGAGAGGTTCTAAAAATATTTACTGGTATGGTTGATCATGCTTTCTGAGTAGCTGTGCCAGTGGTGTGAACTTGTCAGTCACATCAGTTGACCCAGAAAGAATGTAAACCATGCATTTAGCCCCCAAATTTGTCAAGGAAATCCTAAGATACAGATTGCTCCCGGTTATTTCATCCTGATAGGTTCACTTTTTGGACATTAGGTATGATATATTTAACTAGAGATCCTATCTTGAGGATGACTGCTGGTGAGGCCATTGAAGGGATACCAGCAATCAAATCACTAACAGCTTCAAATGGTGGAATAGCAATTTTTAGAGATTAAATTCAGTCAGTTTGGACTATCATGGCAGTTGGATGTCTTTCTCTGTGGTCAATTGTGGGATCTGTTGACAGAAAAGTAGAGGCTGCTGAGGATTGGGCTAATGACAGTTCTGATTCACTATATAGGAGTAGAGCATTTGTAGAGTTAGCGTTTTAAGTTAGCCAAAGATGGGAAGACTGGATTCTTGATAGTGTCTAGTGATCATTGTAAAATCATTGTACATCTTGCCTGTTCTGTCTGCTTTTAGAATACATTTTTGGCCTATGTGCGTCATCAGGGCCGGCTCCAGGCACCAGCCGACCAAGCACGTGCTTGGGGCGGCACCTTGGGGCAGGGCGGCGCTCGATTTTTTTATTTTTATTTTTATTTTATTTTTTATTCGGCGGCGCTCGGGGGGGGCGGGGGCTTCGGGCGGCGCGGCGCTCGGAGGGGGGACGGGGGCTTCGGGCGGCGCGGCGCTCGGAGGGGAGACGGGGGCTTCGGGTGGCGTGGTGCTGGGGGGCGGGGATTTCGGCGGGGGTGGAGGGGTACGGCAGGGCGGCGCTCTTCTTTTTTGCCTGGGGCAGCAAAAAAGTTAGAGCCGGCCCTGTGCGTCATTCACTTAGAATTGTGTTCCTTTCTCTTTTTAATGGCATGCTTGCAGCAAATTTCTTTTGTGTCATATATTTCTGAGCAGATCATATTTTATCAAGCAAAGAAAATGTTTTGGCATTTAAAACCATGCTTAGAATAACTTTCAAAAATATTAATATTTTAAATGCATTGTACATTTTTTTATAATTATAACAAAGTTCTTGAACTGTAGAACAAGGATATAATTTTTATATAATTGCTTATGTCTATAATTTACATCAGCACACTAAATGAAATTGTTCCACTATGTTGCCCAATCCTATAGCAACACTAGTATGTTCAGATATCTACCCTGAATTTCACCTCAAGGTATTTTAAGCATATCTTTATTAAAAGCATAAAATAATGTTCTAGATTTTACAGGCAGCTTCAAGCCTTCTTTTGATCGTTTTTAATGTGAATTCCTTCTCTCTTTGACCATTTCCTGTGCTTTAATAGATCTCTCCTTTTCTCTGAGTAGGGGTTCATGCAACAGCCCCTCCGCCATTCAGTAACATGAGTGATCATTAAGTGATAGTTTGCAAGCAAGTTTGAGAGAGTAAACTATTCATCTAGTGCACCTGTTTAATGATCTTTCATTTAACTAGATAGCAACCACCGTTCTTTCCTCTTAGTTCATTAGAACACATGCTATTTTTCTTCTTAAAGTGTTATACAATTGAAATAATAAGGCCCTATTTGATACCATGGTTTTTATTAAAACGACTATTGTGTAATTCATAAAATGGTTCTCTAATCTAATAATCTGATGTAAATGTATGGCAGTATTTTAGTCCTGTCACTGCAGTAAACTTTTATGTATGATACGACCATCAATATTAAAAGAGGGAGGCCTACAATTAGCTGCAGGAAAAGGTATAAGTGGCAATTTCACCTCTGAATCATGCTCCATCATAGAGGCATGGATGCTAAAAACTGACACTAAAGATCTTATGGCACGATGATAACATTCACAAAAGTAGGTAGTGTTGAACCTGGTGTCATGGACTGATTCAGCTTTGGTAGCTGTTAGGGTACACAAAATGTGACACTTTCTCTAAATAATGGGCCTGCTTTTGTGCAAAATGTTCATGCCTTTGCAAAATTTTCCTACAAAAATCAACCCATTTTCTATATTCAGCAAAACAGAAAAAGAAATTACACGAGAGTACTGCCATTTTGATATACGTATTTTGCATGCTTCTAGCAGCAACATTCTGCCTGCCTAAATGCTTCACACTGTTTTAACGGGGTATGATGTACATCCATACTCCCCATTTTAAACTGATTTGTTGTGCTGCGGTGAACTGAGAAACAGCTGCCAGATTCCATCTCAGAGGTGATGGGTGAAGTGATTCCTGTGTATACATTGTTTTAAAGCACTTTAGAATGAGAGATAAAATGTTAGGCTAAAGCCTGCAGTCCTTACTCAGAAAAAAACTGTTGTTGTCAATGGGATTTTTCTCTGTATAGACCCAGCACGATTCACCCTGATAAAATCCAGTTTTTATATGCAGTGACTGGTAGGGTTACCATATTTCCACAATCAAAAAAGAGGACACGGGGGGGGGGGGAAGCCCCGCTCTAGCCCCGCCCCCATCCACTCCCTCCCACTTCCCGCCCCCTGACTGCCCCCCTCAGAACCCCCTAACCCGCCCCCTGATCCTTGTCCCCTGACTGCCCCCTCCTGGGACCCCTGCCACTAACTGCCCCCTAGGACCCCACCCCCTATCTAAGCCTCCCTGCTTCTTGTCCCCTGACTGCTCCCTCCTAAGAACCCCCCACCCTAACTGCCCCCCTAGGACCCTACCTGTCCCCTGACTGCCCCGACCCTTATCCACACCCCTGCCCCATATTCACACCCGTGCCCCCAGACAGACTCCCGGACTCCCATGCCCTATCCAACCGCTCCCCGCCCCCTGACAGGACCCCCAGAACTCCCGACCCATCCAACCCCCTCTGCTCCCTGCCTGCCTCGACCCCTCTCCACTCCCCCGCCCCCTAACGGGCCCCCCCAGAACCCTCGACCCATCCAACCCTCCCCTACTCCCTGTCCCTTGACTGCCCCCTCCAGAAACCCCCTGCCCCTTCTCCAGCCCCCTGGGCCCCTTACCCTGCCGCTCAGAACAGGGTGTTGGGCTCCACACGGAGCCCGACACGTGGCTGCGCTCCCCAGAGCAACACACAACCTGGTCCCTGCCCCCGCACAGTGCTGCTGGAGTGGGGCGCTGGGCAGCAGGGGAGGGGGAGCAGGGGAGAAGTGGGGGGAGGAGGAGCTGCCGAGGCCCGATGCGAATGGCCCGGCCGTCGATCTGAGAATGCAGGGAGGGAGGTGGGGAGTAGCTCTACAGCTGCTGGAGTCCAGCCCGGCCAATGATCTGAAGCTGCGGGGGAAGGGTTCTGGCTGCCGGAGCCCCATGCGAGTGGCTGAATTTCCTGCAGCCCTCCCAGCCGCGCCTCGCTCTGCATGGGGGGGAAATCCCGGACATTTTTAGTTAATTACAAATTTCCCCCGGACGCTATTTTTAACACGAAAATCCGGACAAATGGTAATCCTAGTGACTGGGAGCACCAATATGTAAGGAAAGGAATGTCCTTTTCAGGTTAAGTGTTTTCTAAATATGAATTTACTGTACATGTACTTTGGAATTATGTTTTAGTGGGTAAATAATATAGTTTCCATTCTAACCTACAATATTCATGTGTTAACTAAACCGAATCATCTTTATACAGTGAATATTTGCTACATTGATTTTAATAAGGTATACATCTACTTAGAAATAGTGAAATAAGAAAACAAAATGGGAGTATGCAGCAATGACTGAATTTCCTTCTGACTCAAGAATCAGTGGGATCCTTGTATCACTAAGGATTGCAGGATTTGTCTCTCTTTATTAACATCCAGATTAGGTCATCCATTCAAGATTTTATAGCAGGATTTAGGCTCAGAGATAATGCCGAGTCCATAGTTCAGAGTGAGGCAGGTGTGACACTGTTGAAGGTTTTTTGGTTTGGTTGGTTGAGGTGATACATTAATGTGAGATCCCTTCTGTCTATTTCTGGTTCTCAAAACGGAAGTTAGATTCCTGGGCATTTATAAAAAAATAAATAAGGGGGACTAGGTGGCTCAGAGGTCTAGTAACTGAATCGGATGACTTCATACCTATATCATCCATCAACTGAGGACCCGATCTTCACAATAGTTTGAAAGTTATCAGCTGGCTATTCATTGCCTCATGTCAGTGGTTATCAACTAGGGGTATATCAACTCATCTTGATATTTGCCCAGTTTTACAACAGGCTACGTAAAAAGCACTAGTGAAGTCGGAACAAATTAAAATTTCATGCAGAGAACAACTTGTTTATTCTGCTCTATATACTATACACTGAAATGTAAATATAATATTTATATTCCAATTGGTTTATTTTATAATTATATAGTAAAAATGAGAAAGTCGGGAATTGTTCAGTAATCGTGTGGCTGTGACACTTTTTTGTATTTTTATGTCTGATTTTGTAAGCAAGTAGTTTTTTAAGTGAGGTGAAACTTGAGGGTACACAAGACAAATCAGCCTCCTGAAAGGGAGGGAGCCACTCTGGAAAGGTTGAGAGCCACTAGCTTATGTGATTGGAGCTGGAAACTATCACAACTGGCACAAATGGTGGCCATCTCAGCAGAGAATCTGAGGAATCCTAGTGATGGACAGTCTCGAGGGATTTTGCATGCTGCTGTCTGTACTATGTCTGTTCTGTGGGTAAAAGGCACGTTATTCTGTCTGATTGTCAGACTGACAGCTTACACCTAGACTACATTTAGTAAAGGTTGAGAAATTAACCACAGAATACAAGCAGCGGGATAACGTAGGTACTGTAGAAAACATTGTTTCTTACAGAAAAAAAATTCGACTATTGAAATTTTTCTGATGCTAAACATATAATGATTGCTCAGTGTGCCTTCCAAGTCTCTGAACTACCAGTACTTTGAACTCATTATTTTGTAAAGCACTGTAAGACGCCTTCGGTATGGAAAGTGCTATATAAAACTAAATTCTATTTTTTTCTTGTCTTGTGTATTGCAGTAAAATTACTTTGGGAACAATGGGAAAAAAACACAGTAAAATGCTTGTAATATATCCTAATGATGAGGTAAATAAATGTAGGAAATAACATATTACAATTGTTGATTAACATTTGATTGTTTAAAGTCCTGCCTTAAGAACATGTATTGTATTTAATGTAGATTCCATCAGTGTACCACTGTGCAAAGCATTGTAAACATTAAACAAATATCATTGATTCAATAAACATGTCATTGCAGATAACAGAAAAGGGAGTTCCTCTTGCAAGGTACAAAAAAAGCTCTCATCATTATAGAGCAGTTTTGGAATTAGCCTTATCAATTCTCTAGTGAAGTTTGTTCCCATGAGGTTATGGAAGCTCAAGATATTTAGCTTCAGACCAACTACTAACTTATGTAAGCCAAGATTTTTAAAAGTGACTAGTGATTGTGGGCTCCCAATCGGAGATACCATATATACTCAATCATAAGCTGGTTCGTTTATAAGCCAACCCCCCCAAGATGGATAAGTAAAAATGGAAAAATGTTATAACCCGTTCATAAGCTGACCCTATAATTCAGGGGTCAGGAAACTTTGGCTCCCGGGCCATCAGGATAAGCCGGTGGTGGTCCGAGATGGTTTGTTTACCTCGAGCGTCTGCAGGCACGGAGGTAAACTTAAGTGAACAAAGTGTCCCGGCACGGCAGCTGCTTACCCTGACGGGCCGGGACAGCAACTGGTGGGGAAATTTTTTGTGGGGGAGAAGCTGGGAGTCAGGGGAGTAACCCCTGTGACCACCCCCCACATGACCCCACCCTAGCCCGGGACCCCCACACTCTCCCCATCCCATCCCTTCCCACCTTATACGGGGAGGGCCAGGGGAGGATGTCTCTGACTTGGCTGGAGCTGCTCCGGTGCTAGGGTGACCAGACAGCAAGTGTGAAAAATCAGGACAGAGGGTGGGGGGTAATAGGAGCCTATATAAGAAAAAGACCCCAAAATCGGGACGGTCCCTATAAAATCGGGACATCTGGTCACCCTATCTGGCGCCCGGGCAGCGTGGCCACAGCCTGCTCTGGGGGGTGGGACCGGCTGTAGCCTGCCAACCCCGGAGCTGCAGCTGCTTCAGAGGCTGGGGGGAGAGCAGCGTGGCCAGAAGTGGAGAGACTCTGGCCCTGCCTCTTCCCTTCTCTCTGCTGGCTGTGCTACCTCTCCTTGCTCCCTCTGTTGGGGGGAGGGGCTGTGTCCCACCCCTCCCTCTCTATACCTGTTCATAAGCCGACCCCCTTCTCTGGTGCGTCCCTTTTTTACTAAAAAAATTCGGCTTATGAACGAGTATATACGGTACCTTAAAGAAGACTGAGTTTTCAATAAGTACTGAGAATCTGCCCTTTGAAAATCAAGCCCCTTTAGGGCATTTCAGATCAGGCACTAGTCAATTTTGGGCATTTCAGATCAGATCACTAGTCAATTTTCAAAACATTGACCTTAGAATTTTAGCATATTTGGAAGTTTTATAGGTAGGCTTGGCAGATTTTTTTTTTTTATAATTTCAATGGATAGCAATGTTTAATTTTAAGCATTTTTTTTTCAATTTTTATCTGTTTAAATTTTCCACAGTTGTAGGAAATTATGGGTATGTGGGGCAGCCAGACAATTATTTAATGACAATTGAGATTCAAAAAGTTAAACCTTTATAACCATTGAAACACAAATTGTCAGCAACACATTTCAAAATTTACAAAATCAAATGCTAACAAGTTCTCAAGCATCATTTTTCTTTCTATACCTACCTGTAAATTTTGATTAGTATTGATGGACATTTTTTATTGGCTTTTGTGTGTATGGTGAAATCAACATCTGACATATACCATAATCCTTCCACACCTATTTGTAGGGCAGATCCTCACATGGTGTAAATTAATTTCAATTTACCTCAGGTGAAGATCTCCACCTCTGATTATAAATCTGTATGGAAACTACTTCTTGTATAATGGTTAACACAAACTAGTCTGGATCAAATATTTACTATGGGCATTTATGTACAAATACAACTTTGCATGTGGAATGCCTTCTTCTGCCATGTAGCATTCCTTGTATGAGGTCTCACATAAAGTGTCAAAATGCTGACATGTTGCTTGCAGTATGTCATGTTGGGTCAGGTTACATCACCATGCAAATGTATATGCTGCTAGCTAGAAAGGAATGTTATTTCCAAAGACTAAATATATTAAGGGTTATTAAAATTTTTAAATCTTGAGTTAGAATTTTTTGTTCGCACAACCATGGTTACATTAATCTTTAAATTCACAATACACAGTGTGAGGTTTCAGCACCATGATTCTCATTAAAGTCAATGAGAAACACTGGGTTGGAAAACCTGAAGATTTTGGGAAATATACTCTTATGTTGTTTTTGTGGGAGAAGAAGAGAGACAGAAATGCTACCAGGAAGTAATTTAAGAAAGCTCTGCTTAAATGACTAAAACAACAATATAAATGCATGAGAGACAAGGTGGGTGAGATAATATCTTTTATCGGACCAACTTCTGTTGGTGAAAGAAAAAACTTTCAAGCTTACACAGAGCTATTCTTCAGGTCTGGGAAACTTACTCCGAGTGTCACTACTAAATACAAGATGGAACACATTGTTTAACATAAGTAGTTATCACATATTTCAAGGGACCATTCAAGATGAAGTGGCCTGTTAACACCCCTTCAGTCATAAGGAGGTGTGGCTTTATAACAGTTACCCTTCTGCTTTGCTCTGATTGGAATAAATTGCATTCAAGAGATTTCTTAAATTAGAAAAAAGCTGCTCAGTGCGGGTGGGGAAGGTTGTTAGTGGGTTATAGATTGTTGTGATTAGCCATAAATCCAATGTTTCTATTCAGTCCATGAATTTTAGGTCTGCAAAAGTTATGAATTTAAGTGCCCAGGCTCATCTTTTGAAAGTGTTGTGCAGGCCTCCTTTGAGGATGAGGACTAATAGGTCAGATATGGAGTGATCACTTTATGAAAAGTATTCATCTGCAGGTGACAGGGTGGTGGTGATGGTTTTTTTTTTAATAATTTTCCTGTGTGAGTTCATTTGAGAGCATAGTGATTGTCTGGTTTCACCCACATAGTTGCTGTTGGGGCATTTAGTGCACTGTCAGGGTCTGGTGCTGCTTTGAGTCAGTGTGTCCTGGTCTATGGGAAGCTTGAAGAGGTTGAGGGATTGTTTGAAGGTCAGAAATGGGGGTTCAGGAAAGATTTCTTTCAGGATGGGGTTCCCATCAAGTACGGGTTGCAGTTGTTTGTTGATACCCTGTATGGGCTCCAGTGTGGAGTGGTAGGTGACAACTAGCAGTGTGCGGTTGGAGGGGATTTTATTTCTGTGTGGAAGCAGGTTCTCTCGGGGTATTTGTGTGGCCCATTCAATGATGCAATCTACTTCTTTGTTGTTTGGTGAAGGCGGTTTTGAGTGTATTGCAGTGTCTATCCCTCACTTTCTTCTTGGAGCATTCTGTGGTATCTGAGTGCCTGGCTGTAGATAACAGATTTCTTGGTGTGTATTGGGCAATTACTGGATCTGTGAAGGTAGGTGTGGTGATCTGTGGGTTTCTTGTACATAGTTGTCTGAAGGATTCCATTGCTGAAGCTGATTGTGGTGTTTAGGAAGTGGATGCTGGTGTGGGAGTGTTCCAGAGACAGTTTAATGGACAGGTGGTGGTTGTTGAAGTTATGGTGGAAATCTATGTGGGAGTTTAATGTCTATAATATAAATATATGAGGGAGCTGATATAGTAATATAAATGCATGTTATCTGTTAAGGAGCAATGCGTATTGTAAGTAGCCTGAACACTACAGATGATCTAGTTATATAGATATATTGCTCTTTATCGTAGAAAATAGCACAAAAGGAGTCGCTAATATCATGTTATTTAAAGAGTTTAAATTTATTCCTTTGTGGAGTGAAATGAATTGAGAGCCTGCAGCACTTCACTTTTAAAATGTTGAATTTCTTCCCCCTGAATGTTTATATTTTTAAAAGCTTTATAACAGTTACCCTTCTGCTTTGCTCTGATTGGAATAAATTGCATTCAAGAGATTTCTTAAATTAGGGAAAGGCATAAATATGTGGAAAAATCTCCAGTTGGACCATTTTTTTGTATGAGACTACCTGTCACGTATTTAAACTAAATTCAAACTCCTATTTTTATGTCAGAGTTCATTTATATGAATGTACACTGTAACAATAAACTTATGTCAATCACAGCTCCATCTTCAGGTCTGGAAAACATAAAAGATTTTTTAAGAGAAATAGATTTGTAATCCCTCTGTGCTTCGTGTGACTACTTTCCTCGAGTACCCAAATTCTATACAAGGGTATCCAAAGAACATCTACAGGCGCTTTCCAGAAGTTGTTTTGCAGCCGAGTGTGTGAGCTGCATGTTAATCCTGATATTTAATTTTAAATGTAGAGTTGTATTGAACTCTGAGCTCCATAGTTGCAGTGGTATTGATGGAAAAATTGCCAAAAGTCATTTGGGATTCTTTTTCCACTTGTATAGGTTTGTAATGTAGCCATAGCAGGAGGAAGGAGCAGAAGGCATGTAAATTGGGTTAAGTGCCAAATTGCAGCTTGCAGACATGGCTTGTGATAGCATTGATCAGTCATACCTTCCTGATACGCTTTTTAAAATATTGTTTACTCACATGAATCATTCCGATTAATTTGTTGTTCAACGCTTATTTTGAGCCATTTCTCAGTGATATTTTCCTAATGCTATTTTGCTAATGATGACTGACTTCTTGTCTTTTTAGATTTTTATTTCATTTACTAAAATGAGATTAAAGTTGTTGTGGAATATGCAATGATTCGATTCCTTTAGCTGGAAGACTCTAATTTTCAGTTGCATCAGATGCAACATGTGAAATAAAGCTGATTTTGGGGTAAAGAGGAAAAATACATACAAAGTATGTATCAAGTCAATTTTTTAAAAATCTATGGGATCACTGAAGATGACAGGCATTATAATGAGATTATATTTGCAGTTCTGTAGTGCCTTCCATTTGAGGATCTCAAAGTCCTTTAAGGAGTAATGAATGACTGCAGTAACGAATAATGAAAACCACCTCTGTGAGAAATAGAAGTATAAATATACATCATTTTTCAGGAAATCTGAAAGCATAGGAAGTTTAGGCCTGATCTGCACCATTGAAGTTAATAAGAATTTTGGTGTAGGATTGGATCCTAAGGCCCCAATCCAGCAAAGTACTTAAGCACATCAGTAATTTTAAGCATGTGAGTAGTCCTGGGGCCCTGGTCCTGCAAATACACACATCCTTAACTTTGCTACCAGAAGTAGTTCTGTGGATTTCAATAGGACTATTCATGGTGGTAAAGTTAAGCATGTGTGTAAGCTTTTGCAGGATTGGTGTCTTATTGAAGTGCAAGTCTCTTGCCCAATATTTTTCCGGAAAAAACAACATTTGCAGGAATTTGTTTTTGTTTTTATCGATTTACATTTTGGTATCTCTCTTGCCATCCTGATTAGCATATATAGTTCAAATATGTGATAGACATTGAGATGTAAGTTGGTAATCTTTACTGCTAGCACACACTAATCATCGTGGGCGATAATTATCAAGCATTAAAACAATTTAATTGTTATACAGATTTTAGCTGAACTATATAATTATTAGATGGATTAATCAGTTATTAACAAGCCCCCTGATAAGATAATTGGCATATTTGAGAAGAAACTTTTCAGTACCTTCACAAATGGCAGATCTTCGGTGCAGGAGGAATTTGTTACTGTTAACATACTTTGAGTGTGACTTAACACTTGTTTATCTAATGTTTCTCATTATACATAACTTTGTTTAAAAGGGGTTATAAAGAACTGACTGAGAGGTTAGAGGAAGACTGAAAATTACAGTGAATAATTCAGTATGGAATCATTTATATAGGAATTAATATGTAACATTATCATTGTACAAGGCACTGGTAAGACTTCATTTAGAATACTGGTCACCGATGTTAAAGAAAGATTAATTCAAACTGGAACAGCTACTAGGATGATCAGGGGAATGGAAGGCCTATCTTATGAGAGGAGACTGGAAGAGCTTGGCTTGTGTAGCCTATCAAAAAGCAGGCTGCGAAGGGATATGATTGCCCTCTATAAATTCACCAGAGGAATAAACACCAGGGAGCGTGATGAGCTGTTCAAATTCAAGGACAATGTTGGCACAAGAACAAATTTGTATCAACTGGCCATGAGCAAATTCAGGCTGGAAATTAGAAGAAGGTTTCCAACCATCAGAGAGGTGAAGTTCTGGAACAGCCTCCCAACTGGAGTTGTGGGGGGAAACAACTCAATTAGTTTTAAGAGTGAGGTGGACAAATTTATAAGTGGGATTATATAGTGGGGGCAGGGCAAGGCAGCCATGAAGGTCCCATCTGGTTTGTTTTATATTCCTAAAATCTCATGCCTCAGGGCTTCAACCAGTCACCTGCGGAGGAGGGGGTCAGGAAGGGATTTACCCTGCTTCCCCATGTGGTGTTGTGGGTTTTGTAGGGTTTGTATTTTGTCTTTTTGTCTCCTTCCTCTGAAGCATCAGGTAGGGCCACAGTTGGAGATAGGACACTGGACGAGGTGGGTTAGTGATCTGAGACAGCACTGAACATTTTCTCAGTCACATGTTTTTCTGGCTGGTTCTTGCTCATATGCTCAGGGCCTAACTGATCACCATATGTGGGGTTAGGAAGGAATTTTTCCCCAAGTCAGATTGGCCGTGAGTTTGGTTGGGTTTTTTTGCCTTCCCCTGCAGCATGTGGGTGCTAGTCACTGGCCAGGACTATCTGGATATATTTCACTTAATCAGTTCCATGCCATTGCAGGGGCCTCAGACACTGGTTCACCTCAGTCCTGCCTATTCTCTGCCTGTGGCATGTAATAGATTAATTTCTTATAGGCTGAAATGCTTTGGTCTAATTTTGGTTGTTGGGTTTAGTGTGTGGGTGTTCTTGGGGGCCTGCAAAATATAGGTCAGACTAAATGACGTTGGTTGTCTTTTCTGGCTGTAAATTCTATGAAGCGCACAAATGCAGAGTGTTATATAAGAACGTGGTAGTGGTGATGGTATTCTCTCTTCCTGATATAGGTGGTAGATATATGAATTTTGAATAAAACTAGAGCTGTCAAGTGATTAAAAAAATTAATCGCAATTAATCGTATGTTTAATCACGCTGCTAAACAATAATAGAATACCATTTATATAAATGTTTTGGATGTTTTCCACATTTTCAAATATATTGATTTCAATTACAACACAGAATAGAAAGTGTACAGTGCTCACTTTATATTTATTTTTATTATAAATATTTGCACTGTAAAAATAAAAGAAATAGTATTTTTCAATTCACTTAATAAAAGTACTGTAGTGCAAGCTCTTTATCATGAAAGTTGAATTTACAAATGTAGAATTATGTACAAAAAATAACTGCATTCAAAAATAAAACAATGTAAAACTTTAGAGCCTATAAGTCCACTCAGACTTACTTCTTGTTCAGCCAGTCGCTCAGACAAACAAGTTTGATTACATTTGCAGGAGATAATGCTGCCCTCTTCTTGTTTACAATGTCACCTGAAAGCGAGAACAGGAGTTCACATGGCACTGTTGTAGCCGGCATTGCAAGATATTTACGTGCCAGATGCACTAAAGATTCATATGTCCCTTCATGCTTCAACCATCATTCCAGAGGATATTGCGTCCATGCTGATGATGGGTTCTACTTGATAACGATCCAAAGCAGTGTAGACTGACACATGTTCATTTTCATCATCTGAGTCAGGGCGTGTCTACGCTTACCTCCGGAGCTATGTTATTCATGTAGCTGAAGTTGAGTAACTTAGATTGATCCCTCTCCCCCTCCCCCAGTGTAGCCCAGGCCTCAGATGCCACCAGCAGAAGGTTGATTTTCTTTTTTTGGTGGTTCAGGTTCTGTAGTTTCCGCATCGGAGTGTTGCTCTTTTAAGACTTCTGAAAGCATGCTCCACACCCCATCCCTCTCAGATTTTGGAAGACACGTCAGATTCTTAAATATTGGGTCGAGTGCTCTAGCTATCTTTAGAAATCTCACATTGGTACCTTCTTTGCGTTTTGTCAAATCTGCAATGAAAGTGTTCTTAAAACGAACCACATGCTGGGTCATCATCCGAGACTGCTATAACATGAAATATATGGCAGATGATAAGACTCAGAGCAGGAGACATACAATTCTCCCTCCAAGGAGGTCAGTCACAAGTTTAATTAATGCATTATTTTTTTTATGAGCGTCATCAGCATGGAAGCATCTCCTCTGGAATGGTGGCCAAACCATGAAGGGGAATATGAATGTTTAGCATATCTGACACATAAATACCTTGCAGTGCGGGCTACAAAAGTGCAATGTGAATGTCTATTCTCACTTTCAGGTGACATTGTAAATAAGAAGTGGGCAGCAGTAGCTCCCGTAAATGTAAACAAACTTGTTTCTCTTAGTGATTGGCTGAACAAAAAGTAGGACTGAGTGGACTTGTAGGCTCTAAAGTTTTACATTGTTTTGGTTTTGAGTAACAAAAGAAATCTACATTTCTAAATTGCGCTTTCATGATAAAGAGATTGCATTACGGTACTTGTATGAGGTGATTTGAAAAATACTATTTCTTTTATCATTTTTACAGTACAAATATTTGTAATAAAAATAATATAAAGTGAGCACTGTATACTTTTTATTCTGTGTTGTAATTGAAATCATTATATTTGAAAATGTAGAAAAACATCCAATATATTTAATAAATTTCATTTGGTATTTTATTGTTTAACAGTGCGATTAAAACTGCGATTAATCTCAATTAATTTTTTTAATTGCGATTAATTTTTTTGAGTTAAATCGCATGTAAACTGCGATTAATCGACAGCCCTATTTAAAACTATTAACCATAGAAATATTTCATAGGTTTTAAGACCAGAAAGGACCATCTAGATTGACTTTCTACATAATACAGAGCAAAGAACGTCACCCAATAATTGTTGCATCAAGCCCATAAGTTTGGTTGAGCTAGAGCATATCTTTTAGAAGGATATCCAGTCTTGATTTATAGACTTGAAGTGATGGCAAATCCTGCACATCCCTAGGTACCACATATACTTGTTTATAAGCCAAATTTTTTTAGTAAAAAAGGGAAGCACCAGAGAAGGGGGTCAGCTTATGAACGGGTATAGAGAGGGAGAGGTGGGACACAGCCCCTCCCCCCAACAGAGGGAGCAAGGAGAGGCAGCACAGCCAGCAGAGAGAGAAGGGAAGAGGCAGGGCCAGAGTCTCTCCGCTTCTGGCCATGCTGCTCTCCCCTCAGCCTCTGAAGCAGCTGCAGCTCTGGGGCTGGCAGGCTGCAGCCCTGCCGCTCGGCCCCGCAGGCTGTTGCCGCGCTGCCCGGCCCGCTGGAGCATGCTGCGGCCGTGCCGCCCAGCCCGCTGGAACATGCTGTGGCCGTGCTGCCCAGCCTGCCGGAGCAGATCCAGCCAGGCCAGAGACATCCTCCCCTGGCCCTCCATAGATAAAGTGGGAAGGGATGAGATGGGGAGAATGTGGGGGTCCCGGGCTAGGGTGGGGTCATGTGGGGGGTGGTCACAGGGGTTACTCCCCTGGCCCCCAGCTGCTCCCCCTCAAAAAATGTCCCCACCAGTTGCTGTCCCGGCCCATCAGGGAAAGCAGCTGTTGTGCCAGGACACTTTGTTTACTTAGGTTTACCTCCGTGCCTGCGGACGCTCCAGGTAAACAAACCATCTTGGCCCACCAGTGGCTTATCCTGATGGCCCGGGAGCCAAAGTTTGCCGACCCTGCGTTATAGGGTCAGTTTATGAACGGGTCATAAAAATTTTCCATTTTTACTTATCCATCTTGGGCGGGGGGGGCTTATAAATAAACCGGCTTATGATCGAGAATATATGGTAAATTGTTCCAGTGTTTTGTGCATATCTACAGATTATCAGCTGTAGATGTGTTCTATATAGAAGGGCTATCTAAAAGGGTGAAAGTTAGGTCATGTAGTCCCTATCTTGACTTCACCACTGAAGCCATCTGTGTGGTGCCTTCCTAAATAATATGCAGCTAAGAAGTACCGCTACTGAAAGGGCTCAGAGTATAGTGCTTTAATGGTGGGATGCACTTAAAGCTTGGTTTGAAGAAGTACCCAAAGGTTAAGATATTTATCTGAATTCTTTGAATCTTTCGATTATGCAAGAGGATGGTTAATAGGTTATAGAGCTTTTCACCTCTAGGCTGCTAGTTCAAATTCAGCTAGGTTGCTAGTAATTGAAATGGCTGGCCATTAAGTTGCTCTCAGTTCAGTTTACAGGTTATAGACACATGGCTGGGCTATTTTGGAGACGCTTGCCTTTCATAAGCACTAAAATTGTATGTGCATGCACACATAGCAAAACATTGGACTGCCAGTCTCATGACAGTAAGAATCCTTATAAGATTTCCAATATTACTTGTTTCTTCTAGTGTGACTGGAAATAGCATGAGAAGAGTGGCGTCCTGATACTTATGGTTTAATGCATTAATTACAACTGAAGAACATTGAACCATACGCAGCAACATGCATTGTTAGGTTCCAGTGTCACCTGTGTGGTTGGACATCTGCACCTGTGAAGAGCCCTTTGACTTGACTGGGACAGTATCTAGGTGATAGATTTGTCTAAATGATTATCAGCACCTCATATGAATACATAATCCTGGTGGGTGTTCAGTGCATTGCTTTAAGTACAGTATAAGCATATTACAATCAAAGTGAATCCCCATAAAATATAGCCATATGAAATGTCTCTACTATGGCAGGTCAATTAATAGGTCTCTCTCTCTTTAGTAAATTAAAGAAAAAGCAAAAGTAGTTAAGGATACAGGCCTTGATTTATTCCCTGTGTCAATTACCCCAAAATATCACATTGGATGGGATGGAAAGGCCCCAGGACTAATTCTAACATGCAAAACAAGTTTTTCTTCCAAAAGATGGAAATTTGGAGATCAGCATAGATGGTTAGTGATCTTCCTCTGTTACACTGGTAGGTATCAAATGACTTAGTTGTATGATTGGCCCTAGGACATGCAAAGCTATTTATATCTAAGAGTGGACATTTTAAGGCATATGCACTATCAGAGAAAGAGCCAGTGCAGTATTCTAAAAGCTGTAATATGAGGTGAGATTTTACTCACTGTTTGTACACTAATCTATCTGATGTATTTGAGACTGCTGGAGAGGGTACTCAAGGAACTTTTACTGTCTGTTTAATAACATCTCTCCAAAGAGACTGGGGCTTTCTCTGTGCTGTGAGCTAAGTGGCAACAAATATTCAACTTTGTGTAGTCTGAGGGATGCTCAACATGGGCTTAGAGCTTCAAAGCCACACCACAGTACCAAAGACTGTTCAATTGAGTTGTTTGAAACAGAATAACAACATGCACGTTATTTCCTTGAGCTATTTGTATGGGATCATGGACGGTGATTACGGGGGAGCCAGTGCTTTATTGTGTTGACCAAAATAGTCTTCAGGTCTGATTTAAAAAGCACATATAACCAAAATAAATGAACAACTAAATGATGGTCAGAATGAAGGATCAGAGGAATTTCTACCAAATTCTTTCTTTCACCCAAAACAGAAAGAGTCACTGTCTAAATAGTAAAAAGCAACAGAGGGTCCTGTGGCACCTTTAAGACTAACAGAGGTATTGGAGCATAAGCTTTCGTGGGTGAATGCCCACTTCATCAGACGCAGACTAACACGGTTACCCCTCTGTCTAAATAGTGGTATCAAAGGATTGGTGAAAGCATGTGGAGTGAGTCCATAAATCCTTTTCATAAACCTAATAGCCCCAGTCGATACAATTTTCAATAACATGCAGTTCCATCAAAGTAATAAAACAATTCAGGAGTCCTTGGGAGCTCAACAGTTCCAAGAATTTTTATTTTGATAATAAGGACCTTGCAAGAACAAGACAGTAAAATAGTTTCCTTTTCCAAATATATAGCTAGAGTACAAAGCAATAGATGGGGAATACACATGGCCAGCCTATCAGCAGGAAAAATATCCCAGTTTTCAGCAGATTTTGAATGGATTTATTTATTGAATGCTCACTACCAGCCCTTTTTTCCTCTAAGGATTTTAAGTAGAGATTAAAAAACAAACTACCTTAAGATAATTATTCACAAGCAAGAGACAGAAAATTGTTGAACAAATTTTGAAAGTGAACATAATTAGCCCAATTAATCTCAAGCAATGCCTTATCCTGTTCAATAATAGCCGGGGGTGGGGGTGGGAGGGCCAGGGTGGGAGGTGGAGGAAGAGGAGGGGAGGGGAGGGAATAATTATTTAAACATTCAGAGCTGCATTTATAACTCAAAATATTATTGTGATCAGGGCATGTACATTCATAAATAGATTATGTCTCATCAATTCTGGTTCTGTACCAGCCTACATATAAGAGAAATATACTTTTATTTATTGGTGTATTATTTATTGGTGTCTAGTAAACTCAAATTGAAATCCTACATAACTTCATGACTTCTTTCAGTTCTCCACTATATTTGAAGAAAACCTTATCGATTGCCTTTGATTTAGCTCTTTAGGGCCATTTTTTTCAAATGAGCCTGGCTACTTTTCCAAGTGCTCAGCACCCATCATTGAGGCTAAACTTTTTAAAAGAGTTTTGGCTGAGAATCATTTTGCGCCTTTTTTCCGCGCAGACGCCATACCACGGCAAGCATGGAGCCCGCTCAGATTGCCGCGGCAGTTATGAGCACTGTAAACACCACACGCATTATCCTGCAGTATATGCAGCACCAGAACCTGCAAAAGAGAGGCGAGGAGGCGACGGCAGAGCGGTGACGAGAGTGATGAGGACATGGACACAGACTTCTCTCAAAGCACGGGCCCTGGCAATTTGGACATCATGGTGGTAACGGGGCAGGTTCATGCTGTGGAATGCCGATTCTGGGCCCGGGAAACAAGCATAGACTGGTGGGACCGCATAGTGTTGCAGGTCTGGGATGATTCCCAGTGGCTGCGAAACTTTTGCATGCGTAAGGGCACTTTCATGGAATTTTGTGACTTGCTTTCCCCTGCCCTGAAGCAGAAGAATACCAAGATGAGAGCAGCCCTCACAGTTCACAAGCGAGTGGCGATAGCCCTCTGGAAGCTTACAATGCCAGACAGCTACTGGTCAGTCAGGAATCAATTTGGAGTGGGCAAATCTAGTGTGGGGGCTGCTGTGATCCAAGTAGCCAATGCGATCACTGAGCTGCTGCTATCAAGGGTAGTGACTCTGGGAAATGTGCAGGTCATAGTGGATGGCTTTGCTGCAATGGGATTCCCTGACTGTGGTGGGGCAATAGACGGAACGCATATCCCTATCTTGGGACCGGAGCACCAAGGCAGCCAGTACATAAATTGAAAGGGGTACTTTTTAATGGTGCTGCAAGCACTGGTGGATCACTAGGGATGTTTCACCAAAATCAACGTGGGATGGCCGGGAAAGGTACATGATGCTTGCATCTTTAGGGACTCTGGTCTGTGTGAACGGCTGCAGCAAGAGACTTACTTTCCAGACCAGAAAATAACCGTTGGGGATGTTGAAATGCCTATAGTTATCCTTGGGGACCCAACCTAGTCCTTAATGCCATGGCTCATGAAGCCATACACAGGCATCCTGGACAGTAATCAGGAGCTGTTCAACTATAGCTGAGCAAGTGCAGAATGGTGGTAGAATGTGCCTTTGGACGTTTAAAAGCGCGCTGGTGCAGTTTACTGACTCGGTTAGACCTCAGCGAAACCAATGTTCCCATTGATATTACTGCTTGCAAGGTGCTCCACAATATCTGTGAGTAAGGGGGAGACGTTTATGGCAGCGTGGGAGGTCGAGGCAAATCGCCTGGACGCTGATTACGCGCAGCCAGACACCAGGGCGGTTAGAAGAGTGCAGCAGGGCGTGCTGCGCATCAGAGAAGCTTTGAAAACCAGTTTCATGACTGGCCAGGCTACGGTTTGAAAGTTCTGTTTGTTTATCCTTGATGAAAACCTGCCCCCTTGGTTCACTCTACTTCCCTGTAAGCCAACCGCCCTCCCCTCTCCCCTTTGATCACCGCTTGCAGAGGCAATAAAGTCATTGTTGTTTCAAATTCATGCATTCTTTATTACTTCATCACACAAATGGGGGGATAACTGCCAAGGTAGCCCAGGAGGGGTGAGGGAGGAGGGAAGCACCAGGTGGGGTGGTGGAGGAAGGGAGGAGGGAAGGACAAGGCCACACTGCACTTCAAAACTTATTGAATGCCAGCCTTTTGTTGCTTGGGCAGTCCTTTGGGGTGGAGTGGTTGGGTGCCCGGAGGCCCCCCCACCGCGTTCTTGGGCGTCTGGGTGAGGAGGCTATGGAACTTGGGGAGGAGGGTGGTTCGTTACACAGGGGCTGCAGCGGCGGTCTGTGCTCATGCTGCCTTTCCTGCACCTCAACAATATGCCAGAGAATATCAGTTTGAGCTTCTAGTAGCCTCAGCATTGCATCCTGCTTCCTCTCATCACGCTGATGCCACCTATCACCTTGATCCCGCCACATGTCCTCGCGTTCATTTAGTGCTTTCCTACACTCTGACAGTGTCTGCCTCCATGCATTCTGCTGGGCTCTTTCAGTGTGGGAGGACTGCATGAGCTCAGAGAACATTTCATCGCAAGTGAGTTTTTTTCGCCTTCTAATCTTCGCTAGCCTCTGGGATGCAGATGATATGGGGAGCGTTGAAACATTTGCTGCTGCGGGAGGGGGGAAAAAAGGGAGAGTAGTATTTAAAAAGACACATTTTAGAGAACAATGGGTAGACTCTTTCACGGTGAACCAAGCTGTTAACATTACATGGTTTCAAACAGCAGCACCCTCATTTCCCATACCAAGCACCCGTTGGGTTGGCCATTTAAAATGGGTTGGCCATTTAAAAGGAGGGGCTGCGGTTTTTGGGTTAACGTGCAGCACAAACCCAACTAACCTCCCCCCTCCCTCCCCACACCCTATTCTCTGGGATTTTCGCTTCACCCCTCCCCCCACCGCGGGGCACACAGCGGGGATGATTTCTGTTCAGCCACAGGCAAACAGCCCAGCAGGAACGGCCACCTCTGAATGTCCCCTTAATAAAATTCCCCTATTTCAACCAGGTGACCATGAATGATATCACTCTCCTGACGATAACACAGAGAGATAAAGAACGGATGTTGCTTGAATGCCAGCAAACACCGGGACCATACGCTGCCATGCTTTGTTATGCAATGATTCCAGACTACGTGCTACTGGCCTGGCGTGGTAAAGTGTCCTACCATGGAGGACAGAATAAGGCTGCCCTCCCCAGAAACCTTTTGCAAAGGCTTTGGGAGTACATCCAGGAGAGCTTCATTTCTAGATAAAGGAAATGCGGTGGATCTAATATACCTCGATTTTAGTAAAGCGTTTGATACTGTACCGCATGAGGAATTACTGGTTAAATTGGAAAAGATGGGGATCGATATGAAAATCCAGAGGTGGATAAGGAACTGGTTAAAGGGGAGACTGCAGCGGGTAGTACTGAAGGGTGAACTGTCAGGTTGGAGGGAGGTCACCAGTGGGGTTCCTCAAGGTTCAGTTTTGGATCCGATTATATTTAATCTATTTATTACTGACCTCGGAACTGAATGTAGGAGTGGGCTGATAAAGTTTGCGGATGACACAAAGTTGGGAGGTATTGCCAATTCGGAGAAGGATCGGGATATCCTGCAGGGAGACTTGGATGACCTTGTAAATTGGAGTAATAGTAATAGGATGAAATTTAATAGTGAGAAGTGTAAGGTGATGCATTTAGGGATAACTAACAAGAATTTTAGTTATAAGCTGGGGACGCATCAGTTGGAAGTAACGGAGGAGGAGAAGGACCTCGGAGTCCTGATTGACCGCAGGATGACTATGAGTCGGCAATGTGACGTAGCTGTGAAAAAAGCTAATGCAATCTTGGGATGCATTGGGCGAGGTATTTCTAGTAGGGACAAGGAGGTGCTGCTTCCGTTATGCAAGGCGCTGGTGAGACCTCATTTGGAGTACTGTGTGCAGTTCTGGTCTCCTATGTTTAAAAAGGATGAACTCAAACTGGAACGGGTACAGAGAAGGGCCACTAGGATGATCCGAGGAATGGAAAACCTTTCCTATGAAAGGAGACTCGAGGAGCTCGGTTTGTTTGGCCTAACCGAAAGAAGGCTGAGGGGAGATATGATTGCTCTCTTTTTAAATATATCAGAGGGATAAATACCAGGGAGGGAGAGGAATTATTTCAGCTCAGTACTAATGTGGACACGAGAACAAATGGATATAAACTGGCCATGGGGAAGTTTAGGCTTGAAATTAGACGAAGGTTTCCAACCACCAGAGGGGTGAAATTTTGAAACAGCCTTCCGAGGGAAACGGTGGGGGGCAAAAGACCTGTCTGGCTTCAAGATTAGGCTAGATAAGTTTATGGAGGGAATGGTTTGAGGGGATAACGTGATTTTAGTCAATTAGGCAATAACGTGCCATCGCTGGTAAAATGAGGATCCGGCTGGAGAATCTTGCCTATATGCTCGGGGTTCTACTGATTGCCATATTTGGGGTCGGGAAGGAATTTTCCTCCAGGGTAGATTGGCAGAGGCCCTGGAGGTTTTTCGCCTTCCTCCGCAGCATGGGGCAGGGGTCGCAAGCTGGAGGATTCTCTGCGACTTGAAGTCTTTAAATCACGATCTGGAGACTTCAACAGCTGAGTTAAGGGAAAGTGGGTGGGTCAGCTTTTGTGGCCTGCATCATGCGGGAGGTCAGACTAGATGACATAATGGTCCCTTCTGACCTTAAAGTCTATGAGTCTATGAGATGTCCCTGGAGGATTTACGCTCCATCCCCATACACGTTAACAGACTTTTCCAGCAGCTGTACTGGCTGCAAATGCATCCCAAGTCTTCAGGGCAAATTAATCATTAAACACGCTTGCTTTTAAACCATGTACAATATTTACAAAAGTACACTCACCAGAGGTCTCTTCTCTGCCTTCAAGGTCTGTGAGCCCGCCTTGGGTGGGTTGGGAGGGTACTGGGTTCAGGGTGATAAACAGTTCCTGGCTATCGGGGAAAACGTTTTCTCCGCTTGCATGCTGTGCGCTATCTTCAACGTCCTCCTCCTCCTCATCTTCCTCATCCCCAAAATCCGCATCCCTATTGTGTGAGAATCCATTGACGGAGTCCACGCATGGGGTGGGGTAGTTGTAGGGGCACCCCCTAGAATGGCATGCAGCTCATCATAGAAGCAGCATGTCTGGGGCTCTGACCTGGAGCGGCCGTTTGCCTCTCTGGTTCTTTGGTAGGCTTGCCTGAGCTCCTTAAGTTTCACGTGGCACTGCTGCAGGTCCATGTTATAGCCTCTGTCCTTCATGCCCTTGGAGATTTTTTTCAAATATTTGGGCATTTCGTCGTTTTGAACGGAGTTCTAATAGCACGGATTCGTCTTCCCAAACAGCGATCAGATCCAGTACCTCCCGTTCGGTCCATGCTGGAGCTCTTTTGTGATTCTGGGACTGCATGGTCACCTGTGCTGATCAGCTCGTCACGCTGGCCAAACAGGAAATGAAATTCAAAAGTTTGCAGGGCTTTTCCTGTCTACCTGGTCAGTGCATCGGAGTTGAGAGTGCTGTCCAGAGTGGTCACAATGGAGCACTCTGGGATAGCTCCCGGAGGCCAATACCGTCGAATTGCATCCACACTACCCCAAATTCGACCCAGCAAGGTCAATTTCAGCACTAATCCCCTTGTTGGGGAGGAGTACAGAAATCGATTTTAAGAGCCCTTTAAGTCGACAAAACAGGCTTGGTTGTGTGGATGGGTGCAGGGTTAAATTGATCTAACACTGCTAAATTCAACCTAAACTCGTAGTGTAGACCAGGGCTAAGTATGGTAATTTTGTCAAGTGTCCGTCGCGCAACATGGTGGTGCTGACTCCTGTTACTAAGGAGACCAGACAGGTTTAACAATTGTAATCAGAGTAAGGGACTGCTTTAGAAGGCCTTACTCATATTCAGTATTACCTTCATTTGTGAGAAGACCCACTCCATTGAGCCAAATTCTGCATTATATCATATAGATCCAACTAAGGACAATTTGGTCCAGTTACATAGTAAGGAACTTCTCAATGTGAGTAGAATGGTAGAATTTTTTCAAACATATTAATTGAATAGTCCAAAATGCAGTAGTTTACATATCAAATGGCTATTGTGGGCAAGATTTTAAAAAAGCAGTGCCTAAAGTTAGATTCATAGCCATCTATTTAGACTTCTAAAGAAAAGTAGTCTGATTTTAAGAAAAATGCTCAGTACCTAGCAACTCCCCTTGAATTCAGTGTGCGTTACTGAGTACTCAGTCAATCTGGTCATTTTTATCTAAAAGGCTGAATATGGAATTAGCCTATCCTTAGGCTCCCACTTTTAAGATCCTGCCTTGTGTGTATTTTTAATTTTTTAAGAAAAGCAAAATATTTCTCTGTACAATAAGATGCAAATATAATAGTTCGTGCATGTGCAGAAGGTGGATTTCTAGCCATTTCAGAGTTTAATAATTTGCACAAAATTATTATCCTGATGTAAGTGGGAGAGCGGAATAACAGAGGTCAGATCTGTGTTGCAGGTTAGAGAATAGAATTTTGCCTTCTCTTCAGTTATTGCTCTGAAAATATTAGGCTTGCTTCAGCAGTTCTGTTGCTGGCACTGAAATCAAGTTATGATTTTGTATCTGACATGAAGGCTGAAAAACACTTGATTTCTTCCTTTGTAATAAATGGTGATACAGAACTAAAATAAAAGTGTAATCCGTTATATCTGACATATACGGTGGGCTATCTCAAACCTTAGCATTACAAGAATTGAGATGTTGTTGGTAGTTGATGGGAAAACAGTTTCTGACATTCAAGTAGCAATAAATAATTATTTATTTGTCAGCAGAAAAAGATACTTGAAGACAAACTACAACTTTCTGATGATGCCAGTGGCAGGAAAAAGGGAGTTTATTATAAACTGCAACTGTTAGATTACACATTCATATAAAACTCAGTACCTGGAACAATAAAAAAAAGATGTTAGCTATTGTAAAGAGGCAATCACATAATATATCAAGTGTCATTTTAATGGTACGGTGTCAATGAAATTTACAAATGAGGCATCTATTTATTTCCACCCATATTGGAAAAGAGATGAAACACCATGGAAGTGATGATTACTTGTGACACATTTCTATTATAAAAAGAACTGTTCTTTAACCCATGCTGTCATAATAGTCCAACTATACTTTTTATTTGTATTATTTGGCTACTTTCATTTTAACCATATTTTTATCTCTGTGTGTGCATGCTTGTGTTTATCAATCTGATGGATTCAACTGCACCAGACAAAAGCATGTATCATTTTTACTTTTTGCAAAGTTTTGGTTACAGCTTACCAGCTTTGTTCAGCTGTAACTTCAGGTAAAAAATCCATTCAACTGAAACAGTGACTAGCATTTGACTAGAAGTAGTGCTGACAGTGCCAAAGATATTTAGCAAAAAGAACAGGCGTACTTGTGGCACCTTAGAGACTAACAAATTTATTAGAGCATAAGCTTCCGTGGGCTACAACCCACTTCTTCGGATGCATATAGCATAAGCTTCCGTGGGCTACAACCCACTTCTTCGGATGCATATAGCTATATGCATCC
>NW_020664439.1:38604848-38608267 GCF_002925995.2 Terrapene triunguis
GTATTGGAGCATAAGCTTTCATGGGTGAATACCCACTTCATCAGACAACTGACGAAGTGGGTATTCACCCATGAAAGCTTATGCTCCAATACGACTGTTAGTCTATAAGGTGCCACAGGACTCTTTGTTGCTTTTTACAGATCCAGACTAACACGGCTACCCCTCTGATACTTTAATATATTAACTCCCAGAGGGATATAATCAGGAGCTTGGAAACTTTGGGAACAATGGCCATAATTACTCAGATAAATACTTAGGGAAACTTAATTAATACATAGTGGGAACTTAATTAGAAAAGTGCTTTGAGGAAAAGTTAATACAAGTGTTACTAAAAAATGTAATTATATATAGAACTGAGCAAAAGTTAGAATGTCTGTGTGGTGAAATTCCAATATTTCAAATTTTGTTTTTAGCCTGAATTGGGATGCACCTGCACCCATGTGACTTCTTTGCAGCACCACGTGGCTCAGTCAGAGGGGAGACTGTGGTGCATCATGGAAGAGGTAGTCTAGCCAAGGAGATGGGCCATTGGAGAAAATAGGAGCGTGAAGTACCCAGACTCCCATGAGACACTGCAGCACCTTAGGCCGACGCAGTCTCACCGTAATAAAGTTAACCATGGGTGTAACTGTTTGCAGGATAGGGGCCCTCGTTAGTTAATCAGTAAGGGGGTGGCATTGATTTTGTGTTTTTAATTGTATTTCTTTTCCCTGTGATTTTTCTTTGCTTGAATATTATATTTTTATTCCATCTTTCCTGATTGCTTTATTCTGTTGCCATGCATGGTCTTTTCAGATTATTATGAGTTCAATTCATTTTTTTAATGTGCCTGAGATCACAAAACTGTACTCACAGGCTACTGCCAGTGGACAGATTAGCTTTTATGTGAATAAATTATCTACTCAGTAGAATGGAGTCAGAAGAATGGCATATGTAAATAAATAAATAATAATAGTGACTGGAGGATAACTTTTCTTATTATTTAAAGGGAACTGCACAAAAACAAAGTTTTGCTTAAAAAAAAAACAACCCTCTGACCTTTTTTCATTAGCTATAAAGGCATGAAACAGCTAATTTGCTGTAATTGCAAGTGACAAGGTATTGGAGATCAGAGTACAAACTGTTTTCTTCTTACGAATACTGCTGTGGGTTGGGTGGGAAATGTATTCTACTGATAAGGGAAGCATTAGTCATCAGAGAATCACCATGATTCACAGAAGAAAAGCAGCAGCAAATGATCAGAGACTCTGAAATAAATCTTAATATGGGGGGTTGATTATCTTTGTTTCCAGCAATGCTGCTTTACATTTCTACTGGACATAAAGAATAATTCAAACGGGAGACTTTTTCCCTTATTTCCTGTAAAAAAGTATAGATATAGATTAGATTAGTGTCCATAATTATTATTTAATGTACATAGTGAAGTAAGTTTGAGAAGTGGTTTACAGAAATATTACATGGAATAATTAGTTTTCACTACCAGTTGTAAAAGTGCTCCACAGTTGTAAATAGTACATCATTCTCCTGAAATTATAATAAGCACAACAGTTCTTCACGACTGCACAACAATAATCTTTTCTTTACAACTGAAAAAAGGTTAAACAATTCTCTTCAGTAAAATGGGGGCCCTGATTTAGCTGAATGCTGTAGAGAGGCACAGCACCCTCAGCTCTTGCTGAAAAATCAACAGCCAAGTTTTATTTAGCTGGGGCTTCAATACTCCTGTCTTTCTCGAACCAACACAGAAGTTGACCTGTAACACACAGCACCAGCATTACTTACTTCAGTGGAGAATAAAAGAAGATAGTTTAGGACAGTGGCTCTCAAATTTTTTTACTGGTGACCTCTTTCACATAGCAAGTCTTTGAGTGCAACCCCCCTTATAAATTAAAAACACTTCTTTATATATTTAACACCATTATAAATACTGGAGGCACAACAGGGTTTGGGGTGGAGGTTGACAGCTCGCGACCCCCCATGTAATAACCTCGCGACCCCTGAGGGGTCCTGACCCCCAGTTTGAGAACCCCTGGTTTAGGAGAACAAAGCAGATCTTTGCAACCTAGCCACTTCAGTTGCTTTGTAGGACTGAAAATAAACACACACAAAACCCCCAAGCCCTCCACTTGTCTTGCACTTGGTGTATTCTGGTGTGTAAAGAATGTGCATAATATCTGATCTAGGCCATGTCATGATGACTTAATGCTAATAGGAAAACTTTTGACTAGACATTTTAGCTACTTCAGTAGGGCGGTATATCAGTTTGGGAGTACGTCTGTTTGTCTAAGCAACAGGCTTCATTTGGAATAGTTAAGGGTAAACAGAAGGAAAATTACTTAACCACTCATTAAGCAAATTCTTCTAACTGAACCACAAAAATAGCAAAACTACAAATCACATACTTCTCTGGGGTGCTGACCTACTATCAAGAGAGTGTTCTCCCCACACAGTTGCTGTTCCACTTCTTGCAGGATTTGGCCTCAAAGGATTAAACGAATGGAGATTGTTGATACTCATTCTGTAAGCAAAGTACAAATACCAGCAATGTAGACAGACAAGTGTTTAATTAAAGGTAAACTTTGCAAAAGTGCCTCAGTGGCATAGGACCTTAAGTCCCATTAATCATCAATAAGAGAAAGGGCTTGTCTACTCAGTGTGTTAGTCTACGCCAGAGGGGTGTAAATCCTAGCGTGCACTAGCATGACATGCACTATCTGACCCATGTGAATGCTGCTTCTGCACACTAAAAGTTTCCTAGTGTGTATCAGTGTACAGTCACTCCTAACTTAAAGTCGTCCCGGTTAACGTTGTTTCATTGTTACGTTGCTGATCAATTAGGGAACATGCTCGTTTAAAGTTGCGCAATGCTCCCTCATAACGTCGTTTGGCAGCCGCCTGCTTTGTCCACTGCTTGCAGAAAGAGCAGCCCTTTGCAGCTAGCTGATGGGGGCTTGGAACCAGGGTGGACTGGCAGCCCCCCATCAGTTCCCCGCTCTCCTAAGTTCCCTGTGCGGCAGCTGCCCAGCAGGCTATCAATTGCTGGCAGTTCAGCTGTCCCTTCCCGCACTGCTATGTGCTGCTCCTGCCCTCTGCCTTGGAGCTGCTCCCGGGAGTATCCTGCTTGCTGTGGAGGGGAGGGGAAGAGGGGGACTAATATCAGGGTGTCCCCCTCCCCCCCTGCCACCTGCTTACCCCATCTCCATAGAGCAGGTGGGGGCACGACAGGGCTCAGGACGGCGGGAGCTTGCAGGCAGCAGCTGCTGTCTCAACTTCCTGATCTAAAAAGGCAATGTACTTAGAGTGGGGTCAGCGTACTTAAAGGGGCAATGCGCATCTCTCTCTCTCTCTCTCTCTCTCTCTCTCTCTCTCTCTCACACACACACACACACACACACACACACACACACACACACACACAC
>NW_020664439.1:38608277-38650097 GCF_002925995.2 Terrapene triunguis
CACACACACACACACACACACACACACACACACACACACACACACACGGTGTGTGTCTGTCTCTGTCTGCCATGCTGTCTCCCCTCCCTCCATTCGTGCTGCTTTGTAGAGCGTGAGGCTACATTAACAACAATGTGTTAACCCTTGAGGGCTCAGCTGAGTTCTAGTTCATCATTTAGCAGTAAGGCATGCCCTGGGAAATATCCCACCCTCTTCCACCCTCTGACTTCACTACCTCAACCAAGCTTCACAATCATCAGTGCTGTGTACAGTATTAAATTGTTTGATTAAAACTTATACTTTGTATACATATATAATATAGTCTTTTGTCTGGTGAAAAAAATTTCCCTGGATCCTAACCCCCCCATTTACATTCATTCTTATGGGGAAATTGGATTTGCTTAACATTGTTTCGCGTAAAGTCTCATTTTTCAGGAACATAACTACAACGTTAAGTGAGGAGTTACTGTAGTACTGTTTGAAATGGGACTATGTTAACATGCACTAGGGAACTTTTAGTGCACTCCAGCAGTATCCATGCAGGCCAGTTCGTATGCAACATGCTAGTGCACATTACAATTTACACGTTCTGGGCCAGACTAATGCATCATGTACACGCGCAAAACCCCCAAGCCCCCAATTGTCTTAGGCTCTTGGGGGCAGATTTGTAAAGGTATTCAGGCACCTAAAGAGGCAGGTAGATACCTAGTGGAATTTTCTAAATCACCTAGGTGCCTAAGTCCCACTCAAATAAATGGGAGCTAGGCAGGTAGTACTTTTGAAAATCCCACTAGATGCCTATCTGCATCTTTATACAATCAAATTCCTTTGAAAATCTGGCCTTAAGTGATGGGTGTGATATATCCCAGAGGGAGAGATTAACACCAAGCAACTTAAATTTATGAATACTATTTTCTGTGAGAGGTGATTCCACCCCCCAACCCCCCCCCCCATGTAAATGTCATGAAGGTCATCCATGCACAGAGATTACATCACTTATTATGTTCTCTAGTCCCAATTCATAATTGAAAATCGCTGCCTTAAGGTTTTATTGACTTGTTCCAAGAATGAACATGTACTGCAGATGGGGGTCATATGAGGATCCTGATGATACCCACCCCTTTGTTCTGGAAAAAATGTCATTTTTGCTTAATTTGCCATACTTTTACCTCCCTAACAATTGCAATCAAATTACTATTTGTACATGAGCCAAGCTTCTACATTAGATAAACAGCTGCACATCACAGTAATAGAATTTTTGCTTTTGAGACACTGAATGAAATAGTCATTCTCCAAAATGCAGGGGGTATGAAAGCTTACTATGAAAGCAGATCTTATAACACTATGATTACAGGGTGTTTTGATCAGGTAACTCTTCTGTGTATTAAGACATGTGGTTTGCTATAATTTAGCATTAGCTAAAAGACCTTTTTAAAACAACGCATAAATATAGAGGGTTCACTTTATTTTAACCATCCTGTCATTGCATGGGAATTTCATATTTATCGTAGTAATTCATTTGGTACTTGTTTGTCATATGCGCGTGTCTCATTTAATTTAAAATTAGTCCAGGAATCGTTCAAATATAGTGGTACCAATAGACACATTGTAACTGGATTAATCTTTATGTCAGTTAGAAATTACTTTTACTTTAACATCACACAGTGCTAAAATTAACACTGTAGCTTTCCTATAATTTATTTTTATGTTTCTGCAAACTGTGTAAAATCAAGACACGCATTTTGGTTTATTTTATGAGTGAGAATGCTAAAGGGTAGATGGTAGAATTTGTTTTTTTAATTTTTATTTATTTATTATGCATTACCAGTGCTTAACTTGTGCCAGAGCTTGCCAGGGCTGAGTCAGGGATCTCTAGGCTTGGAAGTTCATAGTCCCAGCACCTCTGGGCTTGCTGCATCCATTATGAATAGATAAAAATTGCTTGAGCCTTAGTACCTAATTGCTTGAGCCCTGACAGGTCTTTCGTTACAAACTAAGCGCTGTGCATTACTCATGGGGAAAAGCAAAACTATGAGGGTATTTTGCATGATCATTCTCAAAAAAACAAATGGAAAAAAAGGTTAGTCTTTGACACTGCTTGTGCCATAGCAGCTATTCTATTTTTAGTACACTAGCTCTGACTGAGCTAGCATGTGTATGTCTCCTGAAACTGAAGATTACACCTCCAGCTCTAAGTGTAGACATACCCGTAGTCTTCCTCTTTTCGGTTGTATAGGGTCCACCATCAGCCTCCCTGTAAAATCCATGCAGAGCCTCCCATATAGCTTAGTTTAGTCTCCTGCAATAATTTCTAGTGGAGACTCTTATTTTTTCCAGAGGGAATTATTTTCATAAGGTTTGCAGATGATGACATATTTGCAATTCACAGTTCCGATATGGAATGTTGTTGATTTCTCCGAGGAGAGGAGACGCTTTAACAGATGGCAATCAAAAGAGAAAGTAAGGGGATTGTCTTACTACTCTTTCACAAGTGCAATGATAAGTATCTGCCATTACACACAAAGGTATGATAAGATCAGAAACAAGCATGGGAACTGTAGAAAGAGCTAAGCAAAGTGACTGAGAGAAATAAGCAATCTGAGGCTGTCTCTACACCATGGACACTATACTGGCATAGCTATGCCAGCATAATGCCATGGTGTAGAAACAGCCTATGCAGCAGAAGGGGTTTTTCTTTCTGTGTTGGAACACCAAATCCCTGAACAAAGTTAGCTACATCAACAGAAGCATTCTTCTGTTGACATAGCTGCGGCTACACTGGGGGTTAGGTCTGCATAGCTATGTTGTTCAGGGATCTGTTTTTTTCACACCCGTGACCGACATAGCAGTGTAGACCACGCCTAAGCAAAAATGACTTGACATTTGTTACTATAGCAAAGAAACAAAGAGGAGGAGGAGGAATACAACGTCTGTTTCTTTCTGTACCTTATTTTACTGCAATACAGCATGCCTCTTCAACAGATTTGTTACCTTATCGGCATATTAGATTATTACACAGGAGTGGTACATAATGTAATAACCACTTTTAAAAAAGTAAATTCTAAAAGGGAATTTTAGTACATATAAAATGCTCCAGATTGTAAACAGGGACTGAAATCCTTAAGGATGGTGTCCCTTGTTAATTCACGCAACAGCTATAAGACATAATTTTATTCCATAGGCAGAGGGAATGAAAGTTTTACTGACAAATTGCCCCAGCCCTGGCCTACAGTGACCACATCCAGGGGTAAGATAATAAATTAGTTTCCTTTTATTACTTCCATTTTACTGACAACATGTGCCTGTTCTGGTGGTGGTTTTTTTGTTTGTTTGTTTGTTTTGTGATATGGATATCCATTCTATAGGAACTGGACTGAAATTATTAACTCATTTCCCATAAGCCACGACACAGCTGTCACATAATTATGACTTTTGATCAGTTTTTCAAATAAGTACCAAATCCTTTATACCTTATGTAGGAAGTTTCTCCTGTGTGAAGATCATAGTGTCAGTTCCTAAATATGAAAATGTAAGGGCACCTGGCACTTTCTCCCAAATCAAGATTTAACTAGATTAGGTTAAAAGAGAGAAAAAAAGCTCAGGGAAAGTGAAGTACAGGGCAATGAATAGCTTCTGGAATGACATCCAAAGAAGGGCAAGGGCAAGACCAAGGCCCAAAATAAGTCACCTCATGTCGGGGGCATGGGACTATCTAGCGAAGCGTAGCTTTGTGGTTTTCAAATCTGTATGGAGGAATAAATCATTTAATGCATATTGTTTTATAGGTTACACATACCAAACTACAGGTAGCACATACAACTTTATTTTGTGTTTTCTGCAACATATATACTGAACATGAGAGATTCTGAATCACTGTGTGTTATAAACAAAATAATTGATATCCTAAAGCTATCACAATCAGTGTTTTCCTAAAGATTTTATATTTCCATTCCATTCCCTTATAGTGTGTTATAAGATTTTTATTATTTTTAATAATAATAAATCTCATTATTATGGGTACATAATATTGCTTCCTTGTTCATAACAGAACACTCATTTAAGATGTCATGGGCGTTCCAAATGCAGATTCTGGCTGCTGTAAACTTACTAAACCATAAGCAGGGCAGTTATTTTGCCACCTATTGGCCTGATCGCCCTCTCCTGCAGGAAGGCGCTAAAGAGGAGAATATCTCTGTGAGGTTCTCCGCTTTCCCAGTTATTCCATTGATTCTTACACAGTGCCTATCTCCAGGGTATCTGAGCACTACTAGGAAAAGGCAGGATTTCTCCCTTCACCCAAGTGGCCAGAGGGCCTGCCCACCAACTTCATGGATACCTTAAGAGTCACTCAGCCCCTGGGGGCTCAGCAAGAAATAAAGGTCATCCACATGGAGGCTCATGTCTTTGGTTCCCCCTTATCTGAAACTGTAATCTCAAAGGACCCCACCTGACAGGGCTCCTGCAGCTGGTGGCTACTCTGAGAACCATCCTTTATGGTTGATCCATGATGCAAAGGGGAGGGAAGCCTAGAGGCTGTGTTATCTTGCGCCAGTGAGCTCTGCAGGGCATGTGCAGATAATACAGGAGCTGCCTGCTCCTCTCCCACACATCTACTTCCCCTGTGTGGATCCCAGGACCTGTGGTGTGCCCTCCACAAAGCCTGAGGGAAGGCAATATAGTTAGTGATGCTGAGGAAGGGATATCTCAGTGGTTTGAGCATTGGCCTGCTAAGCCCAGGGTTGTAAGTTTAGTCTTTGAGAGGGCTACTTAGGGATGTGGGGTAAAATCAGTACTTAGTCCTGCTAGTGAAGGCAGGGGACTGGACTTGATGACCTTTCAGGGTCCCTTCCAGGTCTATGAGATAGGTAGGTCTCCATATATATTATTATTATTATCTCAGTTACCCTATCTGTAAAATGGGGATAATGACACTTGCCCACCTTTGCAAAGCACTTTGAAATCTACACTTGGAGCATTATTATCATTGTTATTTCATTCTGGTGTGCTGCAGCTAGATAAGGAGCAGGGAACCGTCACCCTAGTCAGATCCACCCAAGCCAAGACTTGTGTGTGGAACAGGCAGCAGTATTAATTTACTGGGGAAGAGGGGTAGAGAAGAGGGCAGTTCTGTATATCTTACTGCATTCTAACATTGTTCACCCTCAGAAGGGCTTCATTCATAAATAACATCTCAACACTGAATAAAATAGTTACTACAGCTGATATGAAATCTTCCCAGCCAGGAGTAAAACTTCCTCCAGAAATTAATGCATGGTCAGCAACTTGGGGGGTATGAGCGGGTAGACTAGACACATGTAGCGACTGTGCTGCTGTTGGTTTTTTGTTTGTTTGTTTTTTAAAAGCTCTTTACGGACATATCACCCTGGCTAATTTTTCCTCGCCTTATAAAAATGTAAAGTTACTGCTTTCCATAACAAGATACTGAACGAATCATCTCACACACACATAGCCTTCAGGATTAAAAGGGAGTATTATCAATAAAAAACCAAGCAAGGAAACTTGCACCGCTGAGAGCTGCCTCGCATTTAGCTTGTGAATATATAAAGGGCTACAGCTTGCAGATGGTCAATCATTCCAATTTTATGAGCACAGAATATCCTGGTAGGAATAAACTATAAAGTGAATGTTTTTTGTCTCTCTTATTTGGTTTCTTATTCTTATGGTGTCATTTTATGTTTTCAAAGTTCTCACATTCAAAGAATACTTAAGGGAACGATCCAGACTTATAGTAAAAGAGTGATAGATTCAGTGGGAATGGATGTGTTTCCATATCAGTACGATGGGCCAAATTAATCATGGACACAAACACTCACGTGGTGTTACGGTACAGAAGAATTGGCCCCAGTGCACCCAAGCAGTCGAGAGACACCCAAATGGATCTTAGACAAAGAATGCTTTTTAATGAAGTTGAAGAAGAGCATTATAATCCACTTGGTACTTTCATTCAAAATGGCCTACGGTATTTCAATTTAAAAAGCTATAAAAAGTCAAACTTGGTAGGTAAATTTGATTTGTATTTTTGAAGGACATAGCACAGCTTAGGGGTCTGTGCTCTAGGGGCACAAAGGCAGCTACATCTGAGATACACGCTTTGCAAACATACAATTCTTGAAGTGAACTAATCACTGGGCATTCTGGGAAAAAATAAGAAATGTTTAATAGATAAATATTTCATTCAAAACCATAATCCTGAGCATGAGCAATAACATTTCCAAACTGTTCTGAGCTAAACACCAATTAATTCCTACTGTAGTACATTTTAGGATGCCACATCAGGTAGTATTTCCATCATGACACAATTTGTGTTAGGAATATTTTATTATAAATATATATTTGTTCAACAGAAGGTGATTTGGGACAATAGGCAGCGTTAATGTTTTAAGTGAGAATTATTTAAGACTCGTATAACACAATCACAGTGTGTGTAATGTACTGTGGTCAACATTTTTTAAAGAGGCCACTGATTTTTGAGTGCCCCGGAGGAGACATCTTGGTCCTGATTTTTTTTTTTTCCAGGAGTGTTGCGCACCCACATTTCAGTGAAATTTGCAGATGCTCAGCATCTCTTGAAATCAGTCCCAAAGGGTCTCAAGTTGCACACCACAAATCAGCGGTCACATTTGGGAAATTTGGAAAAGTCCTTTGCATGTGAAGAGCAATTTGCAAAAATATGAAATTTTATAAATTACTAAAATCTTTAACTTTTTAAAGAAAGATAGGGTATAAGTAATTCCTTCATTAAACAACGGCTTAACTGATTACCCAGACCACCTTTCTTAGAGTTCTTTTAATTTTGATTGCTCAACTAAAGAAACAATTGAAATTAGTTTTGTAGAGTTTCTTAAATATCCTTAACAACAGCAATTAATAGTATAGAATATAAGAAGGCAAAAGTGCTATTGGACTATGATTTGGCTAAAATTTTGTTTGTATTCCTCCTACTTTATTAAATATTCTACAGCGGGGGCGGGGGAAGGAATGGGGGGGGGGAGAGAGCAGGCGCAGCAGCTGTAAGATACTTTTGCATCAACATGTGTCAGTTGTTTTGCCTTTGCAAAATAAATGTGTTTCTTTCAATTCCGTTTAACTTAAAAAGAAACAAGACTGACAGTGTTTTTATAGTACATTAAGTGGGCATTAAGACCAAGTGATTTGTACTAAGAGACAGAGGAGTGGCATTTTTCTTTTCTATGGTTGACCAGATTTGTTGGGGGCGGGGGATGAAATGACAGTGACCATCATGCAAGATTCTTTTCCCTCTAGAGACATGGGTTCTAATCTTGCAAAGTGCTCCTGTTTGGTGTTTTTGTTTGTTTGTTTTGTTTTTAAGAACAAAAATAGCATTTGCTTAAAGGGACACTCTCAATTAGTGCAAACCAAGATGAATTCCACCCCCCACCACAAAAAAAATCAAATCCGTGTGAAAGTATATAAACAAACACACACACTGTTGTCAACACAATTTTTTCAAGAGTCTGGTGATATTTTATGGTTTAAAAAAATTAAAAAAATTTATGGAGACCTACCTATCTCATAGAGCTGGAAGGGACCCTGAAAGGTCATTGAGTCCAGCCCCCTGCCTTCACTAGCAAGCCCAAGTACCAATTTTGCCCCAGATCCCTAAATGGCCCCCTCAAGTATTGAACTCACAACCCTGGGCTTAGTAGGCCAAAGCTCAAACCACTGAGCTATCCTTTCCCCAATTGAAACCCCCTTTCCTGTAGCCATGTGAATACACTAAATCCCTGTTTACAGTATCTCAGAGTTTTGGACCTTTTTTACAAAGACCAAAAAGTGGTGTTCTGCCTTCACTTACCAATAATGATAGTGGTAGGAAAACAAAATACTTCTGAGCTGACATACATTACTAGGCTCTTTATGATGTGCTTATTTCATTAGGAGATGAATGAAAATAGTAGGGGAGGTTGCTTGTGACCAGCTGTACTCCATTGTCATCTGTTCCAGGGAGTGCTCCTTCCTAATGTTGTATTCTCCTATACCAGGGGCACATTTTCCCATGCATTCTCAACTACTTAGTCTATACCTGCCAGGACACCTTCCGCCTTTATTTTCTCCTTCCACCACTGTAAGGTAGTCTTCAAGTATGCACTCCATTCAAGTATGCCCACAAAATGGCCTTCCTCCTCTGATATACCTCACCCCTTACATGCATACTTCATGACACCCACTTCCATGGAACTCTCCATATTTGAGACATGGGTGGGGGGACTGACATCCCCTCTGCTGGGCTATATCTGCCCAGGGAGAGAAACATGGATGGCCTCCAGATCTCTGTTTGTGGAGAAGATACGTGGTTTTCACAGAGCTTCTCCTCTCTAAAGGTGTAGAAGGGATCTAACAACCTTTCACACATTAATTGACCTCCTCTCCCACAACTGAACAGCGCAAGTTGTTTTCTTCCATCAGCATTAATACAGAGGGTGACAGGTTACTTCTTCATGTAGGCAGAATCACATCAATATTAGAAGTAGTGCTTGCTGTGACAGAAAGTAAATAGTCGTCACTGAGGGTTTGAGAACAGTGTTGCAGAGCAGAATTATTATGATTTATATCATAATAAAGTCCTTGTCTCTCCGAGAGGCCCTAATCTGGGTTTGGGATGCCATTATGCTAAGCACTGTACATACCTAATAATGACAGTCCATTCTTTTCTCAGCATACAATTAGAAACAACAGATGGATACAATGAAGATAGAGAGGCAGGGTGGGAGAAAGTCAAGGTAACTGAAACAATCATGATTAATACAATAAGCAGCAGGGGTGGCACACCAGTTGTTGACTCAATCAGAAAAAAATGGGGTGAATTTCTGTTGAAAGAGCACTTCTGTAAGTGCCAGGGATTCTCACCTACAGCGGGTACATTTTCATCAGGCTTAGTGCAAGATCAAGTGTTTGTCAGAGGGCGGTCAGATGCAATTCTAAGAATACACACATTTCTATCACCAAAGAAATGCACTAAACTAACTCTTCACTCAAGGGGATTAACAAGAGAGAACCTCTTACTCAACAAAACACACTTTATTTTGTCTTTTATGCCATAATTTAATTTTCGTAGTGTGCTGTAAAGTCGTGCTTGGGGTGTCTGTTCTCAACATTAAACTTTGTCAAATTTCCATTAAGCTTTAGGTGAAAATTTAATGAGGCATGCACTTCAGATATTTCAAAACGAATACCATTTTATTATTAATGCACCAAAAAGTCAAAGATGTGAGTATGTACAATTATGGCCCGGTGTTCAGTCATAGTTAATCTTTTTTCAAATATATTTTAGATCATTAAAATGGTATGTTAGGGCATAAAAGGGGAATTATTTTACTGAATTTTGTCAATAACAGAATACATTTTGGGCCACATTTGTTTATTGACTTTCTTTTGTTTTATCTGATCCTTGTAGAGGGTGACTTTAATAAACAGAAATGACAACGTATAGTAATACTGTCCTCCCTTTTTCTGTGCACTGGACCTGGATCAAAACAAACAACACAAAATAATCCCTGCACCACACACTCCTTTGTATTTAAAAATAATCAGGAAATATTAAAGTAAGAAATTAGGAATAAAATAATATACTGTGGTTAGGAGGGTAAAAAAAGTCCATAATCTTTCCCAGTCCCTCTTAGATTTTTTGCACTTCCCCCTCCCCCCTATGATTCTTTATTCCAAGTGTGCTGAAAAGCAGTAGGACAGTGTGAAAGATTATGCTTGCACCTGGATGCATAAAGAATTTAATGGAAGGTGTTGTAGAAATGTGATTATTATATTCTCACAATGGCAACTTTCCAATGACGTTATAGCACTTTACAAACTCTAATGAATTAAATTGCTCAACACCCCTGGAAAATAGGGAAGAATTGTTATCCCCATTTGACAGATATGGAAACTGAGGTACAAGGATGCTGTTATTTGTAAAAAGTGATACAGCAAGTCTAAACAACTAGGAAAAGAACCCACATTTGGATCATAATGGTGTAACAGGATGAACTTCAATGGCCTGTGTTGTATGGAAGGTCAGACTAGATGATCTAATGATCTCTTCTGGCCTTAAAATCTTTACCTCTCATCAGGAATAAAGCAAATGATACAAATTATTGTTTGAGTTGATTTTTTTTAGTCAAATTTTGATGTCAGTGGGAGTTTTGCTTGCCTAAAAGGCTTTAGGATTTGGATTCCATAAGATTTAGGGTTGAGCTTGCAAACTTTACTCATACTCAACCAGTTAGCTCCACTAAAGCAAGTAGTTAGTATGCTAAATTCATGTGTGGACTGCAAATTGTTTTTAACACTGATTGGCTACATGGACTATATATTCTGCTCTCTGTTGCAACAGTATAAATTCATCACAACTTCATAGGTTTCACTGGAGTTACTCCATGGTTACTATGATTTGAGAGCAGAATATAGCCCAGCATCTGTAATCTTTGTCTTTAGTCATAGAATATCAGGGTTGGAAGGGACCTCAGGAGGTCATGTAGGCAATCCCCTGCTAAGATCAGGACCAATCCCCAGAAAGATTTTTGCCCCAGATCCCTAAATGGTCCTATTAAGGATTGAACTCACAACCCTGGGTTTGGCAGGCCAATACGCAAACCACTGAGCTATCCGTCCCCTCCCTATAGCTACAGTCCCATGAGAAGGGTGGGATTTTCAAAGGTTTTAAGGGATCTAACTATCCAATTCCCATTGAAAGCCCATGAGATTTGGGCACCCAACTGCATTAGGCTCCTTTTAAAATCCTAGCCTGAGTACCTAACTCTTTTAAGACTCTTTGTAAATCCCATCCAGTACATGAAATTTCAAATTGAGGTGTAGCATTTGAGATTAAAATTGTTTTACTTTTCCTCTATTTTCAATAACTTCAGTGGTGTTCATTAGGTCTCATGAAGGGGCTTATAGATTAAGCACTATTAGCATAATTAGAATAATGTGCCAGGAATTTGCTATTGCCACATCATAATGAAGGGTGTTGTGAAAAGAAACTGAGTAGAACAGCATTTACAGATCCTTTCCTCAGTGTGCCTTTGTTGGCAAAGTAATTACAACGTTAGGATTGGATGTCAATTTATAAAGTTTGTATTTCTAGTATGTTGGTTGTCCTTCAGTGAGTTCATTTATTCAAACATCCCTTTCCCTTGTTCTTCATCATTTATCAGATATGTTAGAATACTTCTGACATGAATATATTTAAACAGTTTATTCCCATTCAAGTCATATTTAATTTGTAATTAATTGTGAGGTAGTAGTCCTTTTTGTTATTGCATGTGCCTTTGTTTCAGTTGCTTACTACTTGTACATTTAAGTAAACATGGATATCCTCAAGGTGGCATTTCTGTCCCTCATTTTTATTCTTGACCACAAGTCACTTGTTGCCTCTAGGCACATAGATTTTAGGGCTAGAAGAAACCATTATGATCATCTAGTCTGACCTGTTGCATTGCACATGCCATAGAATTTCACACAGTGGTTCCTGTATCAAGTACATCACTTCTGGTAGCACATATCTTTTAGAGAAAACATCCAATCTTGATTTAAAGACTTCTGGTGGAGAATGTGTCACATCCTTAGTGGGTGAGGGAATATCTTTTATTGGACCAACTTCTGTTGGTTTTGATTTCCTGCATGAGCTCCAGGTAGGTTTCCTGGGGTTTTTTTTTCTTCCAGCGTGTGGGAGCATGAGATGATTTCTTGTCTGAGGTGGTTCCTTCTGGTATATGTGAGGTGCAAGACCCCAACGGCGGATTGGGTGCATAAGAGGACCTTGTAGTACTCTGTGACTGTGAAGGTGGATGAGGGCTGCAGCAGGAGGGAGGTCCCTGGTTCTCTTGGATTCCCTTGCCACTGGGTCAGGATTTTCCTCCTCTCAAGTCTCGTGTGGTTACCGCCTGAGCCCCAGTTTCCCCACTTGAAAAGATTTCACGCGCTGGCCTCTGCCAAAGGGCTCACACCCATACAAAGCCCTGCAGCGATGGACGAGTGGTGGTGAAGACAGGCACAGTGATCTCTGGGAGTCTTCAGTCACAAATCTGCACAGAGGCAGCAGCCGTGTGATGGTCATCTTGTGCTTGGATGAAACAGAAGTGCATTTTGACAGCAGCAGCTGTGACAGACCAGGGCTTTTCAGGATCCCTTCTGCTCACCCCAAACGGGGAGGGGGCTAAAAAAGGTGCCCCAAACATAGGCTGTCTCACACTTTTCCGACTAGATGGCTGCAGTCAGTGGTATCACTCAACAGTGCGGCCGAAATAAGAGATATAAGACAATGAATTTCTCCACCTGGAATGTGTGCACCCTTATGGACTCTCAGCACAGTGAATGCCCAGAAAGAAGAACTGCCACAATTGCCAGAGAATTGGCAAGACTCAACATTCACATTGCAGCCCTTAGTGAGACCCGCCGGGCCGATGGGGGTGGCTACATCTTCTTTTGGAAAGGAAAGCCACCTGAAGAGAGATCCGTTCACGGGATTGGCTTTGCCATCAAAAATAAGATCGCCAGTCAGCTTTTGGAGCTTCCCGTGGGGATCAACGAGCATCTCATAATTCTTCAGCTCCAGCTCAGCACACAACCAATTGCCACAGTCATATTTAGTTTGGAAAAGAGAAGACTGAGAGGGGACATGATAGCAGTTTTCAGGTATCTAAAAGGGTGTCATAAGGAGGAGGGAGAAAACTTGTTCACCTTAGCCTCTAAGGATAGAACAAGAAGCAATGGGCTTAAACTGCAGCAAGGGAGGTTTAGGTTGGACATTAGGAAAAAGTTCCTAACTGTCAGGGTGGTTAAACACTGAAATAAACTGCCTAGGGAGGTTGTGGAATCTCCATCTCTGGAGATATTTAAGAGTAGGTTAGATAAATGTCTATCAGGGATGGTCTAGACAGTATTTGGTCCTGCCATGATGGCAGGGGACTGGACTCGATGACCTCTCGAGTTCCCTTCCAGTCCTAGAATCTATGAATCTATGAACCTATGAATCAGTGCATATGCCCCAACACTCAATGATGAGGAAGTCAACAAAGAGCAGTTTTACAACGCTCTTGATGTAGTCTTCACTGCCACACCTAAGGCAGAGAAACTCATCTTCCTGGGAGATTTCAATGCCAGAGTCGGATGGGACTCCCAACTCTGGAGCAGCACAACAGGCAAAGAAGGAGTGGGAAATGTAAACCTCAATGGTATTCTCCTCCTCAGCAAATGTGTGGAGCATGACCTGCTCATCACAAATACCATCTTTAGGCAGAGCAACAAATTTAAGACCACCTGGAAACATCCTCGGTCCAAACACTGGCACCTCCTTGACTATGTTATAATCAGAGCCTGAGATTACACCAACGGCCGTATAACATGAGCCATGAGAGGTACAGATTACTGTTGGACAGACCACTGATTAATAAGATCATTCATGTACCTGCAGCTTGCTCCACCACACTGCAAACACCCAAAGACTAAGCGAAAGTGGTACAACATCAAAGCACTTCAAGACCAAGCCAGCTGCGAGACTTTCCAGCAACACTTGTCTGAGAAACTCTCTAACTTGCCTGACAATATCATTGATATTCAAGAGCACTGGGATCAACTTAAAAATGCTATTCACAGTCCATGTGCTGAAACTAGGACAGTGGTGGGCAACCTGCGGCCCATCATGGGCTGCAGGTTGCCCACCACTTCCATACGATATTCCACTCATCGTCACCAAAACTGGTTTGATGAAAATAATGAGGAAATCCTACCATTAATTCAACAGAAAAGAAATACATTCTGTACCTGGCAAAATGATTCCTCTAACCAATGAAAACATGAGGCTCATCACCTGCTCAGAGTCAAAGACTAAAGGAGGTTATGTGACATAAAAAAAAAGTGTTGGCAAGAGAAAGGCCTCTGAGATCCAGGGTTTCGTAGACCAGGATCACATGAGAAGCTTCTTTCAAGCAACAAAAGCTATATATGGGCCAAGTTCCAAAGGCCCAAACCCCTTACGCTCCACCCTCCTCAAGGACAATGCAGCCATTAAACAACGCTGGAAGGAGCACTTTGAGAGCCTACTAAACCACAGATCCACAGTCTCTGAAGACACCATCGAGTTCATTCCACAACGCTCAGCAATGGAACACCTTGCTGATCCCCCATCTTCTGAAGAAGTCTGGCATACCATCACCCAGACAAAAAATCACAAGGCACCAGGCCCAGACGGCATCCCTGCTGAGGTTTTTAAAGCTGGTGGAACAATGCTCCAGCACAAACTTTGCCAACTCGTTGACAAAATCTGGACCTGTGAAGAAATTCCACCTGAATTTAAGAACACCAACATTGTTACAATATTCAAGAAAGGTGACAAATCTTTGTGCAGAAACTATAGAGGTATTGCCCTCTTCTCCATCATAGGGAAGATCCTTGCCCAGATCCTATTAAACCACCTCCTTCCCCTGGCCGAGGAACTTCTCCCCAAATCACAGTGTGGCTTCAGGCCATCCCGGGCACAACGGACATGATCTTCATGGCACGAGAGATTCAGAAGAAGTGCAGAGAGCAAAACCAGGAACTGTTCATGGCATTTATCGACCTAACCAAGGCCTTTGACTCTATCAATCATGATTCCTCCGGAAAGTGTTTTGTAGGTTTGGCTGTTCACAGAAATTAATTTCCATCATCAGACTACTCTATGATGGGATGACTACCACCATTCTGTGCAACAGCTCAGAGACCGAACCATTCATCATTCGCATTGGTGTCAAGCAGGGCTGTATCTCCAACACCCTTCTCCATTTACCTTGCTGTGATCCTGATCCTCATCGGTAACCGCCTTCCTGACAGAATTGGGATTGAGTATTGTATGGATGGCCAACTCCTCAATCTCCGACGTCTCCAAACAAAATCTAAGTTCACAAGAATTGGCATCTCTGATCTTCAGTATTCAGATGACTGTGTCATCCTCGCACACACAGAGGCCGACCTGCAAAGCTCCTTAAATCTTTTTGCAAATGCCTATCACAGCCTGGGTCTCTCTCTCAACATTGGGAAAATCAAGGTACCAGCCCTCACCTGCACAAACTACTCTTTGTACTCTACTAATCACCATCAGTGGAAAACCCCTGGAAAATGTGGACCATTTTCCATACCTTGGCAGCCAACTCTCCCAAACAGCCAGCATTCACACAGAAATCAAATACAGATCTGCTATGTCAGCACATCCTTTGGAAGACTACTCAGAAGAGTCTTCAGTGATAGGGATCTGCAAACAGGCACCAAGATCTTGGTTTACAAGGCAGCTGTTATCCCTACCCTTCTCTATGGGTGTGAGACCTGGATAACGTACAGCTCAAGCTTCTGGAGTGGTTCCAGCAGCGCTGCCTCAGGAGGATTCTCAGGATCATCTGGGAAGACCGACATCAGCATTCTCTCTGCAGCCAACATCAGCAGTGTAGAAGCACAAGTCATGAAACATCAACTCCACTGGGCTGGTCACTGTGTACGTGTGCCTGACACACGCCTCCTGAAGCAACTGCTCTTCTCTTAGTTAAGTCAGGGAAGACGGGCTCATGGAGGGCAGCGGAAGCGCTTCAAGGACATACTTAAAAAACACCTTAAATAGGGAGGCATCAACCCAACAAACTGGGAGGACTCAGCATGGAACAGAACACAGTGGTGACACACTGTACACCAAGCCACAACCCACTTTGAGGAGAACAGATGTTGATGTTGCACTATTTGTAAAGGCAAATTATGAAACCTTGGAAAGCTTCTGGTATTTTCAGCACTGTCTGCAAAGGAAGGATACATGCAGATGTTTGTAGAATTTAATTCAATGCTAGTTCACTAACAGGATTTTTGTTAGTAATTTTGTAGAATGTAATTAGAGTGCATATTATTGATTCTTGATGGGTCCAACACCTTGTGACTTTATTATGGAGATCACAGGGAATAGCCAGATGTCTTTTGGTGTTGTAAAGCACTGCACAACAGCCTCAACCAGGCTGGATAAAACAGATCCTTTTTTTATCACGAGTTTATTTTTAATCTCATCAAATATCTACCCTTATTCTAGATTTCCAGACTAGAAATAATGTGGTATGGGCAGGGATACAGCATGTTTTGCTGGCTTTTCTAGCTTGTTATAGAACCAGTTTCAGTGCATGGGAGTTTGGAAATTGCATAACAGTGGATCCTAGTTGCTCTTAGAAGTGAGTTCCTTGCAGGATGTCTCCTGGTAATAGGCAAATCGTTATCATTGAGCTGAAAGGCATTTTGGTGCATGGATTCTGAAAATTCTTCCAGGTTGTGGCGTTTAGCATATCCTAAGACCCCAATTAAACAAACGTGATTTCACCTAGATTGTTTTTCAGGTCATCAGTCTTTTGTTCCAGGGCATGTTGAGAATCCTTTATTAAGTCAGGAGTTTTCCTCCTCAAGCATCTTACGTTTGTCCTCTAGTGAAATAATCAGTTTTTCTGCTTCACTCACTCAACCTTTTTAATGTTAAATATTTTTTGTTTGTTCTCATAACAGTCATTTCCTCCTTTACTGCATCTATCTTTTTAGAGATTTTTCCTTTCCCATTACTTTCTCAAATGGCTTGCATTATGGCTTCAAACGAGAGAGCTCAGGTTCCATCTTGTCTCGTGAATCAGTTCACCGCAACTGTTCCCCCCCTTCTGGGCTTCCAACCTCACAAAGTGTATTAGCTTTTGTTGTCATTTTGGGGGAGACTTTGAAAGTTGGCTTGAGCCTTTTGATATGGCCAGGCTTATGCTACTGCTTCCCAAGTTCTTTGTAGCTGTATTTGCAGGATTTTGCTTTTATGTAAGCTTTCCCCCCTTGACATCTGCTCAGCATGAGTCCATAAGAAATCAGTCAGAAATCCCACAGCTGAACCTTCACCCCTACATTACAAAAACATACTTGAATTTAGAGGATAAATCCTATTCACTTTAGTCAAATGAAATGAGCGGGATTTGGTCTTTAAAGAGAAAAGAATATATTTCTTATTTTTGTGCTTGGAGATATATGCATGTTGGCTCTCCTCACATCAAGAAGTCAGGATCTCTGAGTAGAACACTTATGAGGCTATTGTTCTGTGCAGTTCGGTCTACTTTGTATGTTTTATTTTCAGAATTCTTGTGAAAGCCTTGCTCTGAATGGTAATGTAGATCTTTTGCTCCTTGAATAACACCAGTGCTATATGCTTCTATTTTTTGTGTCATTTAAAAATCCGTGCAAAGCTAAACAATCCAGTCAGTTTGGAACTGTGCTTGCATTTATCTATGCATCTGTTTGCTCTGGAATCCAGCATTGTGTTTAATGTCTATTTTACCATCTGATACTATTGTATCATCTCATTCATTCCTTACTGAACAAAGGTAACCATAGAATCCCAATACTTCTTTTCTTTTTTTATTCCTTTTACTACATGCCACCCTGGTTTCATATCTGTACCACACAGACAATTTAATATGTGCTACAGGAGATTTTTTTAGGTGATTTACTTCTTTAGAAATTACTCCTCAAATCCTATATTGTGAATTTGTAGTATACTTCACTGAAGAGCTTTACAATTCTTTCATTAATGTAAGTGCAGAATAACGGCTGCTAATCTAAATCCAACTTTTCATTGTAGGGGTGAGTATGCTATATCATAAACTGTATACTGGCTTTGTCTGTTTTAAGACCTATGCAGACTCTGGAAATATTTTCCTTTTTAATTTTTCATTTACTAAATTGCCGTTTGCTCTCTCTTATTCATTTTCAGATGGAAACTACAGACAGAACCGATCGAACCTTACATCACTGTTAGTGCAACCCATATCTGCACTGCTAGTCAAAAGGCTTGTTTCTTTACCTGAGGACAGAAGCAAAAGTGATGGGTGTATCCCTCTCAAACTGGCTGTGACAGGTGATGAAGGTTTCTGTTCATTATGGAACGGTCCTGAAGCACTTCCAATACATTCTGGGTAATTAGGTATAATTGAGGGTTTGTCTGATTGCAGGTATGTTCTGCTAGCAGCCTTTTAAGAACAGGCTATGAAAAAGCCCATAAATTACACTCTAAAGATCTGCTAAGTTGAGGCTGAATGAAAACAAAATGCTGTGAAGTACTATAAAAAAGCCATGTTTAAAATAAGGCATTTTGTGCATTAGCTTCAGAAACCACATTCACATTGCTTCCAAGTTTCAGCTTCAGCAAACACTGCATCTGCCAAGATTCAGTTTATATAAGTCACATTTCAGGAGTATGAAGTCTCTTAGTACAAGGCATTAAACTCTAATTCCTGCTATTGACTAGAAAATCCCTCTGACTTTATGCATCATCACCCTGGAGATGTTGCTAGTGATGCAGTGCAGCTTGTTTGGCTTTGTTGGAGCATTTAAACTACCATATTAATGCGATGTGTTGTGTCTTATGTCGGCCTCCAGCACATACGTAGTATTTCTAAATGGTGATCCATCTTTCGTATTATTTAGTTTGTATCTGTTTGCTAGAAAATAAACATCAGTAATGTGTATTTGTGTCCATATCTATGGGGACCTTTTCCATATGTTTCACCTGGAGATGGCTGCATTCTGACATCAAAAACAGTAGAAAGCAATGTGTTGAGTAGGGCTGGGAGAAAAGGGAGAATGCATTCAGAATGCCTCTACAAAGACCATACCCATGCAGATTATTGCCTTAACAGACTGATAACTGATTTGAGAAAAATAGTAAATTATAGTCTGCCAGAAAAGATACTGCATAGAGATTAAATGAAGGAATAAGCATAGAGAACCTTCCAGGAGAGCTGCATGTTTCAAACAGAAATACTCCCTTGATTTTTATTTTGTGTTTGCTTATCTTTTATAAGAGGAAAAATACAGTGGGGCCACACATTGTATTGTCTCATCTATTTAACCCAGTCCATTCGCAGTATTGTTTGTATATTTAGGTGTTGTGGCCATTGTAAGTAATGGGTTCTATTAAAGTATTGGTTACTGAAACCTCAAATAGTAAATGCCAACCGAGTTGATTAAATCAGGTTGCCTGACCAAAGAAAACAACAGCACATTGAAGAGACGCAATTACTGACCCACTCTGGGGCCACAAGGCTACTACTGGGCCGAGGTGGTTCAAAGTGTACAGGTTTCTTATATTCCCCCCTTTGTTTATTTCATTTTACAGTTTGTGGCTAAATGTGTAACTTATTATTGTCCTATTACTATCAAATGACTACTTTGTGATTAATTGTCTAGACAGTTACATTTAACACACACCAATTTTCCAGTGTATAAAAGATCACAACAATTTTGGCCAACAGAGACAATAACATTTGTTAATTAATCACTTATTTTTCCCCTTTGCAGTTGGAACATTTTATGCTTTTGAAAGACTTACTCCTTTCACATAGTTTTTCTTATACTCTTATAACTTGTTATTCAAGTAGTTAGCGCTGATTACAAGCATATATGTTTAAGTGACTGCAAAAATAAGTCATGATCTTTAGATATATTTTTCACTCTATAAGCAATGTAAAATTTGCTTGCTATCATTTTTTATTATTTTTCTTAGCCTAATTTTGCAAATCTTCATGATAATTTTGATTAACAATTTTTTAACCTAACTTAGAGCTTTTAGGTCTATGTGTTAACACCATCCTTTAAAAAGGCTTTGCCAATTTCCTTTGTAAATAAATAACATTAACACAGTATTCCCTACACTATCTATAGGTGATAAAACCATTACTATAGTAAAAAGCAAATTTTAAATGCATTTTTAGGGGCAACCATTGTACAGTGTGTGTGTGTGGTTGTATCAGTTGTTTACTGCTTTTAGAAAGTTATTGTGGAATAAGGATATAATAAAACAAGAACATAAAAAGGTTGGTTAAGTTTATGACCACTCTTAGCATTTGTAGTTATATGTACTAAGAATGAAGGCAGTGAGACCTTATGCTTCTGGACATAAAGTGATTACTGCTGAGGTCAGGAAGGAATATTTTCCTCTATGCAGACTTGACTAGGTGGTTTTTATAGAAGGACTTCGTCTTCCCCAAAGGCATCGAGGGTGGGGGAAGTGCCAGAGGCAGTGTAACAAAATGTAAGGCAATGTGATCAGCAAGTGGAGAAGTAGTTAAAGAACTTTCCCTTCGGAAGGGAGAAGTGCCTGTCCATCCCAGATGAGATGTGTGTGAGCTCTCTAGCTTAGAGGGAACGCTAACAGCTGAGCTGCCTTCAGGAAGCAAGCAAGCCTTAAAAGTGTGTGTTTGGGCTGGGCAACCTTTGTTCTAGAGAGGGACAGGATCTGCCCTGCTTCCAGCTCTACAAGACCTCTGCTTGCAGGGTCCAGGGCAGAATCATCCTAAGGATAGGCACTCAGCTTTGTTTGCCTGGCAGCCTCCGGACTGGGTGGTTGATTGTTTATTTCAGTTTGTTTTAGTTTACTGGGACACCAGGAGTTGCATGTTTTCTGGGAGTAAAGGGCTTGTCAGACTCTATGCCTAGGAAAAACCTGGCCATGGTTCATCTTAGCCTGGACTGGAAGGAACAGCTTATGTCTGATTCCAGATAGAAAATACCTTGACTAAAGTTATCAAGGTGGAGCATTCTTGGATTTTAAATAAGAGAGTCTGTAATAGCAACTTCACATAAAGCTAAAGAATGTGTCATGCTTTCATGTAGTGGACACACAGTCCTCAAGACCCTATGATCCTTGCTGAGGATTTGTTGGAATGGACCAAAGATTTGAACTGGTATATATCTATGTGCTATTTAACCTATTTTAAAATTTTGCCTGCTGAGCAGAATGATACATATTAGAAGGCTGATACTTCAGACTCCCAGTTGATCCTAAGAAAGCATAAGAAATATTTCACTTCTGATGTAGAACTCATCACTTAGATGTCAGAAGAGATGAATGAGCAATTCAGACAACTGGGTGGCTTAAAATTTGTTAGGATAAAATGCTCATCATTCTCTTGTCAGTATGTTTCAAAAAGCTGTAAAAATCAATAATGATTAAGCATTTATATAGAGTTTTCTTATGCTGCTTCCTTTTCCCCCCAGCCCAGCAGTTTTCAAGTGATGTTATGTGACAAAGGGGTTCGGAGAATCAGGAAGGAAACATCTCAGGCATACTTAATAGTTACAACCTATGAAATAAACTGTAGGGATAAAAGTTTGCCCTATATTTTGTTTTGCTTTTTGTTTACTGCAGTACAACCTCATTAATCCAGACATTTTATAACCCCCCCCTCCCCGGAATAAAGTAAAAATAAAAATGTTGTGGTCTCTCCCTGCATCTTAGCAAAGATTTAAGAGCAGTGTACTGTAGTGAGGTCTCAATACTATGGATCTTATTTTACAGAATATATTATGGCATATTTACTAGAATGTTATGAAGTATTATCATAAAACTAAAATACACGTATCAACATAAACAAAGTACATTTTGTGTTGCAGAAACCTTTCTTTGTTATTGTTCATTCACTTACTTACCAATTCATGAATTTCAGTCATTTAAATTGGATCTCTGAGTTATTAGTGCCTATTAGTGAGTTTCTGATGTACTTTTATCTGTGAAGGTATCTCGCATGTGAAATACTTCTGAATCTGAGCAATTCTGTATTTTACAGCTGTAGCTACAAGGAACATTCTAATCACTTAATAGCACTATTTTTTGGATGTTTAGTGATGAAGGTGGGTTAATAGTCAAGTCTTACAAGCATTTGAGACCTGTATTTAAAATTTTGCCTTGGGGCATAAGTGAAAATGAGATTTGTGGAGTTGTGTTAATGCAGGATGCTGGATGCACACCACAAAATTGCTATGTTAATTTGGCTCAGTTTGGTATATTTCACAGCCTCTGTTCAAGGCTATTCTAGGGAGGTTGAATCAAGAATTTGACTTTTACAATGAAAGAACTATGTGGGGAGGTTTGCATTTAGCAGAACTTCACTTTGCTTGGTTACTGGTGTTAGTTCTTTACCATCCTGAGCATCAAATCCACAGATGTGGTAAGCTGCCTTTCTCACATGCTAAATGCATTTGGACTACTTTGATCTATTTAATGGCAGTCTGGATTTACTGCTAGAAAAATGCTTGTGTGGTTTGTTCTCATAAAAGATACAAATTGTTTAAAAGATTCATCTTCTTGCTTTTAGCAGCTACTGTACAGGTTCTGACTCTAGTAGTCACAGCCCTAACATTATATTACTGTAAGTAGGATGTAAGTCTTTTTTGGTTGTTGTTTCTAAAAATGTATTCATCACAGGTGTCTCTGGGCATGTGTACGGGTCTTAAAAGCAAGGCAAAATTCATTAATGTTACCTCAAAACACTCCGGCAAGAGGAAGAGAGATTTAATTTCTATCCTATGCCAACACTCCCCTATTCTTTGGTGAACTTCTTGATGTGTTTAATACGGAGAACATCAGCCCATACACCTTGTACTGTAGCTTTATTATGGACCCTTTTGCCACTGAAGTTATAAATAATGTTTAAATTGTGGATGCTTCCATCATTACCCCAAAACATGTGCTGCTTTTTTTTTTTAATTTGATGGTAACTGGAGAAAATTTGCTCTGTTCTCCTGCAGAGCAGTAATAAATCCAGGATGTTATGACCATGTATCACCATATTTCCTCCAAGGCCTGCTCTACAGAGATTTTGTACCACTTTAACTTTGGTTAGAGGGATTGATTTTTTACTGAAATAGTTAAATTGGTACAGCCCCTATCTGGATGCAGTTATACTGGCATTAAGGTGCCTTGTATCATTATAGCTTATTCCCCTAAATTTACTGGAATAAACTGTAATGGGATAAGCACTGTTCTATCAGTATAACTCTGTCCACATGAAGAAGTGGGGAGTGAGGAGGGGTATATTCCTTAACTATACCAGAACAGTTAAAACTTCATGCTTTTTGTGTGTAGACAGAGCCTCAAGAATCTTTACATGCTTTACAAACATTGACTTAATAAACTTCATAACATCCCTTGCATTGAGGTAGACTTGTTTATATCCATTTTTACAGAATGGTAAGCAAAAGCACTGATAGATTAAGGAACTTGAACAAGACCAAATGGTGTGTTAATAAGAGAATCAGGAATAGAAAGACTTCTAGTACCGTGTTATAACCACTAACACATACTCAGGCCAAAATGTTTGTAGTCTGGATAGAACCACTTCATGTTTTATAACCACTCTTATCTCTACAAAATGTAATTACTGATCATTACTGAATCTCCTTAATTACTGTAATACAAAACTGTATGATAGTCTGCAAGCAGATCACACCAACCGTTGGCAAAGTAGGGAGAGGTAAAACATACCTGTAACTGAAAATGACTGAATGCAACCAAAGAGGTTTTGTGGCATATTTTTAAAAGAAATTATTAAAAATATTTTTTTTTAAATTGAACCATGTTTCATCTTAGCTTCACACAATTCCACATGCCAAATGGTCATTGTGTTGTGATTTACATTCAGATCTCATTTGTGAAATCTGAATCATGAATCACATAATCCTTTAGTCCCAGCATTACATGACATTGGTCCAAGGCAAACAACATTCTCTGCCAGGCATTGCAGTAGTGCAAACCAAGCCTGTCTTCAATTCACTGGGAAAAAGGGCATAAAAAGATAAAGGTTATATCCTCTCAGTCAGCAGTAGAATGGAGCACTGTGATACTGTTGTATGTGTTTCTTCTTCAGAGCTTGCTGAAAGAACCTCATTTAATAATGTTGACCGTGCCATCAGTCAGTTATATCAATATGCAAACAACCTTGTCATTTCTTGACATAGTACATAATCATTATGTTATAAATCCAGAAGAACAAATGGAGGAAAATGCCACAAGGGAGCTCTGTGATGTATGTTACCACGTCTAGATGGCACAAGTATACTTATGAGTTGCTGCCCTGTGACTATTTGAAATGGAAGCCTTATTATTTCATAGAAATTTATAGAAAGAAGTAATCTTAAACTGTATGCTGCTAATACTCATTCTTAATCATCATATGTTACAGCATTTTCTTGTAGTATATCTTTATTTCTATTCTTTCTCAAAGATCACCCTTGAAGGCTTCGTAGTTATAAGAGACCAAGACATATTAGTTGTATTCTCTCCCCCCACTCCAAAAAAGCTTTCATTGTTGAGTTTTTATCCAAAAAGAGGAGAATACTTATTCTTCTGGGTAATTCTTAGAGGTTGATAGGTCACAAAACAGCAGCCTGGGCCTCTCGGAAAAAATAACATCTTTACTTCTGCCAAATAGAGTAGGATATGGCAAGATTTATCTATGTAATATGGATTGTTTTGAAGTTCACAGTTGTCTCAGATATTCAGTGTGACACATCTGCTCCATACCAGATCAGGTCTGCCCTCTTTAGAGCCAATTTTAAGTACTGAGTTCCAGACATTCTTTACACTCAGAAACCTTTCGTATAAATAGTTTTATTGCTGATCTCTTTAGTCTAGGTCCACAGGGTTCAATCAAGTAGTGAAAAAATTAATTATGAAAGTCTTTAGACCAAGCCAGGTATTATGAATATACATGTTAATAGAAGAATGGTTTTGATATTGGACAATATTAGTTTGCTAATCAATCAAAGACTACTGCGAAAATAATTAGGGATGTTTCAGATTTGAAAAAGAGACTGAGTTTAGATGATCAGTCACTTGCATGAGTAAAGAGAGTGAAAGGAAGCTTTTTATTGCAGGAACCTCAATTCATCTCTTCTTCTATGTCAAATATGTTTACAGTATACTTAGCATTTTGTACATATTGTAGCCCGTTTGGTCTCCTGTACCATGGTAGTGCATGAACTTCCTTAATGCAGTATTGTAAACTCTCATAACCTTAAGTCTTGCAATATTTGACATTTGTCTTAAAACCCCACCTCCAGGAGACATGTAATTTTGTGAGAATCTCAGCTTTCATTTTTAAGCAAAAATAAGTTTTTAGCCTTTGTGGCTGTGGAACTTGAAAATGTGAGCCCAAATGGCTCTGAAAACTAAAGGCAAATTAAAAATACCCTAAATGTATTCGCATTATATTTTGGAGCCGACTGTGGATTTTTGAATGCCTGGGGTTAGCAGTGTTGCAAATATAATGTGGGGCAAAATATCCTGATAGAACTCGGTGTTCTTTGAAATACCATAACATTACATACAGCATCATACTTGGCTTTATTTTTAAGTTTCATTTTAATTGTGATTTAAAATGGTCATCTTGTTATCATAGCATCATAGAATCATAATGTTAGAAGGGATCGCAAGGGTCATCTTATCTAACCCCCTGCCACGATGCAGTATTCATTGTGTCTCAACCATCCAAGACAGATGGCTATCCAGCACCTTTTGAAAAGTGAAAAAGCTTCCACAGCCTCCCGAGGCAGTCTGTTCCATTGTCCTACTGTTCTTACAGTTAGATTAAATCTCAGGAAAAACTTCCTAGATCTGCCATGCTATGAACCCATTGCCTCTTGTCCTGCTCTCTGTGGCAAAAGAGAACATCTTTTCTCCATCTTTTTTATGACAGCCTTTCAATTAGCTATAGACTGCTATCATATACCCCCTTAATCTCCTTTTTTCCAAACTAAACATACTCAGTTCCTTCAGCCTTTGCTCATATGGCTTGCATTCCTCCCTTTGATCATCTTTGTCGCTTGCCTCTGGATCCTTTCCAGTTTATGTACATCCTTTCTATACACTGGTGACCAAAACTGGACATAGAACTTCAGCTGAGGTCTAACCAGCCCCAAGTAGAGTGGTACTATCACCTCCGGTGACTTGCATGCTATGCCTCTGTTAATGCAACCTGAAATTGCCTTTGCTTTTTTTTTTGCAACAGCACTGCATTGCTAACTCATGTTGAGGTTGTGATGCACCACAACTCCCAGGTCCTTTTGAGCAGTGCTGCGTCCAAGCCAGTTTCCCCCCATTCTGTATTTGTGCATTTGGTTTTTCTTCCCTCAGTGTAGCACTTTGTTTGTCCTTGTTGAATTTCATTTTGTTGTCTATAGTCCAGTTCCCCAATTTATCAAGATCCCTCTGAAATTTAGCTCTATCCCCCAAAATATTGGTAACCTCCCCTAGCTTTGTGCCATCTGCAAACTCGATCAGTATGCTCGCTATACCTACATCCAGGTCATTAATAAAGACGTTAAACAATACCAGAGCCAGAACAGATCCCTGTGGAACCCCACTTGAGACCTCCCTTCAGTCCAACATCATTCCATTAATAGTAACTCTTTGTGGTTGTTTAACCAATTATGTATCCACTTAATGGCAGGGGTGCTGGAACAATGTTAATAGTGGGGGTGCAGAGAGCCATTGAACCAAGCTGTATACCCATATATGATGAGAACCATTTCACACCCCCTGCACCACTAGTTCCAGCACCTATGCTTAATGGTAGTTCTGTTGAGCCTGCATTTCTCCAGCTTACTTATCCGAAAATCATGTGGGGCTGTGTCAAAAGCCTGTCTGAAATCCAGGTATAGTATATCCACTGCATTCCTCCTATCCACCAAATCAATTATCCTGTCAAAGAAGGAAATCACTGGTTTGGCATGATTTGTTCTTGATAAATCCATGTTGGCTGCTAGTGATTACCCCTTCATCTTCCAGGTATTCACAAATTGAATGTTTTATACATTGCTGTAGTTAGTAGCTTCCCAGGTATCGAAGTCAGGCAGACTGGTCTGGAGTTCCCCAGCTCCTCCTTTCCCCCCTTTTTAAAGATGGACACTGTTAGCCCTTCTCCAGCCTTCTAGGACTGTCATCTTGTCTTTCAAATTTCTGTGATTCAGGGAAAAATTCAGGCACAGCTCCCATTGACTTCAGTAGGAGTAGTGTATTCATCAGAGACTGAATTACATCTTTAAACCCTGATTCTGCTAGTTATTCCACACAAGTGGACTCCTGCAACACAGCAGAGTAATCTGCAAAATTTTACAGTCTAAGGCTCCATTTCTGCATGTGCTCAACTTTACTCAGATCTTCATATGCCTAAACTTCAATGTGTGTGTTAACGGAGTCTTATTAGTGTATTTGGAGAAGAATTTTGCCAGAAGGATTTTCAAACCTTAATACCTTAAGAAAATTTCCAAATCCCACACTAAAACTGGAACCAGATTTTTAAAGGTATTTAGTCACATAGTGGTATTTTCAGAAGCATCTGGGTACCTAACTCCCATTGAAATCAATGAGTTTTAGGTGTCTAGGTGCATTTTAAAATCCCACTAAGTGCCTAAATGACAAATAAAACTGACATTTTTGTGCCTAAGTGGCAATTTGAGCATCTAATGATGGATTTAAAAATCCTATTTAATCAACATATTTGAAATTTGACCCAAATATTCTCAGTGTGAGCCTGAGGCAAGATTTTTTTTTAAATGTGAGCCTAATCATTATTTCAGCTTCTAAATAAGTGACTTTGCTCTTCAATAGTGCTGAGGACTGAACAGCTCCCATTACATTCAGTGGAAAACTGCTGAGCACTTTTGTCTTTGTGTGATGGGTAACCATGATTGGAACAAATGGTTATGTATATTAGCTAGGTAACAATTAGCAGGTTTCAAGTCAAGAGAACATTAAAAGAAAAAAAAATAATCAAAAATATTAATGATATTGATAAATCACTTTCTTTTCTTTTACTTCTGAAGTAGTTTTATGGCTTAGATAAACTTAAAGTGTATTTCAAGCAGTATTAAGCTAAAATCTTCTTATAGCTTGCCAGAGAATTTAGGGAAAAGAGATAATGTTGTCAAGACCTTTAAAGTCTTTCATCAGACGCGTAGCATCAGGAACCGAGATTTGTTGTCAGAACTGTTTAAAGAAAATTAGATTTTACTTTTTTCTGTATATGCCATGGAAACCCCCTTGAGCCTTTTTGTCAGGTGTACTAAGCCTTTAAGCCTAAGCCACTTTAAACTGGAGTACTGTACAGTATGTCTATTCATTTTATTATCTGATTCCAGAACATATCACTTGCCAGAAAAAAAAATTGTGTTGCTTTGTTGTCAGTTCAAGTCTCAGTAGCCAGTGTTGATTAAGACACTGACTCAGAAAAGCATTTAAGCACATGGTTAAGTCTAGTTGTCTTGTGGGGCTTAGCATGTGTTTAAGCTTTGTTGAATTGGGGCCTAATAAAACATACCACTATTAAATGCTGTAGGATTAGAACAAAGAAGTCAAATCAGCTTTGGCTTGAAAATGCTTTAAAAAAGAATGAGCAGTTCGGCTCTAGAATGGTTTTATATCCAAAATGGGTCTTGGGAATAATTTGTAGAGCATATACCAGAAAGTGTTTTCAAGTTGTATTTTATAAAAGCCAATGCTGGGAATTCTTTGGATTCATTATTGTGCAAAGCTAGAAATTCTAGTTGAAATTCCAGGTTACAATTTGAGGTTTTTTCAAAGCATATAAAACAACCAAGGCATTCTCCTTCAGGAGTGTCAGTGACACGTATGGCAATACATGTCAGAAGGATAAGGTTAATCAGAACACTAACCTTAACATCGGTATGAGACAGGACTCACCATGGAAATTATCAATGGTGATTATATACTAGTAGGATCTGAATTTTCTATTGAACTGCACTCATAACTTCCTCTGACTTCACTGGGCATTTCCATTGCACTCTGTGTGCAAAGTTCTTATTAAGTTCTTACTGAGTTCTTACACGACTGCATATCCATTGATGATACTGAACATTTTGCCTGCATAAGGCATTGAGTAATAATTTGAAGTTATGACCTGTCATCTATTTTTTTAAACTATTTTCCTAAAAGCAACGGAAGAATCTCGGCATTGTTGGATCTGCTTCGATCATTAACCGGCCATCCATTTCTGAGGTCTAGGAAATGAATGAAACTGAAATGATTTTACTCTGAATATAATTTTAAAATCAACTCATTACAAAAGTATCAGAGAATGAACCTGAACTTGCAAATCTTTCTGATAGATAGACACAAGTTAGTTTTATTTTACATATTCCAATACACTCATCATTTAAACACTCCAGACAGCTCAGGGAGCAAGACTTGAAAACAAACTTTTTAAGAAAATACAACACCGGAAGGATAATAGTCTGTGAGCTTAAGAACAAAACAATCTTTCCACAGAACATTTTATTTTGGTTCAGTCAGTTTTCAGAAAAGGATGTTGATACTGACTTTGGCTCAATTATGCCATTAAGATGTAACTCCAAACATCATGGTGCCGGGGAGCTCCTTAAGAGACTAGAATTGACAGCTCGTATAGGGATGTGACTTGGGTGTGTCCTCCTCTAGTGGTGACTGGGCCACATGCACAGGTTGAGTCTTTCAGCTCAGTCAGTAGAGTCTCATGTGTTTGGAATCTAGAAGTCCCTTGTTCAATCCCCACCGTTGAGGTACCAACCAGGGTTGTAGTGTTACCTGAGTGTGGGAGATAGGATAGTTACCTTTTTTTGTCTGCAATCTATGTAGTTTAGTAAGTGTAAAATATATTCTTCTCTTTCTGTGGGTAGAAGGAAAGAAGGGAAATTGATGGCCTACAGGATTCTGTGGCTTGATAAATGCTGATTTAAAATGTTTGCATTTTTTGTTTTTATCTCAACAGAAAAGAGAATAATCAGTCTAAATGTTCAGACAGTCCCAACATACAAGACAATTTCTAATGTTATTGGGTATTTAAAGGGATCTACATTTCCCGGTAAGTAGACCTCTATGACTTCTATTATTACCTTTATTATTATTAATTATGTGTACAACAGTAATCCTAGGGACTGCAATAAAGTATCATGTTCCTGTTGTGCTATTCAAATATTCAATTAAAGAGGCTATTATAGCTCCAAATACTTTGATTTATGCCAGGAAACAACAGGAGGATTAAATAGAGAATTGGTTAAAAAGCAAGGAGAGATGGTACCAGTACAACAAGCATGTTTTTGCACAATAAACAATAATTGTCTTTATAAACATTCATGATATTACTGTTTTGTCATTTATGTTAAGTAAATGTCTTAGGATTTCAAATTCTAGAAACTACTTTAGTGTTTGACTTGTTCTATGTAAGCAGTCTATCTGACCTTAGCAAAGGCTTAATTCTTCTTAAGTGTGGACTATTGTTACATTATATTTTTAATTATATATTGGCTAGTATTGCAGGAAGCAGGTGCAGTACATCAGTCAAAATACTGGAAATCTACGGTTTTTCTTATGTTAGTGGCCAGTCCATTTGCAAATTGAATGAATTATTTTTTTAAGAAGTAATTGAATGCAAGAATCTCACTGTGTGTGATTCGTATATGTAGCAGTGGATTGTACTGTGGCTCGATTGTGAACAGATTGCTAATAGAAAATAAGACCTAGAACAAGCTTTAGCCATGTAGTCCAGGACCTAGAACCTACCGTGTTTATAGTGGAGATGATGGACATGCAAACCTTTGCAGTTTTACCTTTGATAAAATTTAAGACCCAGTTCTGCAGCCTTCTTTATGTTAAGTAGTAGCCTATACCATGAGTATTCCCATAAATATCACTCTCGGAATAAGATACTATTCCACATGAATAAGGGTGGCAGAATCAGGCCCTAATAGCAACTGTGACATCAAAACACACTCAGCTCACAAAATTTCACTGAGCTCTAATACTAGTAGTAAAGCGTGCAATTGTGGAGACATCATATGCACTTTGGTAATACAGAGAATAAATAAATAATAATAGTAATAGGAGGTCATCAAGATCAGCACGAGTAGAACATGAGTGGAATCTCCCCATGAGAACTCTTTGGCTGAAAGGAGGGAGGGCTACTTCAGCCAGTAGTGAAAGCTGCTGTTGTCTGATTGCTGTTTACCAGCATGTGGCAGTGCATTGGTGGTGTCAGTCCAATTCCTAATGGACAAATGGAATCATTCCCCAAACCATCATTAGAATTCCCCGGGTTAGCACTCTTGTTGGCAGTCTCTGTAGAGAGATTGCTGATTTAACTACTCTGTCACAAGAGGTTGTCCATTAAGGTCAGGTTTGAGGCACTGAGGTGGAGTAATAGGGAAAGCTTTCATTATCTTGTCTGTCAGTGAAATAATGGCTGCAGCTTGCAGCACTCTCAATTCAGCACCTTTCACCAGAACTAAGTCCATTTTATAAAAAAATGGAGAACAATTACTATTTGAGTATTTAATTTCAATTAGAGGTTTTATTCCACAAGAACTTGTAATTGATGTTCTCATTTGCTGCATATTTGCAAATGGCTGTCTTGGAAAAATAGCTAAGGTTGAACAGTAGAAAATGGAATTTTTAGAAAAAATCTGTCTACCGACTGAATTGCAAATTAGAAATAGGACAATAAATAAGAAACAAGCATGTATTCACCCCAAACATCAACTTCCTACAGTGCATCTTGTAATATTTTAATCAACTTCAATATTTTGCGAAACACATGAAACTTAATGATAATATATGTAGGTACTTAAGCACATCCTAATTTTAAGAACATGTAGTCACACTGAAATCAAAAACAGACTCCAACGAGAGACTGCTGAGCTGGAATTGATATGCAAACTAGATACAATCAACTTAGGATTGAATAAGGACTGGGAATGGCTGAGCCATTACAAACATTGAATCTATCTCCCTTTGTAAGTATTCTCACACTTCTTATCAAACTGTCTGTACTGGGCTATCTTGATTATCACTTCAAAAGTTTTTTTTCTCTTACTTAATTGGCCTCTCAGAGTTGGTAAGACAACTCCCACCTGTTCATGCTCTCTGTATGTGTGTATATATATCTCCTCAGTATATGTTCCATTCTATATGCATCCGAAGAAGTGGGCTGTAGCCCACGAAAGCTTATGCTCTAATAAATTTGTTAGTCTCTAAGGTGCCACAAGTACTCCTGTTCTTTTTACTGAAATCAATGGGACTCCTAGCTGGTATTGTAGCTGTATCCCTCCCTACTTGATGTTTTCCTGGCACATTTGTTACTTTGGCATTTTGATGTGGTTCTTTTTAGCTTTATGTGTACACGCTATTCTCCCTGGTGCTCCTATGAGTAAAGAGGGAAAGCCAAATTGATCCCTGGTGTAATTACACTGAAGACCAAGGAGCTGCATCATGGATGGATTTTACTCCATAAAGGCTTCCAGTTCTCAAGCCATCTGTTTTGATTTTTAGTTTGAGAAGTATTATAGACAGAGTTTAAAAACTCTCCCAGAGCATTTGAAATCCAGCCATAATGTTAAAGGAATAAGGGAAAGCATAAATGTGTAGTTTATGTGCAGGCACGGTGGGGAATTTAAAAAAAGTAATCAAATGTATGTGGGTTTTATAGACTGCAAACAGCAAATGGTCTGCCACTGTACAAAAGGGAGGTGTAACTGACATAGGAAAACACTGTACGAAGTCACCGGTATTTCACCTTTTCTACGCTTGCCCAGTCCTTGCCTATCCTGCCTAAATCCTAACTCTCCACAATACTTGGTGGTTCTTCCTACTCCACTTGGGACCCACAGTTCTTATTTCTCTTTCCTCTCGTCATGCTCTCTCAGTTTCCTTGCCTACTCCAGCAGGTGATTGGCAAGAGAAGCTGCTGCTGCTGCCTATCCGCTACTCTGCTGTATGGGTGACTGCTGTCCCTCATGTGCTGCTCCTGCAGCCAGCTGCCTCTGGGGGCTTCTGTGCATGTTCAGGTGCGAGGGGTGTGGGCAGGTAAGGAGCTTCAAAAGAGCCATCTGCTGCTGTCCATGCTCCTCTCCATCAGCAGGAACTTCCTGGAGTGAAGATGGCATTTGGCAGCTTTCTCAACCACCTACTGATTCTCTGCCATCTCCTGTGAGGTCTCTTTCTATCTTTCTGCCATCCCTTCCTTCCATAGACCATTCAGAGAGGGTGGTGAAAGGTCGTCTTTGCATCCCGACTAATCCCTCTGTTATAGCTAGGGTGACCAGACAGCAAATGTGAAAAATCAGGACGGGGGTGGGGGGTAATAGGAGCCTATATAAGAAAAAGACCCAAAAATCGGAACTGTCCCTATAAAATCAGGACATCTGGTCACCCTAGTTATAGAAGTGGTTCCTGCAGGCCCTTGTGGGTCCCTAAGGAATACAGAAGGTGAAATTTACATCCATGAAAGCCCTGTCTCCACTTGAGCGATGTTATCCTCATGCTGGTTTAAAGTGTTAGGTCTTCCCAGTGCCATTGCATTATATTAATAAGTTTTTTCCTGACACAGGATACAGAAATCTAATTACATTTGTTATATTTCTCATTATATTCAATTATGTATGCTTAGATTTAATTTTTGCTGACAAGCTGTACAGTTTTGTTTTAATGATTCTGTGTCAGTACCACCCAGTGAAATTGTAATCTAAGAAATAGTTGCCTTTACAAATAGATTTTCATTTTTATATTTGTTTAAAAACACATGCAAACAGCCAGGCAATATGATTAAAAAGTGCTTATGTTGCAGATACATTGCAGCAACCTCTCCAGTAAAACATGATACAGCATTATTGTACTCTACTTAAACAATGTCCCTGGGTATTACATTGACCAAAACTCTGGTAAAAAACCCACTTTGATGGAGAGGAGTTTTATAATTAGAGAGCGCATGTCAAATTCAAAAGTGTTTGTAGGTAGTAATCACAGAAAATATCCCCAAGGAATGTGTAGTATTTAATTTCATAGGCAATTTAACGTGTGGACAATTTACATATATCCTGTTGCACTTCAGCAAATTGACAAAAAAAATGGATGAATCAGTTTGGATAAAATAAAGGATTCAAAAAACTCCAAGCCCCTTTTGCTCTCTAGATCCAACCTGACACCCAGTGTTTTTTAGGATTCTGTTGCAATCTAAACAGTAGACATGACACAAGAAGTGAAGATCGGGAAAAGGAATTAAAGTACAAGGGTCATAACTGATGGGTCTGTTTATTTATTAGCATCTAGAGCTGGCCAAAACTCAGAATTTCATAGGAAATCCTGACATTTTGAAATGCCCTTTCTGTCCAACTCAGAACAAAAAGCAAAAATTTCTAAATTTCCTGTAAGACAAAATTAAAAAAAAAAAGAATTCAGAAATATTGAAATGACTTTGTCAAAATGCTTCATTTCAGTAAGGTTGAAGTGCTTAATTTTGATAAAGTCAAAGTTCTTCATTTTGACTATTATCATACAGTCAAAATAATAACATTGATATGGAGTGCTTTCATAATTTTTCATAGAAAATGTTGATGAAATCAATATGTTCCCATGAAACATTTCAGTTTAACCGAATCAGCATTTTCCAATGAAAAACTGTTTTGTCATAAAATTTTAAATTAACTCCATTAGAGTTGTTTTAAAAGATTGTCAAGTATGTCCAGAGCATTGGATGGATACTCTTCATTGTACTTTAGTATAAATCCAAATAAATAATATCACAGGTTTCTCATTTAAAGCATGTGAACATCTTGATTTGGTTTCTGTATTGGACCACATGTACTTATATTAGGATGGTGTAGGTAAAGTAGAGAGAGTTGTATATATCTTGCACAAATCTTGGCAAGATCATGCAAGCTTATGTTGACATTACTTAAATATCTGTATTAGTAACACCATCAAGTATGGGCATAATACATCCTTTATTTTTGCAATTATTTTACTGTTAAAGTCTAACTGAAACAAATGTTTTGATGGTGTTGTTTTTCTTTTCAGATAGATATGTCATAGTTGGTAGCCACCACAACAGTGTATATGGTTACAGTGGACAAGAATGGGCCAGTAGCACTGCTGTCATCACAGCATTTATACAAGCCTTGATGCTAAAAGTTAAGAGAGGCTGGAGGCCTGATCGGACCATTGTTTTCTGCTCATGGGGAGGAACATCATTTGGCAACATTGGCTCATATGAATGGGCAGAGGTAAAAACTATAAAACAGAAAGGAGAGAAAGAGAGAATGTCATTAATGAAAACATTTGATAATGTAGCTATGGAAACTGTGAAAAGCAGACACTGCAATATGGCTATATGTGGAAGCCGCAGCTCTATTAAAAACTATTACTTAAGTGGGATAACAGTCTAAACTACCTGTCAGGGTTGTTCCTGTGCAGAACTCAACTGGCACCAATGGCCCGGGTGGACTATAAGCCTGACATTGAGCATGGAGGCCATGCCTGTTCTACACCTCAGGCCTGCCCAGGGACCTTGACTGGAAACCAAGGTTCCAAACTGTTCCCCTCCTCCATGCTGGAGGTTGGAGAGGGGAGCTGCATGATGCATGAGAACCATGGAAACATAATGCCCCACTATGCAGTGCTGTACTCATGTCAGTGTCCATCCAGCCTACTGAGTTACATGGACCTCAATTTGGACCCTTTGAACTCATTATCCTATTGGAACCATGACAGATGCTTCTGGTTGAGATTTTTGCTCCCTCTCTCTCCTAGCGCTATCGAAGCTGCACCCTGGTTAGCTAGCGAGATGACATTTGTTTACTGTGGAAAATGATTAGGAGAATTATATTTTTAGTGGGGAAAAAAAAGACTACTGATAGGGCATTTAACTAATTGCATAAATACTCATAGATCAGACAGCTTCAAAAACACATTGATTAGAGCTGATAGAAAAACAGGAGGATAAGAGGGGAATTTACGATTTTTGTGGGGGAATGATTCTCCACAGGGTGTTTGAAGGCCTGTGGATGTCTCTGTATATCAGTCACACTACCATGCTGTAGTCCAAAATGTCACTTTCAATGCTATTCTTTCCAAAAATGAGCAACATCAAAATATATTTTCACTCTATATGCATCCGAAGAAGTGGGTTGTGGCCCACGAAAGCTTATGCTCTAATAAATTTGTTAGTCTTTAAGGTGCCACAAGTACTCCTGTTCTTTTATCAAAATAAGGTGATCTTGGGATAAATGACTGATATATTGTGACTGTGATTGGGGAGGTTTGAATAGTAGGAAATAAAAAGGGATCTGAACCTTCATCCAAAATTAAAGCTGAACCCAAATAAGATATAAAGAATCGTTTTATTAATTTAAAATATAAATGTCTATTTCATGTCTGTATATCTGCTGTGTGTGTGTGTATGTGTTTAATTCAGCAGCCATGAACATCTCTATGGGCTTCTCCTTTTTAATCAATCAACTGAAATCCATTGGAATCTTATTTAAGCTGGATAACATTGTTTGATAAGTTATCTTCATCAAGTTGATTTGCCATTCTGTTGAACCTAACAGCCGAAGGAATTGTGTGTGTCAGATTGAATCTAACTTTTAAACACAAATGGGTTGAAAGAGCTACTAACTATGGGGACACTAAAATGTGTATGTGATTAATAGCTTGTATGTATGGAAACTACCAGTGCTCTCACATCCCTCATCCAACTGTCTCCTGGGTGCTCTTTCTCTGAACAAAGCCTGGAGTTGGAGTTATAGTGAGAGAGTGTGTGTGTAATATTCTGCACTTCCATCCAGAAGTAGATCTGGAAGTGGTAAAAATAGCTCAAGAATGTTTTTTTAGAAACAGAAATTACTGTGGGTTTTGTGAAGAGAGCCTATGCTTGAGAAATTTCCATCCCAGTTTTTCAGATTTAGAGGGTTCACCTACGTTTTACATATCTGAGCCCATTTAGAGTTTCCCATTACAGCTTACTATTAATCACAATAATCTGTGGCCACATACCATCCATATACTATAGTAATCACTATGACAGACACTCTGGTCATTGGCTAATTGCATATTATCTGTCAATGGGAATAGAACTCATCGGGGTGGTGCTAGAGGAGGACTTGGAGGGGGCTATAGCCACTCCAAAATTTCCCTGAGCCCCTGTAGTCACCCCTTAGCAACTGCCACTCTCCAGCCACTCAGCACTAAAGGCAGAGTGGACAGAGTGGTAGCTGCTGGCCAGGCACCCAGCTCTAGCAGCAGCGGAAAAGTAAGCCCAGGTGAGGGGCTGAGCAGCCCAAGAGTAGGCCCTAGCCCTTGTCCCAGCCTGCTGAAGTGCGCTGCCCAGGGCAGTGGAGGGTCTGAGGCTCCCCACAGTGGCCCAGACTGACCTGCTCTGGCCTGGGCTTCTGGGCCCCTCCCCCCATGGTCACTGCTTCCCAAGGGCTCTGCCAGCCCTAGAGCTGGGTCCCTCTGCCCAGGTTGCTCTTACCAGCTGTGAGCCAGCAGGCCTATGATTGGCCTATGAACAATGGGCATGGCAATGGGGCGGGGCCTCAGAGGGGGGCAGGGCTTCATGGCAAGGCGGGGTGCAGCCCTCCCCCCCCAATTTTCTGTCTAGCTCACCTAAACACCCCCACTGGGAAGAGGCTGGCACCACCCATGGAACTCATAACCTTGGGCTCCAGAAATGTGGCTGTGAACAAAAGGAAGTTTAATAGGCAGAAGGCCAAGACTATAGCAGGGTTCAAAAAAGAACTAGATAAATTCATGGAGGATAGGTCCATCAGTGGCTCTTAGCCAGGATGGGCAGGGATGATGTGCCTAGCCTCTGTTTTCCAGAAGCTGGGAATGAGCAACAGGGGATGGATCACTTGATGATTACCTGTGCTGTTCATTCCCTCTGGGGCAGCTGGTATTGGCCTCTGTTGGAAGGCAGGATAGTGGGCTAGATGGACCTTTGGTTTGACCCAGTATGGCTGTTCTTATGTTCTGAACAGAGCAGCTGTGTTAGCTCACCCAACCAGTTGATGGAACTGATCAGGTCTGATGTATATTTCATCCTTTATTATTATTAAGCTTGATTTTTATATATAATTTTGATGGATAATATCAGTGTTTATTTTTAAGCATTATTTCAATTTTTATCTATTTAAATGTTCAACTATGGGCCTTAAGCATTGTATTTATTTTTTGTATTGATTTGAATGTTCACAGTTGCAGGAAATTATGAGGGGTCAGACAATGGGCAGGGGCTCAGACAATAAGAGTCAAAAATTAAAGCTTTATTGCCTTTAAAACACAAATTGTCAATATCATATATCAAAATATACAAAGTAAATAAACTTTCATGAAACTCTAAATTCTCAAGCAGCATTTTTCATACTTTGCCTATCTGTAAATTTTGATTATCAATGGAGATATTTTTTGTTGGTTTGTGTGCATATGGTGAAATCAACATTTATTGATAAAAATCTAATTTATCTAAGCCTATTTATTATGTATTGCTTGTTAAGCCATAAGTGGTGCTTGGAATTGTATCTAAAAGATGACATTGTCTAAATGGAAAGACAACACAAGAAGCACTATGAGACCAAGAGGGTGGTGATAGCTTAGAGGGCTTTTTCCCCCTCATCAATGTTTAATATTTGTGAGCATCATAGGTCATCTTCTTGTTCTGCATCTGCCACTTGTAGAGTTTGTTCTGTTGATTGTTCTCTCTGAGGAACAAACTGTAGATGTCAACGGTTTCTGTTGAACTCTCCACTGTCAGTCTCAGCCACATATGAGCTGAGTGCAGAATTCCTTTTCTTTATGACAGCTGAGGTTGTCCATTCCTTTTCTCCATCCAGTTTGACATGAACACAGTCACAAGGTTCTTAACTGGCAGTTCTCTAACTGATTGACATCTGTTGTAAAAATGTTTACCTTTTTTACCCCATTTGGCTACTCTCTTCATGTCTGGCCACTTTGGAGATAGATTCTTTTCCAAAGTTGGAACAGTAGTTCTGAGTTGTTATCCCATCAGGAGTTGTGTTGGACTACATCCAGTAACAGCTTTGGTGTTGATCTGTAACTCAGAAGGGCAAGGAATGGATCTTCCTGTTGTAAGATTTCCTTTTCTGGCTTTACAGCTCTATCAGCCTCTCCATTTGCTTTTGGGTAATGTGGGCTGCTAGTAATATGATCAAAATCATATTTCATTCAGAATGAGTTAATTTCAGCAGCAGTGAATTTTGGTCCTTTGACTGTCACTGACATGAGCAAAAGTGCACTTCAGTTTCTTGATCACACTGCAACGTGTTACATCTTTCAAATATGTTATTCCTATATACATGGGGGAAAAGTCCACAATGACCAGGTAATGATGTTCTCTAAATTCACATAAATCTTCCGCTACTCTTTTCCAAGGTCTGTCTGGTTGAGGCGGTGTTATTAAAGTTTTTGTTTGGTGTGTTGGTCTGTCAGTTCTGCAGTGTTCAGATGCAGATACTTTATTTTTTACATCATTGCTGATGCTTGGCCACCACACTGACTGGTTGGCCCATTTATGGCATTTAGTGAATCCTTGATGTCCTTCATGGGGATGAGATTTAGGATTTCTCCTCTCATTTCATTTGGAATTATGATGCAATTGCCTTTAATCATGAGACCATTTGACTTTCTTAATTGTCCAGGCAACGCAAAGCAGTCTCCGGTCACTTCACATACTGGGCTAGCCACCCCTAATGTAATTTAGAACTTCCTGATGTTGCGTGTCTGTCAAGGTTGCTTTTTGTAGCTGGTATATTCTCTTTTCTGACACTGGTCTGTAAGTATCAACATAGGCTTTTATGTTGTCTTTGAGCTCACAAGTATTTGAGTGCAATGCTGGGCTCCATGACAGAATGCCTGCTACTATCAGATTTTTCCCAGGAACATATGTAGCCACAGGCGCCGACTTCCCCTCTGCCTCATGGGTGCTCGACCCGCCCTGGCCCGGCCCCTGGCCCACCGCTTCTCGCCCCTGCACTGCCCTCGCCCTGCCCCCATTCCACCTCTTCCCCCAAGTCCCCGTCCCCTTCCCGCCCCCATTCCACCCCCTTCCCCCAAGTCCCCGCCCCTTCTCTGCCATCTCCCGTGAGCGCGCTGCATCCCTGCTCCTCCCCCTCCTTCCGGGAAAGTCCTAAGCAGCACCAAACAGCTGTTAGGTGGCGAGGGGGATGGGAAGTGCTGGGAGGGAGGGAGAGGAGAGGGGAGGGGGCAGGAGGTGGGGGGTGGCTTGGGTGCCGAGCACCCGCTAATTTTTCCCCAGGGGTGCTCCAGCCCTGGAGTACCCACAGAGTCGGCACCTATGTAGCAATTGGGTTAAATCATATTAATCTTAGCAGTAGATGTTGGCATCTCAGCAGTGCTTGATGCAGGGCTCACAGAAGGCCACCCCAGCTGTATATGGCATTAACTGCACTATACACTTTTATCTGCTGGGTATTCCCTGACATTTAGAAATAAAGTTGCAGACTAAGTAAACCACATCCAGTGTCTCCTGTCCTCCTTCTGGTGTAGCCGAACAATGAGAGAAGGAAGTTTCCATACATACAAGCCATTAATCGCGTACATGTTTTGGAGTCCCCATGACTACTAGTTATTCAGTTATCACCCAGGTGTGTTTAAAAGTTAGATTCAATTTGACATGCACAATTCCTGGGCTGTTAGCTTCAACAGAATAGTAAATCAGCAGCAACTCAATGAAAATAACTTATCAGACATGCTATCCAGCTTAAATAAGATTCCAATGGAATTGATCAATTGAAAAGAAGAAGCCTGCAGTGAAGTTCCTGGCTGCTGAATTAGAATAATAGATAAATAAAGGGTTAATTGCTTATCATTTGTTGGAAGCAGTTAGCACTTATCAAAACCTCATCCTTCCAAACTGATTATTCTTCAAAAACAAGAGGGGAGAAAAAAATCAAGTCGAAAGAATCCATGTGACTGAGTGGGAGCAAAATTTGTTTAGTTCCACTTCAAGTCAGCTTTACATCAGATGTAATGGTGCTACCCCCCTTCTGCTCAATATAAAGAGCCACTTCATGCAAAGAGCAGCTCATTATTGAGAAAGCAAAGAGGATCTTTTAAAAAAAATAATTGAAGTGGTTCATACATACTACTTCCCTTGTTTAAAATGTAATCAAATGACAACACTGGATAAATTATGCAATTCAAATCTGAATTTGGGCTCCTGGTCTGAAAATTCAAGTGCATTTAACTGTTTGATAATGATTACTTTTGAAGTTTGGCTTCTGTCAGGCGCAAGTTTAAAAGCCCTTCTTGTTGTTTCACAGTGTGTAATGTTTTCACTCTCGGCTTTGCAGCTATAGTCATTCTTAATTCCTCCAGGGCCTGTTTGCATTTTGTTCAGATGATGTGTGAAATGGAATTATAACTTTTGCTACAAAGAAATAATATCCTTTGAAGTTTTTAAAATGATATTATAGGAAAATGAAGTTAAGTAATACTTAGGGAATCGTAGTGGAGGAAAAACATAGGGTATATTTTTTCCCTTAAAGGAACTAAAGTAAGAAAACAAGCCTTAATTATAATCATGCATATTAATAACCATTGCTGTGCTTGTGTTGTAGGATCTCAAGAAAGTTCTCCAGAGAAACGTTGTGGCTTATGTTAGCCTCCATAACCCAGTAAGAGGCAACTCAAGTTTGCATCCTGTAGCATCGCCTTCCCTTCAGCAACTGGCAACAGAGGTTAGAGATATGATATTCTCCTTACAGCTCAGCTTCTCCGATGATACAATTCTTCCATTTATGTTGGTTGCTTTTACTTAATTTCACAATGAGATCCTTCTGAGTGAATACTGACAAATAGAGTTTAAGGCCAGAGGGACCACTAGACTATCTAGTCTGACCTCCTGTGTATCAGAAGCCAGCACCACCACCCACACAACCAAAATTAGACCCAAGTCTTACAGCCCACAGGCAACTAGACTATTATGTGCCACAGAAAGAAAACATCTTCACTGTAACCTTTTTGATATTCAGTGGCTGTTTTCAATCAAGTAAACACACTAACCAGACTTAAATATTCTTACCATACAGATTAAACAGTGGGCAGAAAGGCAGGGCCGGCTCTGGCTTTTTCGCCGCCCCAGGCGAAAAAGCCTCCGGCCGCCCCCCCCC
>NW_020664439.1:38650497-38712077 GCF_002925995.2 Terrapene triunguis
CCCCCCCCCCCGGCGGCCAGAGCGCAGGGCAGCGAGCCCCGGCAGGGGCTCGCCGCTCTCCCCCCGGCGGGCCCGGGAGAGGGAGGCGAGCCCTGCTGTGGCCCCGCTCTCCCCGGCGGCGGGAGCGCCGCGCCGCCGCCCCCCTCCAGGTGCCGCCCCAAGCACCAGCTTGGGTGCCTGGTGCCTGGAGCCGGCCCTGCAGAAAGGATAACCTACATTTCTATACTAGCTCTACGGAAAGCCCTCAAGAGTTCATTATACTAAGTCTCACTACACTTGCATGCCCTTCAGCTTTTCCACTTCTTGGCAGCTTTAAAGTAACATATTTCCTATTCATTAGCACAATTCACATTTTCCTCTTCCTTTTATGATCTTTAAAAGCTGTTTATCAAATGACATTTAAACTTGTAAATTTACCAGCGGTAACATTTTGCACAAAGGGAAACAATTACTGCTCCTATAATCAGCAGTGTGTAAAGTCAATAGGTCAAATTCTGAACTCTATTACAGCATTGTAGCTAGCAAGAAGTCATTGGAGTTATTCCACAGTTACCGTGGTGTAACAGAGCTCAGAAATTGGTCTAATAACCTTTCTATAATTTCTCAAAGGGTTACAGAATTCAATATCATTTTAAATGAAATGGAAATATTTTGAAGAATGTTGAATGAAAACCCTACTAGAGCTGGGCAAATTTTTCATGCAAATAGATTTTTGGTTAAAAATGTGCATTTGGTGAATGGTTTTGGTAAATAAATAAATAAAAAAAATTGGAAATGCTGAAATGGTTTGTTTCAGCATTTCCAAAACAAACTATTTAAAATGTCTAAAACACCCTCCCCCTCAATGGAAATAAAACATTTTGTTTCCGCAAGAAATTAAAACAATAATTGTCATATGCAAAACAAAATTTCTTTTCAATATTCTTGGTTCAGCCACCAAACTGAAAAATCACTCTTTCACCCAGCTCTACATCTTGCATTTTAGTTGTTTTTCCCAGGACATATTTCAGACTGAATAGATTAATGGGAATACATAGAATTTGCCACCCATATTTCTACCTGTTCTCAGCTGGTACCTTATTCTTTTTTCCCATTATCCTGATTTATTGTTATATAAGAGAATCAGAAGCTGCAGATTGACTGAAGCAGTGGCATCATATCTGGGAACACTGCGTTCTAGTACTTATGAGAATGATATTAAAACATGGTATCTTTTGTCACTTCATAGGAGTTGAGCATAGGCTGGACATTTTGAAGGTAACCAAGCCACCCATGTATTTCAGTGCCAATTTTTCTGTTTTCCATACTCATGTATGGGAAAGAACTAAGGAAGGAACTCTGATAGTCAATTACTTGTTTATTCCTATCGTAAACAGAGTGTCAAATTTCTGTAGCCAAACACAGTTCAGTGCTGAAGGAATAAGATGCTATTATCAGTGAAAGGTGAACCAGTTAATCTAAGGGTGTTTCTATGCTTTAACCTCAGGGTTAACCCCAGGGTGTGATTCCTAGCTCAAGGAGACTTAAATGCATAGAATGTAGCTGCCACATCACAAATGGCAGGAGGGGCTAGCCATCCCCATTATTTACCTGTCTGAGACCCTAGGTACATAATCAGGTTGGATAGCCCAGCCTGCTGGTCATGCTGCCACAGCTACGCTCTATTATTAGCACACTAGCTCAATGAGAGGTAGCGTAGTGTGAGTATGTCTCATCAAGCTGGGAGTCACACCACCAGGTCAAAGGGTAACATACCAGCTAATAAGAAGGGACCCGAGTCTGACTCAAAAGTTGGATTAATTTAGCTTTCCTGGGCACCTTCTACTTCTGGATCCCAGCCTACATCAGAAGCAAAAATTCTGGAACAGAACAAAGAAAGATATTCTCTTGACCGGGGTTTGTGGATTCCAGGCAGGACTGACTGAATACTGACATATAAGATGACTCTTCCCCCACCTCAGGAAAAAAGGGGGCCTTTTGGGGCTGAGCATTTTATACAGAACCATAGGTATGATTACAAGCGTTACTGGGACCTATCAAGGATCATTTTGTTATAAAGGTTTAAAGAGATGTTTAAAAAAAAAAAGAGTGGTGCCATGTTGATAGACTGCAAATCTCACTATGGAGAATTTGCAATCTTGTTTCGGTGAAAACTGGATCCAGCTCCTCTCAGAAAGTTTGCAGTTTTAAATCATATATTTAAGGCATTAAGTCCATGAGGCATTCTGTTTTTCTGATAAACACTGTTTTGTTACTTTGTCTTCCTACCCTACCCCATCCTGATTATCTGTCTGTTTTGTCCACCTGTTTTACCTCATCTAATGCCTAAGTGGTAAGCTCTCTGAGGCAGGGACTGCCTTCTTTGTTACTTGCCTGTATAGTGCCCAGCATAACCAGGGCCCTTATCCTTGACTGGGGTCCTAGGTGCAATTGTGATATAGATAATAATAGTAGAAATAAAATGCTGCCCTGTGTTGGAAGGCAAATGAAAGCGCTCTCTCTCTTCTCCCACTGTGCCCCAAACACCAGCATATTCTTGGAAATATTGGAGGTCAATCCTCAGTCCCGTACAATGATGTCTATGGTAGCAGTAGGTGCATTATATAGGACTTTTCCCCCAGCCTTTCTCATCATTCATGTAGCTAAGGAATCCTGAGCAAGGCTAGATCATCATCACTCTTTCCTACCAGGAGCCAGCTTTTTCTCACCCAATGTGCTTTTTTATAGCAAGGGCAATATTTTGTCTAAACAATGCAGTTATGGGTTTCTGCATTCTTCTCTGACACACAAAAATGTTGAAGAAACAAGACAATGTTAAAACACCACAAAGGGAACCTGTATTTTTTGTACAGTGATATCATTTTTAATTAACACAAATGCCATACTGGTTGTGACATTTAAAAAAAATGATGTGAAGTACTGCTTCCAAACACTAGCCAGAATTGTTAGTTCATGTCAAGTATATCCTGAAGGATGGAAAAGCCAGACACAGATCTTTCGTCTGTTCCCATGGGAGCTCTCAATTTGCCATCTGCTTAGGACACTTCCATGCTACTCCCTTTAAAGAGAAGAATGATCCTCTTATAAAGAATATTAATATCGCTTCCAGTAGTTGCTGAAAAGGCCAGATATTTATGGGATTATCTCAAAGGTACATCAGCTTAAATGGAGTGAGTTCTGGTTTTTTGGAAATTGCCTCCTCTTGCAGAAATTGTCAATTCATTCATATTAGATTCTTGCTAACAGAGGCAGGTTGTAAAAAGTGCTTAAAAACTCCAGCAAGAGCCAAAGATAATTGTAAATACTGTAGTTTATGTTTAACAGTTCATCAGAAACAGGGTCCTTTGAGAACAGCCTTGTTAGAAACTGGAGCTGAAATCTATAATTCAGGGTTTATAAACCTGTTTTTAAAAGGGAACGGAGAAATGGCTATTCTGGTTTTGCCATATAGAAATGTGAAATATTGTGGACCCATAGCAAGTATCCATGGCATGAAAGCACCTCTTCAGCTTCTCAACACAGCAGCACAACTTGTGTCACTTTTCTACTCCTAAACAGGACTTTCCATGCTAGCTTTGCCAGAGGGTCTCAGAGACCACCAGCAATATTTTGTTAAATACTCAAAACACACACACACTAAATAAATAAATAAATAATGCAAGAACATCACTGTTCTGAGGACCTAAAATGCTTTTTTTCGGTGTTTGCTGCAGGTTAAACACTGGGGATCCTTGGAAACTAGGAAGAGGAGGGAAACAGAATGGGAGGATGAAACAAGAGCTAGTTAAAAAAAAAAAAAAAAAAAAAAAAGTAAAGGAGGGGGGCAAATTTTTAACAAAACTCTTGCAAAAAATGTGTCTCCTTCCCTTACACCCCTGAGACTAGAGGCCAATTTCCCTGACATGCTGCCTGCCTAAAAGGATTGCTTGTTTTCCTGTGGATAGATGATTGGTACCTATGTAGAATAGCTGGTACAGATGAAAACTAGCTGGCACAGAAATCCTGGAGTTTTAGTGTGTAGCTTTCTTTAAAGATTTTTTTCCTCTCCAGTTTTAATAAATACCATTTTTAATTTAACCAGTCCCACTACAGTACATCCATAAGGGAAAACAATAATTTGTTTTGTTCTGTGAGAGGATGTTGGGAAGAAAAATATACTTCTCCCAGAGCACTCAGCTATGGCAACTTGCTAAGAAATGCCACCAAAAAACTGACTGCAGTCAGCAGTGACATAGGGAAAGCTGATTTGAGTGCAAAGAGTGTGGCAAGGATAGGGCACCAAATGTTATACCCCACATGCAATGAATACAGGGCATTTCTCATTTGTTTCTGAGCACCTCTAAAGCAGACCTATCTCCTAGAACAAGCTCTCTTCTCTCTTTCTAGCAAGGAGAGGTCACAGAGAAAGGCATCAAAATTGGATCTTCAGATCTCTCAAGAACAAACTATTTCTATGAGGTTTCAGGCACTTTGTAGTTTTGACTGAGTTCAAAATCTCTCTCTCTCTCTCATATTAGAGGTTAATAAACATTTTTAATCTGCTAAAAGGTTCATTTCAGCTTCTCAGCCCAAGAGATGGGCAGTAGTTTGGAGAGGTTCATATTATATCTTTTGTCCATCTCTAGATGTTTACTCAATGAGAAGCTAACAGGATGGCGTACCCCAAGACCCTGAATAGAGTCCCATGCAGGATTTTTCTGCTGACCCACACTAGCCTTACGTGCCAACACCATGCATTAACATTCAGGGTAATTACTGCTGAATCATGCTGTCTGGTGGGTCCATTCGTTCCAATAAAAGAGTTGGGAGTGTCTCTTTGGGCAGAGGCAAGTAGGGACCTAAGGCAGAGGAGGTCCTGCAGGGAAACTCTAGGAACAGCCAGTGTCAGAAAGGAGCTTCAAACTGAGATTTCGTCAGTATTATTATTATTGAGTTACCAATAACACCAAGCCCAGGAAGGTGGTGAGTTGGGTACTAACTTGTGATCTGTGAGTTCTGTGGAAGGACAGAGTGAGGACTTGGTCTGTTCAGAGAGGAATATTTTTTTAGAATAGTTTGTTATATAGAACGTCACATCTTCATTTAATTAGCAGATTCAGAGGGGGTGTTATTTCTTGATACAGAAACAATCTGCAAGTACTAATTTCATGTGCCTGTCAGTTGGAATGTTCAGTGGGATTCTGTCTGAGAAACTGAATTAAGCAAGAAGGCTAATTTAAATATTTGGATTATTTAACCAAAGAGGAATTCAAACAATTCTGAGACCTTGACACGTTTAGTGTGAACTCTTTTTATTCAGCCATGCTAATTACTGTCCACATTAATGAAAGAGAGATACTGCCAAGTAACATTTGTGCCTCTGACTATTTTTTAAGGAAAGTTATAATTTACTCACTTGCTGTGTTAATGAATCACCATTTGCTGGCAGATTGTCATTGGCAATTCAGGATTGTTTGGTGCTGGCAATCTGTCCCCCTAAATAAGACTATTAGTGGATTTGTCTAGAATTAACATTTCACAAGTATAAAAGTTACTGTGACTGACAAATTAATTGCCATTTTCTTTTCAGCCTGATGCTATGGTCAGTGCTGATAACATTCTAGAGCAATTATTTTTACTGAACCCAAAAAACCCTGCTGATTCTTTCTTTCTTTCTTTCTGAGAAAAACAGCTACTGAAAACCTCCACTAAATCCCTCCAAAAAGCCATGAGGGTTTTATGAGATGAAACACAAAGAACATATACTATGCCATTCACCTCATAATTATATTCACCGCCTTGCACTTTAAGCAATGGGGAGGTCGGAGGGGGTGTCATTACCAGATGCCCTGTGCACCTTCTGGAAGTACCTCGAGTCTACCAAACCAAGCTCCCTGCTCCCATTTCTCTTTTTACAGTCACAGTGATACCACCAATCCTCCTTTCTCTTCTGGGCTGTTTCATAGTAAGTATAGTTTTTTATTAAAAAGTCAACAAAATGGCCTGAAAAGGCTAACGTTGTTTTTTTTCCCGCCCCCCCCAACATTTTTCATGTGTTGTTTTGGTTATTGTTTTTTCTCCCATCTTCCTTTTTTTTTTTTTTTTTTCCCCATTATTCTTTTTTTTTTTTTTTTTTTCCCCAGAACTCCTTTTTTCTTTTTCCCATTTGCCATTGGAAAAGGTATGTGGGGAAGGGGAAGGGAAAGAAAAGAGGGAAGAAAACAAAACCCAAACAATTGAAAAAACAAACATTTATCAAAGTTATAAAAACATATATAGTCAGCAAATTTCTAATTGTTTTATAAACAATGTTTTAAAATGTGATGTTTTTCAAATTTTTCATGAAATACACCATTTTTCTATCAGCTCTGCTAGTAAGCCTAAGACATGTAAAAAGAACCTTGAAGATCTCATCACTTCCCTCTTCGCTTTTTAAAATAGTGAACTTTGATTCACAGATTGAAGGTAGAGCCAAACAGTTCTAGTATCAAAGTACTCTCAGGTATGTCATATAAATATGTTATATGTCAAATATGCCATATAAATACTTGAGAGGGACACACAAGTTCAAAAAATAAAACTCCAAAGCCTTGAGATTTTTGTATTGAGTGCATTTTATAAATGCACGTTATCATTTATTAATTATATTGTTGCCTTTTCTATTTTAAGATGAACTTTTAACAGAAAGTATCATACTTCAATAGATGTAGCCTCTGATAGACAACCTTATGCATGGTTGTGTTGTAAATCTTTAATTTATTTTAAGTCAAGCCATTGATCATTTGGCCTTCAAAAGATTATCATCTTTTAGCAGAGTTTGAACTTTTCTCAGGGTGCTTCCACATGAGAGACCAGTGAACAATAGGACCTAGCCAGTCCAATTTTCAAATATTTCAGGAGGGCTTGGGAGTAAATATTGGAGTCTTTCCATCAGTTTAGACAAAAAATATCCAAAGAGCCCACATTTTAATTTTTTCAACAAAAAATGCTTTATAAGCAAAATAAAACATTTGACAGAAAATTTTCATTTTGGTTTAATGTTATGGTTTTTCACTGAAAAAAACTAAACATTATTGTGGGGTGAAAATCCTGCAAAAAATGATTGGAATTTTTCAACAACCCCTCTTGAAAACGTATGTGCTGCAGATAATGTGTGACTTTCACATTCATTTTGGTTTTCAGAAATTAAAGTTATTTTAGTTTGACCTCAGATAAAAATATGTCTTAAGTAGCTCCTAACTTCTTTGTATTTTAGAAATTATAGATGGAGAAAGATCTATTAGGCTTCCTACTCTGTTCTTCAACCAATGCAGGATCTTTCCTTCCAGAGGAATGCTTTGTCCAGGCTAGTTCAAAATGACTCATGCAATAAGGTATATTATTTACAAGAACAGTTTTCTCCTTTAAAAGATGGTTATTCATTCTAATAAAATACATTATTTGAAATGTCTCCTGCTATGCTGTCTAAATACACCATAGCTCAATTTCATGTTATTACTTCTCATTATTTCCCTTTGAAATTGTCTTCTTCATGACAATAAAAAGTCTTTCAGGTAGATAGTTGAAACTGAACTTCTAGTGCTCATGAAAGATGCCAGATTCACAGCCCTGCAGATTTTAAATCCTCTGGTTCACCAGAGATCGGGTACAACTTCACTGAAAACTGTTCCCACACTGTTCTGCCACTGTTCTGCCAATGTGCATTAATTTGAACAGTAATGATCATTAACTGCTAGAATGTCTCTAGCAGTTGGAAAGTAGTTCAGTCTTCATGGCCTGCCTATCACTTTCCTTTACTGCTGGATCTCTCAATAACGGTAGCAATTGTGTGGTGTAAGAATCATCCAATAGGATATGAACTGATATTACCAGCAGATTTCACATAGCCATAAAATAACTTTGAGACAACTCACTAGAGCTGTTTTCAAATACCTAGTCACCTAGATTCGAAAAGCTCCCTGTCCTGTTACCAATTCCCTAAGCCATCCAGTCCTTCAGTAAAATAGTCTTAGTCAGTGATATGCTGGAAGAGGCATTCAGGAACCCCATTTTGTCATCAAATTGAACAGATGATTACGATAATTTCCCAAGTCTTGTATGGAATCTACCCTTCCTTTGGATAACACTAATTCCAGAGCTGACTTACTGCTGGAGGGCATAAAATACTTCGGAAGAGCACAGTTATGCCATTGACGTAGACCAAATTGAACCAAATATTTCACAACTTTAAAAAAGCTGTCTGAAGAAGGATGCTCCCAGACTCCGCTACAAGGACATCACCTCTCTGTCTCCCATTCCAATTAAACAAGTTGAACACTGTGCTGTAACATCTATTATATAAAGAGTTTTTAGGAACAAAAAATTCCAGCCAACTACATGTAATATAAGTTTGTTTGCTGAGCTATCTTACCTCCTTCCTTTCAGAAAATATATTTGTTTAATTGATCACCCAAATATATTGTCCTATGAGTACACACACTTTTGGGATTTGGGGTTGATCATGTGTAAAGAGGAAATTTTTTGTGGCTTCTTAAAATATTAGTAGCGTATCTCTGCAGTTTTCCCAAGGTTTCTAGAAAAAAAACATTTCAGTACTTCAAACAGGTCAGACCCTTCAAACCTCTGTTTCTTGAAACATAGCCACAAAGATGACCGCAAAATCTGTTTTGGAGATTTCTATTTTAAGATGTAAATGCTTAGGTACTCCATGTCTCTTCCTCTTGGTGGTGGATATTTTATTGTATAATTACTTGGAGATGGTTAAACTTTTAGACTTCAATAGGGAATTTGGCATTAGAAGAGTTGAAACATTCTCTTCTGAGGAACTTTAACCAGAAACATTAGCTTTCACATCTCAGTGTCAACAGGGAGTTTAAGCAATCATTAGATTGTGAGGTTTCTAAGGTCATAATGAACTTGGGTAGTGAATCTTTCCAATTACTCAGGAAGCTGGTTAAATCCCAAAGTGTCTGGGTGGTTGTTTTTCAGTATTAAATCCAAAATTTCTAAATGTCTTTTGACGGATGCAGTCTTGAAAATCTATTAGTCTTAAACATGTAACAGTTACAGCTCTGAAGGACTTTCTATCAGCCAAGACCTCAATAAAATTAAAAAAACAGGTGTTTCTGATCAAAGAAAGGAAACTGCACATAGGTCAAAAACAATTACACCTTTTATAACAGGAATTATATTTTCAGAGAATCAATACATCTACATAGACGTTAGTGGGAAGTTTAGTATTTGAAATGGACTAATACAGGTAAGCATGTGATTGTGCTTCATTAACTTCAGTTTTGCAGAAGATTATCACGTCAGGCACATGACTCTCTAGGTAATATTTTAACTGACTTAAAATGGCACAAAAATGTATGTAAGGTAGAAGATGCTGTGTGAGTGACCATATCAGAACAGAAACATGTATGTTGCTTTAATTTACAGTATGCTTGTATTGCTGTAAATAAAAACAAATTTCTGATTCATTATCAAATAACAATTATTGAGTGCAAAGCAGGGCATTTGTAATGGAGAATTCTAAATATGTCTTGCTGAACTGAAGTATCCAACTAGCTAATGAACCTGGAATTAAAGGTCCTGTGTTAAAACACAGCTTGATTAAGCTTAGAAGAGTCTCCCACTCTCTATCATCCAAGCTTTTTTCTCCTCCTCCAAATTCCTTCTTCAAACTCACTTTCATTTCTCACCAGTGATCTATTCTTTGAGCTATTGTCCCATGGTTTTTCTTGTGTTTGAATATAAACATTTCAGGGCAGGGGCATGTCTCACTTTGTTCGTAAAGTGCCATCTATTGTAATGTTATGGTGCAATTATTATTATTATTATTATTTTATTTATTATTATGATTGACCTAGTGAGGTTAAAGATTTAATTCCTATCTCACTACTAACACTGTTGGAAAACAGGTGTAACTCAGCTGATTTAAGTATAATTACTCCTGGTTTATACTGTGGTAAGGGAGAGGAGAACTGGGTTCTGGGTTATTTCCCTGTAAGAATGACAGACAGTGTTCTGCCCCAACTCTGTTTCAGAAAAGTGTCCCTTGCATTCTCTGGGAAGAGAGAATTATGTCCGGGTTGGAATAAAAGACTATGCAAGAACTACAGAATGCATCTGTGACTGGGTGCCTGGATGGGCCACACTGAGGATGCTATACTCAGGGCAGACTACAAGGAATAGGGCAGAGAATCTTAAAAAACTGGTTTATTCTATATTTAGATTCACCTAACCAGTAACAAAACAGCTTCTGTAATACCATACTAGTTTCCAGGAAACCAAATAAAGTCCCCTTTAAGCATCCCAGCCCTTGATTCCCATGTAGACAGCCAAGTCTAATATAGTGAATGGTTACTGAAAACCAGATTCAACATATATTAGGTCCACCCATCCCAAAGGACCGGACACTGATCCCCAGGTCGATATGAGTTTCACATCTTACCCAATAATCACACAGATGCCAATCCTTTAGTAACTAAAACTATAGGTTTTAATAATAAAAGGAAAAAAGAAGGAAGAGAGTTGCAGTGGTTAAGAGATCAGTATACATACAGATATGTGAAAAGTCCTTAGGTCAGTTTCATAGTAGAGATGGGCAGGCTGCTGATGTATAAAAGTCTTTCTAGAATCAATTTAAAAGCTTATAGTCCAATAGGCAGTCCAGGTGAAGAGTTTGTTCAAGTTCTTCCATGAGAATTCCAGGGTAAATTCAGAGTAAACCTGGAGACCTCCAGAGACCTTAACCTCAGGGTTAATGATTGCTGGTGTAGGACATCTCTTTGAAATTCACATACAAGTAGATTGTTTTGATTACATTTGAGTGCCTCTTGTTGAGCTGTTATGGGTCACACCCCCGTTGATCAGTCTGTCAGTGTCACAGCATCTGATCCTGTACATCAGAGACTGGTTGTCAATGGCATCAACTAATCAGAGGTAGGCAGATGACATTAGGCAACTTCTGAATGATGCAAGGAATCAGTTTGCTTCATGAAAAGAAAACTAACGTGAATGTTGTCTATTCTTATTTTTGTTAAATACAATACTGATCATCTTGCTTTTGACCCTGTATGCAGTATATCTAGTCACTATTTAAAATACCTATAAAGGAAGGTACTACAGAATTTTCTTCTCCTGAGGTACAATTCATCCTCCTACTCATGACCTAACAAAGTTGAAAGACAGCTGTTATATTTATGCACAGATATAAACGAACATGTGTGGGTATCTGTGTGAGATAGATAGAGGACAACTACCATGGTGGAAAAAAGTATAATAGTACTTATTTCCTTACATCCAAACCTTAAAACAGTTGAGCAGAATACAGCCATAGTGTGGAGATGAATACAGCCTTAGGGTAGAGACGAGCAGTATACAACTTCTGGCCACCTATAAAGGATAAACTGGGCTTCTGTGAGAGACACATGGGAATTCCACATTTTCTTTTCTTTAATATGTGCTTTTAAAAAGACACATGGGGGATTAGATAGCTCAAGGGATTGGTGCCAGAACATGGCATGTTTTGGGTCTGCGTCACCAGTTCCAATCCAGTCCAGGATTTCGTCATCATTAGTTTGCTAACCTATGGAAATGGTGGCAGTCTCACAGCAATTCCTAATAGGCAGGTATCGCCATTCCAAAAATACTGTCTGCATTGATGTTAATTGACACCTTCAGCAGAGGTACCAGGCAGTAATATGAATGGTGTGGAGATCTGGCTATTCAATCTCCCACTAGAGGGAGTCCATTCAGGTCATGATATGAGACTAGAGCTGGTTGGGATTTTTTCAAAACCAAAACATTTTGCGGGAATGTATTAGTTTCAGTGAAACACTCGGGGAATGTTGTTCATGTCTAGAATGGAATTTCTGGTCAAAACATGACTGTGAATGAGTTCCCACCCTCCAACAGTCAAGTGGTTAGAGCATTCACCTAGGATGTGGGAGAGCAAAGGTCAGGTTGTTGCTTCAACCCAGACAGAAAGCCAGGATTTGAACCTGGATCTCCCATGTAACAGGTGGTGACTTGAGATCAGGGCCAATGGGGGGAGTGGGATGCCGGTACAAATTACCGGGTCCCAGTGGTCTGGAAGGGGGCCTGGGGCCCGGCTTCCCCTCCCCCTCGTCGGCCATGTTTAGCTGGTCCGCCCTTGCTGGGGGGCCCGAAAAAATTCTGGGCCCGGCTTCCCCGGCTTTCCCCCCCTCTCGTTGGCCCTGTTTAGCCGGTCCGCCCTTGCTGGGAGGCTTGAAAAAAAATGTTCACGAGGGCCCAAACCCGCTCTTGGCGTCCTTGCTTGAGATCCCTGATCACTATGCTATTGGGTATGTCTCTCTTGCTCCGGTTTTACTGAAAAAACACAATCCCTCAAAGTTCTTAGATTGGCAGGGCAATGAGGGAAAGCTTGTGCTGCCTCTGTTTGTGCATTGTCTGCTGCAAATATAAACAGGCTGAGTGCACAGGAAAGAGTCACAAGCACTACATTCACTGACATTTAAAATGTTTCCTTCCACTTCTTTGCACTCTCAGCTTAATGGCTGGATTGAGCCTTTAGACTCGCTCCTGTGTAAGGAGTGGTGCATGCTGTGAGCTACATGATGTAGCTCACAGGCCCCCTGGCTCTAGGGGAAAGTAACCTGTTCCTGCTTTCCCCATACTAGCTCAGCAGTGCTGGCCGGTTAATTGATGGGGGCAGAGCCAAGGTTTCACCCAACTCCCTGCCTCTCTGTGCCCATTTCTTGCCCACCAGCACCAGATGCACAATCCCTGCTATTGCCCTGTATCTGCAGCGAAGATACAGGGAGGCTGTGCTGAAGAGCGTGTGTGTGTTGGGGGAAGGGGTCAAGGGGTCACACGGCTTGACGTTAACACTCTGCCACAATCTTGCCCTTACAGTTTTAGAGACAAAATAAAAAAGAGAGAGCAGGGGGAGGCATGTTTGTGTTTTTCAGGAACGCGTGTTCATTTCCAGCTGATGTTAAATGAGGCATAAAGAGCAAAAGACTGAGATCAGTTTTGCCCTCAGTTACACCTGTATGACTCCATTGACATGAATGAGGTTACATAGGTGTCAGGACAGAACTTGTCCCTACAACTTTATTTGCCTGTGGGATAACTAGAAGAATTGAGTATGGGCTCTTCACCACTTCATTAAAATTGGATGAAGGGTGTGCATCACGTGGACCTTGGTCCAAAATGTAGTGACTTGAGACATTAGGTAGTCCAACTAGGATCCTACATCCCTCTTGCTCCTCTGATCATTTTGGAACAACATACTATCTATATGTTCCCCTCTCTCTGTCTTTCTGCCCTCCACAAGTAAAGCAGTGAGGAGTACTGTACAACATTTGCCCTGCAATTAGAGCCTCAAGAGTCATCTGCAGCATGCCTGCTTAGCAAGCCCAGTGACTCAAGGCAAAATATTTTGATGATTTCACCTACAACCTACCTATGACCTTTTAAGAAAAGAAATATGACAATATCTGAAAGGAGGAGAGTTAGGCTATGACCTTTACTGGGGCAATGTGGTCATGCTCCAGAGAGAACACAAACTGCCTTGGGCTCAAACATAGATGTTTTGGGCCTGATTCTGATCCCATGTTGGTGTAAAGCATTGAAGCTAGTGGAGTTACATGGATGTAAAACTGGGGCATGGTAAGTGAGATCAGAATCAGGCTCTTTCTGTCTATATAGAACTAAAGGATTGATTTGCAACTAGCTAGATTTTCCCCCCCAAATCCTCCTTTAAGTAGCAATCAAGTTCATGAAGCAGAGTTTCCCCTTATATTTAAAGGAATAGTGCTGAGCCTTCTTTAGTAACTAGCTACTGATTTAGCCTATTTGCTCTCTATTGTTACCCTCTTATGGCTCCAATCTTACTGCTGAAGCACAAAGCAAAAGAGAAGAATAGTTAATACTCCTTTTACATCCAAACCTTAAAACAGCCGAGCAGAATACAGCCATGGTGCACCAGTATGTTCTGGGAGCTGTACAAATCTATTATGGTGGAACAATCTGCAATATCCACATGTGTCAGTCCCGCACTGGAAGAGAATGGTGTTCCAGTATCTAACGAGCTAGCCTGATATTGTCAAGTGCTGCTTTTATCAAGTGTTAGCTTGCAGCAATTGGCCAGGGCATTTTTATCCTGATGAGAAGAGCAGCACCATTCTCCACACTTCATCCAAACACACTTTGCCAACTATCTGAGATGTCGTGCCCAGGATGTGTCTTTCCAGACACAGAGCCAGCTACTTGAGCTGAACCTGCATGATTGCTTGGCTATAACAGGGTGTGGCCCTTAAAATAACATTTCTTACCCTAATTGGGGTTGGTATGGGTTTTGTTGTTATTATTATTATTTTGTTTTCTTAAGGGTGACGTGTTCCTTCCCGTCTAGGTTTGGTTTATTGTCTGTAGATGGTTTGCGAGCAATTTGTTGTACAGTTTTTAATATGCAAAGTTTTACCTGTTGGCTAATTTGAGCTGAACATATAGTACACATGGTGTTTCTTTTCTCTGATTGGATTCGGGCAACCCTTATAATCAGGTTTCTGGTGTCAATTCTCATGTTTACAAATTCAAAATGAGCTTTCCCCAAATAGTCACTAATATTTGCTGTTGTAAATTCCTGCTTGGCAGGTTTGTGTGGTCCAAAATTCTTTCAAACTCCAAGGCCTTGTCTATGTTTGAATTAACAATCATGTTTTAACACCATTTAATTTAGCATGGTTCAAAATTCTAAGGTAAGCAAAGTCACAATTCTTTTAGCTGATTGTGGTTAACCCTACATGACCCTTAGGATTAACCACAGGCAGTTAAAAGGATTGTCTCCTTGTCTGTTCTTCAGTTTTCAGAGTTGATAGTTAACAGATGTTACATCCAATTGATAATTCAGGTGTAGATATGCCCCAATTTAAATCGGAGTGAGCCGCTTGTTCTTAGTCACTCTAAAAATCAGGTGGTAGTTGCCTCACTTTAAACACTGAAGTTTGAAAAATGTGGTGCTGATGACTATTAGGTTGTTTTGATCCCTTAACTTTTATGATCTATAGAATTTGTCTAATCTGGGAACATAATTTTGCAGTTTGAGACATGCAAAAGGATATGTTCAAGCTTGCTGGAAGATTGTAGAATATATAGAGGATTTTCAGTGGTACAATATCAGTTTTCAAAACTTGTTTTAATATGTACCTGTGGTAAACAAGTTCAAAGAATACCTGACATAAAAATTCCTTTAATGCTTTCAGATAGAAAGTATTTTAATGTAGAATAATACTGTTTATTTCTTTGTGTTGAATTCTAGAAGCGTTTTTTCCCCCCCGTAACTCCTTTTAGTTAGCATGACTGGCTCCAATTGCAACATATTCTCCAGTGTTTTGAGAAGTCAATCAGATTGCACTCCTGTGTGTTAGATAAATCCCTTGAAGTAGAATTTGCAGCCCCAGGAACTCATTTTTGATCACTACCTTTAAAGAGCCTTAGAAGTGACAGATTTTGAGACATAAATTACTAAAAATTCAGCATAGGTATGTCATGCAATGCCATTCAACAAGAAGGTGAATGTTACTGTAATAGACAATAATTATTAGTGTTTCCTTGTGGTGCCAATATGCAGAAGCTTAGATGAGTTTCCTAATGCATGTTCCTTGCTGCTTGTATGCTATTAGTTTGAAGGGGAAGGCAAATTTATGGATTATGAAAAGGATGTGTGGAAATCTTACGCGACTTTTCACTTACACAGGTTTGTCATACAATGTGGCCCTTTTATATTCTCCATAACAACTTTCTGTGTCCCTTTTCTTCTCTACTAAGTACAGGTCTGGATCTTATTCTCACTTGAAGTCGACATTACTTTTACTGTTGATTTCAAAAGGAGCAGGATTGGGGTCAAAGCTGTGTCTTGAATATCTAATTCAATTTTTCAAAGTACTACTACTAATAATAATGAATGATTCTAGTAAACTTTCCCACATACATAATCAAACTGATTGAAAATAAGGCCAAGTTTTTTTAATCTAAGTTGCTGAAACTCTTTAGCACCCATTGACTTTAGTGGAATTTGTGGGTACTCACCAGATCAAGCCATGATTAGAGAATCAAGGGTGTGGGCTGAATAGTGGTGAGGAAGGCACTCTAGAACAGCCAAGGCTAGCAGAAGTTTGAGCTGGACTTATTGCTAAACCCACGAGAGGGGTGAGGTTAGACCCTTCATAGCGTATGGACTGGATTAATAGAGTTGGTTGGGAAAGATTTTTCAGGCTGAGTCATGGAAGAAATGGTGTGAGTAAATGAAGGACATTCCTTGAAACAGTACTTTCCATTCTGAAGACTGAAATGCAATGAAACAGAGCGGTTGTCTTCCAAGTATAAAAGCAAATATAGAGAGTTATAGTTTAACTTTTTCTTTCATCATATTTAAGTTTGTATAGTGTGAAATTCATCACAGTGCAGAAGGAATGTACAAAGTCCTAGGAACCACTTAACTGCTCCTTAAACCAATCACTACATGGCACATAGGCTTTATGGAAGCCCTCTGTATTGAGTTAAATTAGCTCTGTAGGTTGATAGTTCAATTTGTCTCGTTATTTATGTCATGTTAATGAATCTGGCAGGTTGAGTGCCTGAAAAATGTGTTCAAGACAGTAAGCCAGAAAATGGAAAGGTTTTTGGTATGTGCCTCTCCATAAGCAAATCTCAAAGGTTTTTTTTTTCTCTCTTCCACCACATTCTTCTTACTTTTCTGCTGACAAATAGATGTTAAGACTTTAATATACTCCTGGCATCACAAGGCTCTGGCTGGAAAAGCTGAATTGTTTATAATCTAATATTGGCTCTAACCTTAGCTGATTTTTGTTTTCTGGCAAATAAATAATGCAGTGAACTCATGACATTGAAAAAAAACAAGCAGTGAGTCAGCTTTACCTGATAGATTTTACTAGTATAGGAGGAATCTGATTGATTATACTCTGTGAACAACTGAATGATCCATTGAACGTTATAAACTTACAACAATATTACTTTTAATGAATGCTCTCCTGTGAGTCACTCATAATAGAACCTAATACCACAGAAAAATTGTAGATTAGAACTCATATGGTTAGTTCAACATTGAAAGTACAGATGGGCTAACTGCTTAGAATAAAATAAGAATACTCCCTCTACGTCACTTCTACCTACCAAACCTTCACCCAAAAGACAAACAACCAGTTTTTTAAATAGTTTGGTTAATATATTTTTTTTTAAAAAGTCACTGTTTTTCACTTGTGTGCATGCCTGCAATTCCATGTTACAGCTGGACCCTGTTGTGGAATGCAGAGATGCTGATGGTGTGGCCAATTCTGAGGTGTTTCTGGAATCAGAAATAACATAAAACCTGGGACTTCCAAATTAATTCTGCAGAAAAGTATCCAAACTATTGTAGTCAGAACCTGTGTGGGCCTGTGATAGACTATGATATTGGGAGTCAATCAAGAGGCTTTTGTTCAATTCCCAGCTCTGCCACTGATGTGCTTGGTGACCTTAGGCTGGTCACTTCTCAACCCTGTGCCTTCATAAAAGCAGTATCATTGTCGATGGATGCTGCTGAGAACCCAGAAAACCCATGAGTCAATGAGAGACTCAGATGCTCAGCAGCTTTGAAAATCAGGTGCCTTTATTTAGCTTCCTGAATATGGATTTAGGAGGCTAATTCTGAAGGTTGAAAAATTTGGCCTGCATCTCCAATCAAAACAGCTGGAATTCTGAATATCAAATAGTTGCACCTGGGCTACAGAACCAGAAGTATTTGCAGTGATTTTTTTAGCAAGTACTTTTCAATAATGGATGAACTGGAGAAAATCATGATCAGTTCACAGACAGTTCAAAAACAAGAGTGGAAATGGCAAAATGTGTTGAATACATTATTCATTGTGAATTAAATGCAGATTAAAATGATCACCGTCCACCTTTTTTGAATGAAAGTTTCACTGCAGTTTGATCTTTTTTCTTAGACAATCTTCAGAGGGACTAATTTCTAAAACATGTATGAAGACTTGGTTTTGTTTCTGTTTATATGTCTCTTAGTTATGTATTGGTAATATGGTCGGTGTTTAAAAAGCCTAGAAATCCAGTCATTTACTAAATTAATCCTTTGTGTACACAGCCATCTAACAATTTAAATGTAATTCTGTACAATCTAGAAGACAGAGATGGATATTGGGTTATGTTCTGTCTGAAAGTTCTGCCTCAAAACGTGTTTTTAAATATGGAGTTGGTTCCTTACAGGGTTCACAGGAGTGCATCTTTGAGTTATACTGAAGTGAGCTAAGATTAATACCAAGTTGGCTTGATACCGCTCTTTTTAGCAACATTTAGTACATTTTTTTCTTGTAGAAATATTGGAGGAGAGTTAGAGATGCAATATGAATTAACAGCTAATGAGCTGATTTTTTTTATATAGCTATTTTAAGACACGTGCAGATGAAAGCCAGAGACAAAGGGCACTTGATTTTATTTGGCATTAACTGTGATGAGAGTAGTGTTTTATATGTTTTCTTAATTTGCCTCTATAACTGAAATGAAGAGCCCAGATTAATGTTGTTCTAAAATCCACAGAATCATAAGTTAGAAAAGGAAAAGATATACTAGGTCATCTGGTTCATCTTCAGAAATGCCTACCCCAAAAGTTCAAAAGTTATGTCAGACCCCAAAAAATCATTAGATTTTTAAAAGTAATAAATTTGGTGGATTTTTTATTTGCCTCTACCTTGTAAGCTTTTAAGGTGTTACATTTTCAATCTTTTCTCCACAACCATGAGGGCTGGAAATGTTTTTAAAATAAAAATTGAGATACGTTATCATATGATTCAGGAGCTATGGTTTTAAGAAGAACACTAGCTATCTCAAGACTTGTGAGCACATACCTCTTTGCTGCCACCAATGCAGTTGCTCTTTTGGTGGTGGTATTAATTTTGAAAAGTCAGATTAGGTCTGTGACTTCAGTAGGAAACTAATGTTTCCAGCGCACAGTCTAGAGAGGTGGAACGTAATGTACTAAAGCATGATACCAATACAGGATCAGAAAGCTATAGGAGACATCCCTGATGGGCATCCTTGTTGTATGTAGCGAATAGCTACCAAGTGGGAAGCTAAAGATATCAGAGAGAAACCTCTAACTGTCAGTTAGGACAATAAGAAGTAGTTTATTAGAAATAAAAGAAGTCCCAACAGTGTAATAGGCCCATAACTAGATGGAGATGATACATTGTTGTTAATGATGCAGAAAAACAGAAATGTTCAGTAAATATTTCAGTTCAATAATTGGAAACAAGCAGGATGTTGTACTCAAATCGAATGAGGAAGATGAAGTACTTTCCAGTGCTTTTGTAAATAGGGAGGGTGTTAAACAGCATCTACTAGGGATAAAGATTTTAAAATCAGCAGTCCCAGAACACTTGCACCAGAGTCCCAAAAGAGTTGTCTGAGGAGATCCTTGGCCTGCTGATGTTAATTTTTAATAAATTTTGGAATACCAGGGAAATTCCAGAAGACTGCTAATATTGTGCCAATATTTCAAAAAGGGCAAGTGGGATGACCCAGGTAATTATAGGCCAGTTAGCATGGTATCAAACAGAATAATGGAACAGCTGATTCAGAATTCAATTAATAAAAAAATTAAAGGATGGGATTATAATTAGTGCTAGTCAACATGGTTTTATGGAAAATAGGACTTGTTAAACAAACCTGGTTTCGTTTTTTGACGAGACACATGTTTGATTGATAAAGGTAACTGTGTCGATGTAATATATTTAGACATTTGTTAGGCATTTGACTTGGTATTGCACAATGTTCAGATTGAAATACTAGCACTATACAATACCAACAACGTGCATGTTAGATGGATAAAGGACTGGCTAACTGACATATCTAAACAGGGCCGCCCAGAGGATTCAGGGGGCCTGGAGCAAAGTGGGGGAGCTGCGGCACTTGTACTCACCCGGCGGCGGTCCGTGTCTTCGGCAGCATTTTGGTGGTGGCGGCAGGTCCTTCAGTGCTGCCGAAGACTGAAGGGCCCCCCCACTGCCGAAATGCCGCCGAAGACCCAGACCGCCGCCGGGCCAGGGCTCGCGGGGCCCCTGCGGCGTCCGAGGCAAATTGCCCCACTTGCCCCCCCCTCTGGGCGCCCTGTATCTAAAAAAATAGTTGTCAGTGTGGAATCATCATCGAATGGGGATGTTTTCTAGTGGGGTTCTGCAGGAGTCAATGCTAGACCTGATGCTATTCAACATTTTAGTAATGATCTGGAAATAAATATAAAATCACTGCTGCTCATAAAATTTGTGGATTTAGTGGAGAAAGGCATAGATGGACACTGAAGCCAGACAAATTCAAATTAGAAATAAGGCATAAAGGTTTTACTGTAAGGGTGATTAACCATAGTAGTAAACTACCGAAGGAAGTGGTAGATTCTCCATCTCTTATGGCCTATGACATACAGAAGGTGATACTAGATGATCTAATGGTCTCTTCTGGCCTTACAATCTGTGAATCTATGAATTGTAAGTGAAGAGAGAATCTCAAAAATGCTCTTATTTTCTAAAAAGAAAGCACTGAGATTATTATTATTTGCTAAGTCCCAATGATCTTCTTAATAGTGTACAAGACAGAATGAAGATAGCAATGTCCTGAAGATGTTAAAATCAAATGTCTAGATGCTGCAAACACTCTCACTCATGCTTAGCTTATGCATATAGTAATTCTCATTGAATTTAGTGGGCCTACTCATGTATAAAGTTACTTGTGTGTATAAGTTTCTGCAGCATCAAGATGAAAGAAACAAAATGCAGAAGATGTGGTGCTCCGAGAAAGATTTAACTTTGAGTTAAAAAAAAAAAGAAGAAGAAAGGAGCTTTCGTATGTAGCTGGAACAACAGCTTTATTCTATTAAGAAGTTTGAGGGCAGTGGAGTAAATCTTATTCCATAATGGTGTCCACAATCTGTATCTTTCAAAGTAGATATAAACCCTCCAGGGCTCTCAGTATCTTCCACAGAAATGTGCATATACAGATTTTACTGCTCTTTGCTATCTGAAAAGGGTAGGCAGATATAGATTGCACTTTACCAGATCTGCCAATTTATCTTTTGCAATGTGTGCCATGTAAACACTTCTATCTTTTATACACCATGCATGCATCATTCTTGAAAGTTCAGCTTCATTGCTGCAAAAGTAATTTTTGAAAGTCACCTTCTAAAGGATAAAAACCTGAAAGATAATGTAATATATGTTCATCTTAAATTATATTGTGCAACATTTAGAAACTATCAGCTTTCACTCCTTAAAGGTCTGATCTAATAAATTCTGAGATAAAGCACATTATCAGCCTTTGTGGGATTTGCCTGTTTGTTATGGGGGGGGAAAGCCTCGCCAAATAACTCTTGAAACCTGTAAATAGTAAACCCCACTTTTTCCTTAACAGATTTTAAATTTGACATCAGTCCTACAGCACTCGATGTCAAATAGGAAAGAGAACACTACAGCAAGTGTCTTGGAAGCACACAACTAAGAGCTTACTCTGATCTCTCAGTGGTGGTAAAAACAGACTGGGTGCCTAAGCTGTTATGTATGTATTCGCCAGGCTCCATTCCTGTACATTTTAGTGAAATAACACATCAAGTTCACTTTAAGAAAATAATTGGATCTCTCTGCATTTTACCAGTCAGTGCAAGTAGGCTATGAGAAACAACAAGCTTTCCCAAATCTAAACAATAGTCCATAGATCTTGGAAGCCTGAGGAGAAGTATCCTCCCATAGCTAATGGGAAAGATTAAGACCAGTACTTGCTCCAGTTGTCTCTGCTCTTTTCCCTCATGCCAGCTAGCACCACAGTCCCTTTCTACTCTTCCACCCCTGCTCCTCTTCTCAAGAGCCTGCTCCTGCCCTGCACACAGAAGAAATACAGATCTCCTTCTCCATTCTATGAGTAGAGGAGAAGGGGGATTGCTCAGATATAGCTGGGGTTGGAAGAGTCTAATAGGGGAAAGAGGTCCAACAACCCTGCCTCAGCCCCCAGGAAAAATCTGCAATTAAAGGAAAGATTAATTATATAGATTTAAAAATACTGAGGTTTTATTTATTTCTTTTTTCTTTTACTTTTTTCAGACTAGGATTCTTACAATTAAATGGTAGTGATATAAAACAAGCTATTGCCAAAATTTGATGTTTTTATAGTGCAGCATATAACAAAGAGAAAATGCTTACTGGTTAAATGGAAGACTGAGGATTAGCACTTGATCATTGACTTGCAATGTGACCACTAGCAACTCACTTAAAATCTTTGGCCAGAATTTTTAAAAGTGACCTCTCCTTTTGGTTGCTTCCATTTTTGGGTTCCCAATTTCGAGACACGTTGAGCCTGATGTACAGAAGCTTTGATGGCACATGGTTCTCATTGATCTCAGTTGGAGTAGTGAGCGGTCAACACATCTGAAAATCATGTTGGGCAAGCAAAATTTGAGGTACCAGAAACCAGTGAGAGCCTTGAAAATGTTGACTTTTGTGCCTTCGCTCCTCCTCCTCCCATTTGTTTAATCAAAATGATTTAAGGCCTACTAAAGAAGGGCATTGTGAATCTCAAAAAGTGTGTTAAATACTTTGAGATCTTTGGATGAAAGGCAGGAGTATGTACAACTACTACAATATTGAAATCATCCTGTGTTATAGGCTGATGAAGTGTTGAAGAAAATTTGTCTTCCGGTTTGGTGCTTCAGAGAAAACACAAGAGGTCTGAATTAGTAGTTTCTGCCAGTAAACTGTGTATGATACTACCATGCAATGATTCATACTGTAGAAAATATAATCACGTGGTATCTCTTAGGTCATTTGATTCATCCATCTGTATTGTTGTCTGCAGGACATAGTGCCCTCAACTCTGCTTTAATAAGTCTGCTCCAGGCTGATCTTTCTGAAAAATGAAGTTGGTGCAGATAGCATGATAAATGTGAATGGCCATATAGTGCTATTATTCCATTTTCACAGGTCCCATTGAAGTCAGTGGGAGTTTTGCATGTAGCATGTAGCTTTTCATGTTCTATATCAGGGATTCTCAACCTTTTTCTTTCTGAGGCCCTGCCCAACATGCTATAGAAATTCCACGGCCCACCAGTGCCACAACGCTGTTTTTCTGCATATAAAAGCCAGGGCCAGCATTAGGGGGTAGCAAGCAGGGCAACTGCCCAGGGCCACACACCACAGGGGTCCCCAAAAAGCTAAATTGCTCAGGTTTTGACTTCAGCCCCAGGTGGCAGGGCTCAGAGCCCTGGGGCTTCAGCTTTCTGATGTCAGCCCCAGCAAGTCTAAAACTGGCCCTGCTTGGCGGCCCCCCTGAAACCTGCTCACTGCCCCCCCCCTGGGGGGTGTGTGCTCCAGACCCCTGGTTGAGAACCAATGGTTCTATATGATGTTTGGAAGCAACTTACTATTTCAAGGGTTGACTAGGGAAGGAGTGACTTGTTCATGCATGGATGCAATCAGGGGACTTAAATGTCAGACCATGGTTTCAGTGCAAGTTAAAAGCTTTGCCAACTGTAAATTACATTGGCTATTTTCCAGGGTTAAACTTGTGCCTTTGGAAAGAATTATAATTTACCATTGGGGCCAGAATGTTCCTTTTGTTTTTCCATGATAGTCATCTGTGATGTTCTCAACTGTTCCAAAACGTTTGCACACTCTGTATATGGTCAAACTTACCCTTCCTGGGGATTGGCTTTAATAGTAACTCTAGTTCTAATTGCAAAACATAAACCTCAGCCTAAGATTTCCCCCCAGGCCTGACAGTTCCTTGGGTTTCCTGCAGGACCTTCCTGTCTCATTCCCTACTCTTTGACCAGAGGGATTGTGCCCACCTCTCCTTTCCTGGTAGATTTAACAAGGAGTCTATGCCACAACAGGACAGTGTGAACTTAATCAGCAGCTTTATCCTGATTCTAATTTATGATAACAGTGAGACTACAAAAGACCCCTGCATCCCGGTGTGTGGTTGCAAATTTTACTGCCTTGCTGAACTCTTTTGTGTGTGTGTGTGCATCTCCACCCTCTTATTTGGCTAGTCCCTACAGGCCATGTCCTGCCCCATTATGCAGAGGACCTTGACTACAATATAGGTCCACAGCACAAAGTATCGATTGGGCAGAATTTGGGCAAACCCCATGCAGTGTTCCTTGATCACTGCCCAGGAAGGAACAAAGCTCTCTCAGTCCTGGAACATAGGGTGGGTGTGGGATAGAAAAGGAGTGGGGGGGGAAACTACTGGGTCGATGACTGTGTAGTCCATGCATATGTTCATGTGCTGAGTAGCATGATTAAATGATCCTTAAGCAGTTATTGTACTCTGAACATTTAAAGACAAAGGAAAGTAAATGCAATTAACTCTTCAAAGTGTGGGGTGCACTGTGAAGAAAGGAATCTCACAATAGTGAAAGAGTTCTGGCAGTTTCTATACGATATTTCTGCTGTCCTTAAAATAAAAAATACAAAAAACAACAACAACGGAGAGCATGTTATTTAGAAGAGACCGAGCATAAAATCCAAACCAGCAAGAAAGGAGCAGGGTCAGATCCTTAGCTGGAATAAATTAATACAGCTCCACTGAAGTCAATGCAGCGATGCTGATATATAACAACTGAGGACTTTGTCACAAAATATTATTGAAACAATTTGTTCAAAAAACAACAACACGGGGGAACATTTTCAAACTATATTTTTAAGCATCTCAGTATGCAGAATAAATGCCGGCTTGACTCTTCCTAGGCAGGTTTTATGCTTCTGAGAGTAATCCCTTTTGTTGTTTTAAACAATATCCGAAATGTCATTGCTTGTAATTCTGATTTTATGGGGTCCAGTAAAAAGAGCACAATAATATTCTATTGTTGTCACTTAGTGTTTAGTGGAGAGGTAATTGGCTGTAAATTCTTAAATAAGGGAATCCGTATGACGTAGTAGGATAACCAAAACTAAAAAGACTGTCTTAGTCCATAAGGCTAGATCACTCTTTAAAAATACTTTGCTTTATATTACTTTATTTTAGAGTAAAAATTAAAGGGTGCAGTAAAGTACACATAAGACAATTTGCAATATCATAGAATAAATATTTTGGTAATATGTTTGAAAATAGTTAATGCTAGACTGAGCAATTAAGTATTCCTTTACTTTAAAAAAATGTTATGTGAAACATACAGGACACAGTGTGAAGCAGGAGCACATTGAGCAGGAGAGAGAGGGAAGATATTTTTAACATTAATTGTTCCTAGGACTATCAGTTAGATTGGGGTGAACACACCAAGCAGGAGATGTCTAGATCTCAGCATGGTAAGCCAATCCATTGGGAGGATGAAAGGGTAATAGATTGACTTTCTACTGGAGCTCTGCACATCAGTCTTTTTGCATCAGCTTTCTGATGAGACTTGGTAGAATGTCTTTGGTGAGCAGATTTACACTCGCTCTGATGGGGGTTCTTTTGGGCAGTAGTGGCAAAGAACTTTTCAACTAGAAACCTGCAGTTCAGTGTCTCTTCTCTAGTGTAAAAAGAAGGAAAGTGACATACTGGTACTAATGGATTTGGGAAAGAGAAATTAGGCTGGATATATAATTTCTCGGTATCCACAGTACAGTACTTAACGGTTTGCCTAATGCTTCTTTTAACATTACCCATAGCAATGATGGAAATGGAATTTCAGTATTGTAAGACATAGGTTGACCAGTATTCGATTGTCAATTGCTGTTATGTTTGGAGTAGAATGATGAGATAATTCAAGCAATTTGATTGTCTAATGTACAAGGCATGACTTCTGTCAATACATCTTGAGCATACTAATTGAGCAGACATGACTCATTTAAAATAATCCACATGCTGATTTTTATAGCTTTGTTTCTGTTTGTTTTTCATTTTCAGTCTAAAGCAGCAACAGGGCATATCCTGCAAATTAAAGATCAGCTGATGCCCCGCTGATATTGTGTTTGTATCCTCTCTTGTCTGATTTGTATCTGTTCTCTGGATTGTAAACTCTCTGGGAGCAGAGACCCATATATTACTGCGTGTTCCTATAGCACTCAGCCTGATTGTGACCAGGAGCGCCGCCAGCTTTTCCGCCGCCCCGAAATGCCACCCCCCCATAGAGGCGGCGGAAGGTCCCGCCGCGGAAATACCGTCGCGGTCGCCGCCCCCCAAATTGCAGAGCCCTAGGCGACCGCCTAGGTCGCCTAATGGGTTGTGCCGGCCCTGATTGTGACACTATCCTGATTGGGGCATCTGGGAAGTTCTGCAATAGAAATAGATTGTAATAATGGGGGAGACGCAGAAAGTCATATCTGCATTCCCAAAAGGAAGTAGTGGCAGCAAATACAGGAGTCAGGGATTCTTCCTTCTCTCTCCTTTTGTCCTCTCCTCTACCAGTTTGCTCAGAGGTGGGAGGAGAGGCTATAGCCTAGTGGCATGCATTATTTAATACCTATCTGGGCAGTGATAATTGCTGAATTCCAACAGGAGTAGCCCAGTGGAACCTGATTATAATGGAGTAAAATTCCACTGAAATGCACTGAAGTAAGTTCACTACATTTCCATTTCTATATACAGTAGAATGAGAATGCCGCAAGCCCTTTACAATGATCTACAACCCACATCCATTTTCCCATGGAATATAAAATATCAGCCACTTTGAGAAGGAGGTCATACTTGTCAAATCCGAATTCTGGACCTACTTAACCAATGTTTTTATATCAGCAACAAATGTTAGTACAGCAGAAAACATTAGGAGATTCATGCATTTTTTAGCAAGTCCCCATTTATCAAAAGGTTTTGTACTAAAACTCTGATTCATTTGCATTTAGCACAGCTGTGTTTTACAACAGTTCTGTATGTATACGACAGCTAGGACTGACCTTTATTTGTGTACTGCTAAGTACTTGGAAGAAAAGATCTGGCACTATTCAGTCAAGCAGAGTACTCTAAATGTTTTAAGTAATCAAAATATATATATATAATGAATGTGTGCATTGCCTATAAACACCACTGCCTTCCTGCATGAGAGTAGTAAGCCATTTAAAACAAATAGATTCAAAATATAAATTGCGCTAGTCTAATGCATCCTACGATTTTTTTGTATCCCTTATAATAAATTTTGAGTTCTTAGTTATTTCTTTGGAAATTCTCTGCTTTGGGGATTGGATTTTTACACACTGTGATTTTGAGTTTGTTTTCTGGATTACCTCATAAATAACAGAAAAGCATTAAACATGCAAACTGAGCCTCAGGACATGGCAAATAAGTCACTGGAGTTACTTTGCTTCTGGTACTGAAGATCCCGGGTTTGATCCATGTTGATGATGTGGGGTAGGAGGTCTTTGATTTGTCTTGGCTGATATGTGTAGGTGCCATCTAGAAGCTGGGAAGAGGTGACATTCTGAGAGTACTGGGGTTAGATAGTCACTTGCTTCATGATCTTAATGATTTTTGTTGCATTTTTTCTGAATTCCCTCTTTGTGTATATGTTTAGGGTGCTCAGAACTGTTGATAGTATTCAAGGTGTAGTCTCACCACATCTTTTTATTTGGCTATGTAATTGTTTCTTTAAATATATGCTTAAATTGGAATGAATTTATTAGATGGAATGTACATATTTTTATTTCTTCCCTAAAGCCTGGTTTCCATTACAGACAATTGTTGACAATGGGTGTTAGCAGCAGGTATATTTGAAGCAGTTCAGGACATGATTTAGATACAAGTGTAGACAAGCAGAAAGTCATTTCAGCACTATTTCAGAAATTGTGGTTAAAGGCTGCAGAACTCAGTCAACAGCTTTAAATGCTGCATTTACAGAATGAAGAAACATTTACCTTTAGCTCTTATTTTCCTTAGATCCCATTTATAATATATCTGCCTAGCACAAACTTCCCATCTCAAATGTGGTTCATTTCTCTTTGTTTCCCTTTTCCATACTTTGTGAAGACGGCCTGCTTTAATGGTCACATTTTTCCTTTTTTTTAAACTCAATAGATGATTTGAGTGTAAGAAAATATTCTGGACTAAAAATAAGGAAATTCTGATCAAATTAGGCAGATCTACACTTGCCTGTCTCTTCAGAATAGGAAATTAGATCATGGGTAATATTTATCTCTTACATCATATAGTATGCAATGCTTTATTAAAACAATTCAAGTCAAGGTTATGTGTGTCTCCTCTTTAACTATTTTTTTTAAATAGTGGTTTGACAGTTCTTAAATTTATGCTAGATAGTGAAATCAGTATAAAAAAAGCGCAACTAAGTTGATTAAACTTTTCTTTTTAACCTAAAAATGGAATTTCTGATTTCCAGTTTGCATTCTTTACATCAACTACATTTCCATAGGCTTCAATGAAGATTTGGTATGCTAGGAAATTAGGAGTGGGCCCTTGATTAATATGGCTTTGACATGAGTCGCTCAAAGTAACTTTCTTCTTCCCTGAAGGCTGGAAAACTGAATTTTCCCTGCGCCTCAAAATGAAATATTTTTGGCCCCAAGAAGCCTGTCCGGGAAAATACTGATAGGTAAATGGTGAGTCCCTGGCAGCCCTTTTGACAGTGAACTTCATGAAAATCAGCTGTAGTTAATAGATAACATAGGACTTTAGGCCAATTCTAAATTCCCAAGGGGAGGTTCTTGTCCTAATTTCTTTAAAGCCTACATTACTAGGCCTTGTAGGATTTGTTTTCCTTTTGGTCAAATTTCCATATTTTAGTGAAAAATCAACATTTTTACTATGAAGAATGTGAAGAAGCAAACCCAGTGAATTTTCTGAGAGTTAAATTCATCTGCTTTGTGACGGACGTTATATTCTTGCAACACTACAGAATAGTTTCATTAAGACAGACTCCAGGCTCCCCTTAAAAGTAACCAAAGCAGTATTAATATTCCAGGTTTTTTTTTAGAAAACTGTATGTATCGCATGTGTGAGTTCCAATATTCATGAGCTGGAATTAGAAGAGACAACATTTTATTCTTGCTTACTAGTGAGTTCTTTCATTCTATAGATAAACTTCATTAAAAGCAAGTCTTTAATCATTCTACTATAGAAAATCTGAACGTATATATTTTAATCTTGTCTACTTATCCTATTCTATGTTGAAAATTAGAAAGGTAGGGGACAGAGGGTTCTCTACTAACTCCTGGGATGCCTCCTTGTGGCTGTGTCTGCAAAATAGCTCTACCCGGTCTGACACCCCTCTCCCGTCTCATTTCTCTCTCTGGACTCAGGTGACTCTCTCTTCATGACTCGGCCCTCCGGCTGCATCACTATAGTCCTCCCATTCCGGAGGAACAAAGTTCCACTGGGTGAATTGTCTCAGGGAGTCTTCTGATCTACTGCCCTGTCTGTGTCACTCTCCCAGTGGCTGGTGTGTGAGTCCAGGTCCACCCACTACTCCAGGTTCCAGCCCAGGTGCACTATGCCCAGCAACCGCTGTCTGCTTAAGTCTGACCATGTTAGTGTTTCTCTGGACTTTTCATACCTTTCTTCCCTATCATCTGGACCACATCTGAGTTGCCTCTGGAGCTTCCTCCACTCCCCATGGCTACTTCATTCTCTTGGATTTTTACCTGAATCTGTAGTCCAAGGAGGATTCAGGTCCTGTTCTCCCTCCAGAGAACTCCTCCTCCTACCTAGCCAGCTCCCTCCTCACTAAAGAGTGACTGGATAGCACCTCCCTGCAGGCCTCTCTTTCCCCCAGCGTTGTCTCTTCATAAGCCTGTTCCAGCTATTTTCCCAGCTAGGCTTCATCAGCCATTAGGTCTTATCCGTCCTTGGCTCCTTTCCAGATTGCAGCCTATTGATTAATTGGCCTGTTGTACCTGATCAGGCCTTGTGTGGGTTGGACACCCCATCACAGTGGTTAAAAGAATATTTTTTTCAGTGACCATATTTTACTTGTGCTGAACAATTGTTGTCTTAAAATATGCTGAAGAGTGGAATGAATATCATCAGATAGGACCGTTTGGTTAGATTTTTTACATTCTATATGAAAGCAACTCAAGGCTCATTGTGAAAGCTGTACTGTAAATTCTTTCTGAACTCTGCAAACAGTTGACAGAATAGATATAGAAGCATAGAAATGACCACACTTTACAATATTACTCTCTGAAGTGGATAGTTACAGTCTAGCCTTGTTTTTTTATGTGCCTAAAACAGGTGGTGATGATGATCTCATGATTGCATTTTGTGTGCAGAGAGTCAAGTACATCAGAGAGGGCAATACATACTTGCAGTTTACATAGCATATTCCAGGGCCACCCAGAGGGGGGGCAAGTGGGGCAATTTGCCCCAGGCCCTGGGCCCCACAGGGGCCCCCATGAGTATGTCGGAGGCACCCCCCGCCTCCGTCTTTCCCCATCCCCCGATGTGTCAGCTGGTAAGGGGGCGGGGCTGCGAGCTGCGGCCGAGCGGCGGAAGCTCAGGACCCGCTGGAAACACCACGCCACTGCAGCGCTGGACGCGGCGCGCTGAGGTTCCGGGAGAGGAGATAAGGGGCCGGGGCCGGGCACCCCCCCCAACCCCATCCTCTATAGCCCTGACCCCCAGCGCCGAGCCCAGCCCCTCTGAGCTGGGCACCCCCCGACCCCATCCCCCCCACAGCCCAAACCCCCAGCTCCGAGCCCAGCCCCTCTGAGCCGGACACCCCGCGACCCCATCCCCCCCACAGCCCAAACCCCCAGCTCTGAGCCCAGCCCCTCTGAGCCGGGCACCCCCCGACCCCATCCCCCCCACAGCCCAAACCCCCAGCTCCGAGCCCAGCCCCTCTGAGCCGGGTACCCCCCCCGACTTCATTACCCCCACAGCCCTGACCCCCAGCTCCAAGCCCAGCTCGTCTGAGCCAGGCACCCCCCAACCCAGAGCCCAGCTCCGCACCCAGCCCTCGGCAACAGCAGCACCACCCCCAGGCAGCGACAGCCCATTGGCACCAACCATCACCCAGCAACAGCCCATTATGTAATTGCAAATGTATACATACCATTAAAGCATTTAATGTTTTTAAATAATGTATTTAGTGTATTTTCAAATTATTACAAATTAATTTTTGAATGTATTTCACTAGTTATTTTTTACATTTCCAAATACATGTTACTATCATATTGCAACTTTTTTTTATGGAAGGGGCCCCCGAAATTGCTTTGCCCCAGGCCCCCTGAATCCTCTGGGCGGCCCTGGCATATACTGTATCATACTCTGATATAGCATATATATTCACATTACACATTTAGATTTTCTATGTCTCTGCATGTGAAAAATAAAGAATGAATGTAATTTTGAATGATATCTTACAAGGTGTCGCAGAGTGTGGGGGACTCAGGGCCCTGTACCCCCGGCTTCCTGCAATTCACCATGACTCTCAGCCAGCCAGTAAAGCAGAAGGTTTATTTAGACGACAGGAACACAGTCCAAGACAGGTCTTGCAGGCACAGACAACAGGATTCCCCTCAGTTAGGTCCATCTTGGGGTCCCCGGGCACCCCAGCCCCCTGGGGAGGTTAGAGCCCCGTCTGCCTCCCAGCCATATCACCAGCCAGCTCCTGAAAAACTCTCTCTTCAGCGACCCCTCCCACAGCCTTTGTTCAGGTTCCCGGGCAAAGGTGTCACCTGGCCTCTAACCCCTTCCTGGGTTCTCATGTTACATGCTCAGGTATTTTCCCTCGGCCAGTCTCCCATCCCCCAATGCAGACCATCCTAGCCACACTCCCCTGTCAGCATTCCAAGACCACAGTAAGAACAGTCCCAGTTCGTCACACAAGGTACCATCATGTCAACTTGATCTGGATCACAAGGCACCAGACTGGGAGGGTCCTGGGTTTGATTTCCAGTTATGCCACTGATTTGCTGTGTGACCTTGGGCAAAGCTCTAAACCACTCTGTGCCCTGGTTATGGAGCTGAGCAAAATATTTCAGACAAATACTTTATTTGCCAAAAAATGAAGTTACAGATCAACTGAAACTATTCATGATTTCACATGAATTTGCCAAATAATTTTGGCCAAAAATATTTAGGGGGGAGGGAGTGTAGATTCAAAAGGGGGCTTAGGGTAGGGCTGAGAAAATAGCAGATCCTGGTACTGGGGAATAAAATAAACCCTAAGGGAAAAAGACTGGCTGAGCCGCAAACATGCCGTTGCACTGAAGTGAGCCACTTGATTGGTCATCTGCAGACTGCATTGTCCGCGTTCCTTCCCTTAGTTAGCCCATAAAGAGAAACTTATTGCCACAGCTGTGAAGAGCAGCTTGTGCGACATCCAGTAGATGCCTATTTCTGATCTAGACAAGTCAGGACTGTGTGTTTCTCTTTAAGGCCAATCAGATGAAGATGTGTAGTCAGCCTGCCTCTCAAACAAGGGAATAGTTATTACAGAATATGCTGCTGATAATTTATTTTTAAAAGCTTTTTAATTTTTACTTGGTTACATAAAAGTAGCATTTAAGGATCATTAAGTAGGAACTGACTGCAACTGGTAAAGTTATTCATAGAAATTAAACTTTTTTTTTAACTGGGAACTCACAGATTGCTTTTCATATGTAAAAGAAGGGCTCTTGGGGATTGTCGGTATTAAAAATGAAACAAACTATAAAGTCTATCCCTCTTAAAATTGCTAGAGGGATTTTTGTAAATGACACAGCTTTAAACTGAAATATGAAGTGTGTGTTATGTGTCAGTGGAACAAGAAGTGGTGTCAGATGGTCATGCCAGGATGATTGACTGATGATATGATGTCACTGCAGGACATCAAGAAATGCCATGACGTCAATGACGTTCTTCCACATTTAGAGTGATGTTACTGAGCTCAGAATATGATCTAGTGGAGTTGAACAGGGTGTAAAAGGATACAATATTTCTGCTGCTCTTGTAGATGGCTGCACCCTATGCAGCACAAGTGGCACAGCGAAGCAACCTGTTTAGACCTCTAAGTATCCCTTGAACTGTATCCTAAAGTAACCATCACCCATTAAATTTTACTCTTGAAAGAAACAATCTTCTCTGAAACAAAGTTCCCTTCATATGGTGGCCATGCTCAGTGAGTCTGTAGTGACACTGACATCCTCTATGAACATGAAAGGAGAGAGAACAGATGCACTGTGGAGGCTGCATGCTCATTCTTACAAAGAGGAACAAAGAAAAGCTTCCCTATGCCAGCGATGGGTAGCTCCTCTGGAAGTGCTGTAAGGAAAGGTCTCAGACGTCTGAAATGTTACCTAACCTGTCTTAATGCTTCATATTAGTTTATTCCTGTGCAGGGGATCCAGATTTTGATTCTCATTCAGAGCTGGGAATGTTAAGAGAAAGGGCTGGTTGAAACGAAGGTGCCTGCAATATAGGGATTTCAGCCTGGGAAGGTCCTCGATGCTTTGACAGAAACCTTTAGGACAGCTTTTTTGGGGAAGGAGGAGGAAACAACAAAACCAAGAAATGAAAGTTTTAAGTCTGAATGCCTTTCCAATCTCAAACCCGTGTTACACTTGCAACTTTGCATGTGTGAATATTTGCAGTAACTGTTTTGCTACCCAGTTATTTACAGGTGCACTTTAGATGTCTATCTGCTTAACTTATTGCCCCTCCGTAGCAGTAGGTAGACGGCAAAGTGATATTACTTGTACCTGCCAAAAACAACGAGGACAAAATTTTACCCTAGATACTATTGTTTTAAGGGTGGCACTCTGTTTGTTTGTGTTTTTCCCCCAGTAGAGCATATACCTACGTCATGATGATCTCACATTGCATTCAACATTTGCCTTGCCAGCAGCATCATATTGTATCAAATCACCAGCACTGCATGTTGCAGTTTGATGATACATCTAAATGTCACCAAGTTGAATCAAAGGGTCATGGTGGTGTACTGCAGCATTGCTACAGGGTTAATGGTCCATGGACCACGTTACTTTTGGACATGGGGGTGCGTATAAGGAGTGGTTTGGCTGAAAATTGCCAACCAGAGCCTCTGCTGGTCTACAAAGGAAGGACTAGGAAGCCCTTTCATCTGAGAGCCAGCCAGAAAACAACATGCTCCTCCTTCCAGTCTCCTACCGCTATCCCTGTGCCTCCACCTGCCGCAAAGCAGCTTCTCATCACCCCAACCTTGCTGCCTTTAGGCTGTTTAAAAGGAGAACGTGCTATTGCTCCCAAACAGTTTCCTTGCACCCTGCACGGGGGCACTCTGGAAAAGGGAGGGTGGATACACGTGCCTCTGCTGAATCTCTTGGCTCACCTCCTCTTCTCTGCACACCCTACCCTATTGTGACCTCTCCACCCCCAAACTTCTTTGTCTGCTGGCCTCTTTTTTTTCAATAGTTCCCTGATTTTGTGGCCCCTCAAAGCCTTCCCCCACCCAAGCAGTATAAGTAGGAATGTTCCAAGAAAAAATGCAAATGATGGCAATCCTAATGGCCTTCCTCACTATTCCTGTATGGGTAGTAAGTTTGATGTGCTGTGTATAGTGGGCGGTTATTCTATATGTCTTTCCCACTGATTGGATTTGTTTGCAAATTTGTCTTCATGGATAAGATATTCTTTACTGCAAAAAATGATTATTCTTTTAAAATAGCCCTTGCATTTTGGGAAATTTTCTTTTATTTCATAAATATAAAACACCTTCCATGAACTTTACTGTTCTTTCAGAATGCTTAAAGCACTGGTGCCCAAACTCTTTCTCCCCGTGCCCTCCCTTACTGGTAAGGGAATATGTCCACACCCGCAGCCCAGAAGTGAAGCAGAGCTGGGGCCGGGGGCCGAGAGTGGAGCAGAGCTAGGTGGCACTCCCTCTCTGTGGGGGCTGGCCTGGGCCCTGTTCCCCCCTCCCCACTCCTGCACATTCCTTCATTCCCTTCTAGGGGGGCATGCCCCAAATTTTGGGAACCACTGGCTTAAAGAATACTGATGGTTTGGAATCTGCTTCATAATGAAGATAAACTGGGAAAAGCAGTGTGGTGCATGTAAAACATTCCCCCTATATATTAGTGTTAAATATTTATTGGTGAACTTATTCTTATAGTGTTAATTGGCCTCACAGGTTCATGTTTTAAAGGGTGTTTTACATTCTGGTGCTTGTTAGTAAACTAAAATTTGAACCAAGCAGTTAAACATTAAGATACTAGAACTATTGATCTTGCACATTGGTGTCACAAATATATCGCTATTGGACCATGAAGGATAATGATATTTTAAAACATCAAATCTCATTATTTAATTACATTATCGAGTAATTACATAGATTTATTACTTCATCTTTCCACTTGAGCAAAAAACCAGATTGGGGCTTATTTCTGAAGGTGTAGGATGAAATGAGAGGGCCTAGTCCTGCTAGCTCTTAGATACATAGTACTTACAGACGTTCTCTTGTGTACAAGTAAGCACTGAGTAAAAAAAAAAAAGATGTATTCTTTCCAGATTTTATTTTAATTGGATAACTCACATGAGTAAGGATTGTTCATGTGAACAAGAATTGTCGGGATGCTGCCATAGGTATATAAAAGGTAAAGAAAGAGAATAGGTAGATAGTATTAGACCCAGGGCTGGCTCTAGGCACCAGCCGACCAAGCACGTGCTTGGGGCGGCACCTCAGAAGGGGCGGCCAATGTTTGGGTGGCAGGGGCCGCTCGAGGGTTTTTGTTTTTTTTTGTTTCAGCCGGGCAGCGCGGGGGTGTTTCGGCGGCGCGGCGCTGGGGGGGCGGGGGCTTCGGCGGCGTGGCGCAGCACTGCGGGGGTGGGGAGGTGGACAGCCCAGCCCGGCATGGTGCTCCGCTCCGGGGTGTGGTTACCTTTTATATTTGGGCGGCCCAGCGCAGTGCTGGGGGGGGGCGGGGGTTTCGCTGGCGTGGCGCGGCGCTAGGGGGGAGGGGGGGCGTGGGTTTCGCCGGCGCAGCCCGGCGTGTCGCTGGGGGGGAGGGGTTTCGGCGGCCCAGCGCGGCGCTGGGGGGGGGGGGAGCGGCGCGGCGGGGGGGGGGGGGGGGGCTGTTACGGCAGGGTGGTGCTCTTCTTTTTTGCCTAGGGTGGCAAAAAAGTTAGAGCCGGCCCTGATTAGACCCCGGCCCATTAAATATTTGGAGTTTGATCCTATGCTCTTTCAGTTCAATGGCAAAACGCCCATTGATTTGAATGGTGCAGAATTGGGCCTTTATGCACATACTTAACTTTACTCACATGAACAATCCCAGTGATTTCATTGTGATTAATCAAGTGCATAAAGATAAACACATGCCTAAATGCTGATAGGACCAGGGTCTATATTAACAAAAGTGCATGGACAGTAATGGAAAATGAAGATATTTTAATAACATTCCATTTTTTTCTCTATTAGTTGGCCAAATATGTTTTCTCCATAGAATTAAAAACTTGAGAAAGTTATTCTACCGTGTAATGAAAAGCTAAAGGAAACCAATTTTGCTTTGCAGTCATAGTTTTAGCAGAACTTGTAGACCTCAAACTTACAAAGTCTTTAGTCTGTGTAATTTTCATGCACATGAATAGTTCCATTGAAGTCACTAGAACTGCTCACATGCTTGAAATTAAGCATGTGCATAGGTGTTTCCGGGATTTTGTGCCGTGTGTGTGAAAGGGAACTAGAGTCTGAAAACATACCTCCGACAGGTAGTCTAGAGCAAGCCCACCCTGAACTCACCCATAGCGGTAGCTTTTGTCCCACAGGGCTGGGCCTGGCTCCTTGCTCGAGACATTGTGACGTGGTGCACAGGGTCACAGCACCACTCAGGTTTGGGTCAACTGTCCTTCTGTCATGACGGCGGAGAGGCAGTTGGGCCACATTTGAATGAGTGGTGCTGCAGGTGGCGAGGTCACAGCACCCGGGGTGGGGAGCTGGTCCCATCCCTGAGAGGAGCTGCAGGAGCCACTGCTGCAGGGTGAGTTTTTTGTTTTATGTCATTTTAATCTTTCTTTCTTTGTTTCTTTTTGTGTTGTTTTGCATTTGCAAAAACATGGGGCTCTGTGCACCCAGCAAGTGAGAAGCTGAATGCAGCTTACGTTGAACAAGTGGAACTTTATTTAACCCTGTGAATTGCTCTGTCCATGTGGTGGAGTTGCTTCCAGTCTAACTCTGGAGCATTCCCTGCTCCCTCAATAACAGATTCTCCAGTGAACCTGGGTCCTCTGTCTCCAGTTCCACTGATCGTGATACATTTCCCTATTTTACAAACATTTTAATATAAAACATTAACAACAAATAATTGACACCTAGATTCCCCAACCTATGTCCCTTTGGCCAGAAGTTGCTAGCACGTAGCCAACTTGAAGTCCCATCTTTACCACAAGCTCAGTCAGTTACGTAGTCTGAGATAGTTTGGTTTCCTCAACAGGCGATCACACAGGGAGTGACCTATTTCTGTATCCTATTCACCTGTCTTCAAGTCTAGTACAATGTGTTTCTCTGGAGTCTCCTCCCTATGTGGGATTGGCCTCCGGATGGTTCTCTGTCTCTGTGTTCTGTGATAATCTCAGTATCTCTGTAGTAGGGATGTAAATACCATTTTAAAAGTTAACCGTTTAAATGATTAAAAATACTTTGTTTAAATGGTTAACTGATTGAAGGCCGGCCGGCACAGCTGAGGCTGAACCGGCTGCCGCTGCTGAGGCCGATCCGGCTGGTGGGGCTCGGGTTGGGGCTGGGGCTGCTCCAGCCAGGCAGTACTGCTCCACCTGCTCTGGCCAGGTGGCATAGCTGGGGCCGCTCCAGCTGGTGTGGGGCAGCTAGGGCCAGCCAACCGGCTGGCCCGGGATTAACAGTTAAGGGGGGTTAACCGATAAGACTGTTTACCGGTTAACCAGTTAACATTTTACATCCTTACTCTGTAGGATCTCTCTGGATGTTGTGTCTGCTGGCTCAGATCACTCATCCCTCTTATGTAGTCACCTCATATCTGGGTGCCACTGCACGCCTCACAACTCCTTTAGTCCACTCCTGGTGTCTCTATAGTGGCAGGAACCTCACAAGTCCCCCAAATTGCATGTAGCCGCCAGTGTGTGTAAGACTGTAACATAGGGCTCTATCTCCTCCTCTTTAGATTGGTCACTAGTGAAAAACCTGTATCACTCTACAGTTTGGGGAGCAATAGGGATGCTATGCTGAGGCTTGAGGCAGTGGTGATCTTCAGAGTGCTGCAGACCTCTCTGTCTTGTTCTCCAATAAGTTAAAGTAACCATTTTACTTTCCTGCTGTTGTCATCCCCCTGCATGACCAGGTCGGTGTGCAGCTTGTCCTCTTCCTTCCACCAGGTCCATCACTAGGCTAAGTTTGCATCTGCAAAATCCATGGGGCTCTGGGGACTTCAAACCAAGTTCCATGACTCCAGCTGCTGCCCTGCAGAGAACACACAGCTCAAACGCTGCCACCAGGTTTCATTCATAAAGCGTGAAGCTGAATGAAGTTTAAGTTGAACACAGGCCTTCTGACTCCAGATTGGGATACACTCTGCACACTCACATCCTAGCTTGCTACACACTCGGTCTCCACGTAGACAAACCCTAAGGCTAACGGCATTTTGGGCTGTATAAGTAGGGGCATTGCCAGCAGATCGAGGGACATGATCATTCCCCTCTATTCGACATTGGTGAGGCCTCATCTGGAGTACTATGTCCAGTTTTGGGCCCCACACTACAAGAAGGATATGGAAAAATTGGAAAGAGTCCAGTGGAGGGCAACAAAAATGATTAGGGGGCTGGAGCACATGACTTATGAGGAGAGGCTGAGGGAACTGCGATTGTTTAGTCTGCAGAAGAGAAGAATGAGGGGGGATTTGATAGCTGCTTTCAACTACCTGAAAGGGGGTTCCGAAGAGGATGGATCTAGACTGTTCTCAGTGGTACCTGATGACAGAACAAGGAGTAATGGTCTCAAGTTGCAGTTGGGGAGGTTTAGGTTGGATATTAGGAAAAACTTTTTCACTAGGAGGGTGGTGAAGCACTGGAATGGGTTACCTAGGGAGGTGGTGGAATCTCCTTCCTTAGAGGTTTTTAAGGTCAGGCTTGTCAAATCCCTGGCTGGGATGATTTAGTTGGGAATTGGTCCTGCTTTGAGCAGGGGGTTGGACTAGATGACCTCCTGAGGTCCCTTCCAACCCTGATATTCTATGATTCTATGATTCTAAGCATTGTGGGTGTGCCACATTCTTATATACATGTTGTTTTAAAGAATGTTGTATCAAAATGCACTGTCATGACTACACGTATATCTGCTCCATCATTTGAATACTAGTGCTCTTTGTTATGTACAATAACTTCATGTTATTTCATTCTCCCCTTCCAGTTTGCTTGCTTCATCCACTTGTTGTGTCTTATCATAACCTTGATGGAGAGCTCTCTGGGGCAGCAACTGTTACTGTGCCTAGCAGAGTGCAGTCCAGCCATCCTCCGTTGGTGCCATTATCTAAGGCTGTAATAAAAATAATTAATAATAAGGAATCTTATTCTTGCTTTTATTTATTCCATATTGCTAGAGTGTCACAGTGCTCTCACTTTTTCAGAAAGATCACCAGCAGTCGACTCAGAAATGCCAATATTCTTTTCCACTGCATTTCACAATTCATTCACAGTGAGAAGTGGTTCTTTGATTCAGTACACCTCTACCTCGATATAACGCTGTCCTCGGGAGCCAAAAAATCTTACCGCGTTATAGGTGAAACCGCGTTGTATTGAACTTGCTTTGATCCAACAGAGTGCGCAGCCCCGCCCCCCCGGAGCATTGCTTTACCGCGTTATATCCGAATTCGTGTTATATCGGGTCGCGTTATATCGAGGTAGCGGTGTACTTGCAGAGTGATGAACGGAGTGAAATTGATATAGTTTGAAGTGAACGCATGTATTTGTGTTGTGATATCCTCTTGTCTTGAAGCTTTTCATTTTAAGAATCCTGTTGATCAGGATTAAAAAGTGGCGGTTTCTAAAGGGAAAAATAAATTAATCGAAACCAAATTAATTAATTCTGAATAAAAGCATCCATGTGGGGGTTATTGAGGTTTAACTTATCCAGTTTAAATTCACACCTGTAGTTAATTCAGATTAATTTGTCCCCATGTAGACAAGCCCAAATTTATTATGTGTTGTTGCGAAAAGCATGAAGTATTATGTGATAGTCAGTGAGCATTCACTCTGAAACAGTCACAAAACGTCAGACTTTATTAGACTGTCATAATAAAAAGTCTTCCCTTATGTTGTTCTATATAGAGCAACGAGGAATTGTTTTTTTAAGGAACAAGTGTTTCAGAGAGACCAAATTGTACAATCAGTTTTCAACAACCAAAGAGCCACTTTTTGTTGAATGAAGTCTGATGAGCCACAAAATATTATGCAGATAAGGCAAAATCTTGAGGTGCAGGGCATCTGTAACATTCAGTGGGCCAGTCCTGAATCTTTAATTCAGCTTTTTTTTTTTTTTAAACTCAGATCTTATTTACCATGTCTGTGTAAGGACTGAGTAAGGAACTCTGGATTTGGTCCATTGACCTAAATGAGTCAGAAGTTCACAAGGGGCTTGAAACCCCTATTCCACTGGGGGTCCTGCAGCTGGCAAGCCTTGACCCCCAGAGTGGGGAGAGCTGGCCAGGAAGGGGGCATAGCAGGTGAGCTAAGGGCTGCAGTGATGCAGCCAAGGGATGTACAGATAGATGCAGCCCATCTGCTGGGCTTCGCCTGCTGCTTCTGTGGAACCTTGATTGCACTTTTAAAGCAGCCCTCCCTTGTGGGATGACTAAAAAGATCTTTGTTTACACTGCTGATGCTAAACGAGTAGGTTTTGGAGCACAGATGAGAGATGTCACAATGATGGATAGTATATAACTTGATCTTGACAGTCTGGCTGACCAGAAAACCTGTTCGCTTCTCATGTATCAGATTGAAAGTTTCTGAAGGACTGCATCTTCAACTTGTGAAATATTGTCTTCCTTTTTAACTTTCCCCTGGCATCTTGTGTCCTGTCAAACATGTGACTTGCCCATTACTGCCTCACAAGAGTCTAAATCAGTCTCTAGCAGTTCCTGAGAGGTCTTCTAGGAGGCACTAAGCCATCGTAGGGCCTGATCCAGTTGACTCTCATTGACTTCAGTGGCCTTTGGATCAGAGCTTCAGTTACTTATTTTGAGTTAGCTCTGATTTTAGACATAGTCAAAACCTATATGTGAAAAAATATTGTAAAGATATAATGAATGACCAACCTCAGAATCTAGAGCAGAGGTGGGCAAACTACAGCCTGCGGGCCACATAATATATATGGAGATATACCTAGCTCATAGAGCTGGAAGGGACCCTGAAATGTCATTAAGTCCAGCTCCCTGCCTTCACTAGGAGGACCAAGTACTGATTTTGCCCCAGATCCCTAAGTGGCCCCCTCAAGGATTGAACTTACAATTCTGTGTTTAGGAGGCCAATGCCCAAACCATCGAGCTATCCCTCCCCCCACAGGCCCATCCTGCCTGGCCTTTGAGCTCCCGGCCCCTCCTCCACTGTCCCCCTTCTCCCGCAGCCACGCTGCCGCACGCACAGCACTCTGGGCGGCGGGGTTGCGCACTCCTGCCGAGCAGCGCAGCAGCGTGTCTGGCTCTGGCCGGGCAGTGCGGCTGGCAGACATGCTGCTCTGAGCAGCATGGTAAGGGAGCCAGGGCTGGGGGGTTGGATAAGGGGCGGGGGTCCCAGGGGTAGTCAGGGGACAGGGAGCAGGGGGCGGTTGGATGGGGCGGAGGTTCTGGGGGGCAGTCAGGGAACGGGGAATGTGTGTGTGTGGGGGGGGGTTAGATAAGCATGGGAGTCTCAGGGGGCAGGGGTGTGGATAGGGTTCAGGGAACAAGGAAGGGGCTGTTCGATAGGCGTGGGGTGGCAGGGGGCCTTTCAGAGGGTGGGGGTGTGAATAGGGGTCGGGGCACTCAGGAGACTGGGAACAGGAGGTTTGGATGGGGATGGGGTCCCGGGAGGGGGCAGTTAGGGGACAAGGAGCGAGGGGGGTTGGATGGGTCTGGGGTTCTGAGGGGGGCAGTCAGAGGGCCAGAAGTGGGAAGGGTTGGACAGGGAGCAGGGGCCAGGCTGTTTGGGGAAGCACAGCCTTCACTACCCGGCCCTCTATACAGATTTGCAACCCCAATGTGGCCCTCGGGCCAAAAATTTGCCCACCCCTGATCTAGAGTCACCCTGCTGATACACATAGGGGAAAAAATAGATTATTGACACAGTTCTTCAGTTTGAGATAGCATGGCTTCCATTGCATTTTAATCACATTAACAGAGTAAATCTGAAACCGACCAGGTCATTTGCAGAAGATAAAAAGGGAAATACAACCCATAATATCTAATGTAAACAAAATGCCCAGAAATCCAATAAGAGACTATCACAGGGTCTGCTACTCACTGCTCGGCAGTGCCTCCTTGTGGCTCATCTGGGGAATCAGCTCGCCACTGTCAGCATCCTCTCCAGCGGTCGCTCAGCCCGTTACTTCAGTCACTCACTCTGTGGCTCCTCTCTCACTGGTCTGGAGCTTCAGTGCTTCTCCTTTATGGCTTAGCCCTCTGGCCAAGTCACCATTATCCTCTCCTTCTGAGGTAGTCTCAGTGTCTCCTTCCTCAAAGTCTCAGGTAGTCTCCATCTCTACCATGCTGACTTCACTACTCCCATAGTAGCTGGTAGGGGAACTCAAGCATGCCCTCTACACTGGGTTCCAATCCAGGGATGCTCAAACCAGCAGTTCAGGTTCATCCCTCTCACACCCTTCCTGCTCCATCCCTGGACTGCACCTACCCTGTCTTTCTCAGGCTCCACCTTTCCCTCTTGTGGCTGCAGGCTCCCCTCCCTGCCGTCTCCTTGCCCCCAATCTACTGCCAACTTCTTCTCATTATAAACCATGTCTAGCTCCGCTCCTTCCCCAGCTGGACTTCATCAGCAATTAGGCCTTAGCACACCCTGGCTTTCCATCAGGTGCAGCCTACGGTTTAATTGGTCTCTCTTGCCACCTTAACCCAATCCATGCTGGTGTGGGGTGAATGCCCCATCACACAAAGGTTTTTCCTCAGACTGTACCCTTTAAAAGTTCATTTGCACCATATAGCAAATAGATTTCCTATGGTGTGCCTGGTAAAATCTGGCAGTAGTACAACTTGAGGCTGCGGAACAGCAAAAACTAGCAGAAATCATGGTTTGAAAAGCAAGATAAATGCACTGGCAAATTAATTAATGCTAACAATCCATGCTGTCTCCTCCTGCAGTTGGAAATTAATGGATTTTTTTTAATGTGGTATCCTTCGATGGCAAAGCACATACTGGAACTGCTGGTACCAAGATGTTAACCAGCATATTTTGCAAAATCTCAGATCAGTGGAAAATATCAGTGTGTATGTTGTAATACTTAGGCACAATACCCTCTCATTTCATAGAATCATAGAATATCAGGGTTGGAAGGGACCTCAAGAGGTCATCTAGTCCAACCCCCTGCTCAAAGCAGGACCAATTCCCAACTAAATCATCCCAGCCAGGGCTTTGTCAAGCCGGGCCTTAAAAACCTCCAAGGAAGGAGACTCCACCACCTCCCTAGGTAACGCATTCCAGTGCTTCACCACCCTCCTAGTGAAATAGTGTTTCCTAATATCCAACCTGGACCTCCTCCACTGCAACTTGAGACCATTGCTCCTTGTTCTGTCATCTGCCACCACTGAGAACAGCCGAGCTCCATCCTCTTTGGAACCCCCCTTCAGGTAGTTGAAGGCTGCTATCAAATCCCCCCTCATTCTTCTCTTCTGGAGACTAAACAATCCCAGTTCCCTCAGTCTCTCCTCATAAGTCATGTGCTCCAGACCCCTAATCATTTTTGTTGCCCTCCGCTGGACTCTTTCCAATTTTTCCACATCCTTCTTGTAGTGTGGGGCCCAAAACTGGACACAGTACTCCAGATGAGGCCTCACCAATGTCGAATAAAGGGGAACGATCACTTCCATCGATCTGCTGGCAATGCCCCTACTTCTACAGCCCAAAATGCCATTAGCCTTCTTGGCAACAAGAGCACACTGTTGACTCATATCCAGCTTCTCGTCCACTGTGACCCCTAGGTCCTTTTCTGCAGAACTGCTACCTAGCCATTCGGTCCCTAGTCTGTAGCAGTGCATGGGATTCTTCCGTCCTAAGTGCAGGACTCTGCACTTGTCCTTGTTGAACCTCATCAGGTTTTTTTTGGCCCAATCCTCTAATTTGTCTAGGTCCCTCTGTATCCGATCCCTGTATCCACATGTACTAGTGTATCTACCATGCCTCCTAGTTTAGTGTCATCTGCAAACTTGCTGAGAGTGCAGTCCACACCATCCTCCAGATCATTAATAAAGATATTAAACAAAACCGGCCCCAGGACCGACCCTTGGGGCACTCCGCTTGAAACCGGCTGCCAACTAGACATGGAGCCATTGATCACTACCCGTTGAGCCCGACGATCTAGCCAGCTTTCTATCCACCTTACAGTCCATTCATCCAGCCCATACTTCTTTAACTTGGCGGCAAGAATTTTGGGTGCCTGGTGTCCTATAACACAATCTTTCTTTTCAGAGGTATTGAGCACCCATAGGTTCTATTACAGATGCTTGGAGCTTTGAAAATCAGAGTGTGAGTGAAGAAAAATAGTTTTATATTAGCATGTAAAATGTAATGAATGACAATTAGAGCTCTCTGAAATATTCTCAATTAAATTAATAAATCTCTGCATTTGAGGTTTTCACATTTCATTCTGTTTTCACAAAAATGTTCTGACTTGGCAAAATGCTGGAAATTTTCGTGAAACACTATAGATATTCAAAAGCTCAAACTCTGAATTTTCAATTGTAGTAAGATCCATTTTTACATGGAGATACAAGCAAATCTGCAAATGTTAATGGTTTATTGCAGGGATTGGCAACTTTTGGCACGCAGCCCGTCAGGGAAAGCTGCTGGTGGGCCGGAACGGTTTGTTTACCTGTAGCGTCCACAGGTTCGGCCAATCGCAGCTCCCACTGGCCACGGTTCACCGTTCCAGGCCAATGGGGGCTGCGGGAAGCGGCATGGGCTGGGCCACCTCTTCCCGCAGCCTCCATGGCCTGGGACGGTGAACCGTGGCCAGTGGGAGCTGTGATTGGCCGAACCTGTGGACGCTGCAAGTAAACAAACCGTCCCGGCTCGCCAGCGGCTTTCCCTGATGGGCCGCGTGCCAAAGGTTGCCGATCCCTGGTTTATTGTGAACATCCCATTTTGTACAATTTTGTGATATACATTTCCAGACCTTTACCAATTTGCATAATCCTGATAGTAGTCAGATTACTCTAATACAACATACAGAGGGATGGTGTCTCTGTAACATTGTCATGTAGGAAACAAAAAGGTACTCAACATTGAAACCATGTACTAGTACTGTACATCAGATGTGTGTTTCGCTGCTGTGGGGGCAGAGGGCAATGGAGTTACCGAAGGCCACTAATTTCACAAGCTAAAAAATATGCTACTAGACTGGTATTTCTTAGGCGACCCCTGAAAATGTCTAGCTCATAAAAGATATATAAAAAAGTTATTTTGGACTTAACCATCCATTTTAACCTATGGTGTACACATTTTCACTACATGATTTGTCTTTGACTAAGCAGTTGTGTTTGCTGCATTGTTTCCACAAACAGAAACTCTTAAATGGTGTGTGTGTGTATGTGTGTGTTTAATATTATGTATGTGTATTTGTATGTGGACACGTAAGTCATATTGCATTTTTGATGTGGATCATATATGTTAAAGTAAGAAAGTCAGGTATAGTTTGTTATTTTTAAACATCTCTTTATTGAACTGAGTATATAAGAAGCATCAGACAAGTTTCTGCAGCTTCTAATGTGACTTCAGTTTTATTAAATAAAGCCATTGATTTCAATCAGACTATTTATGTCAGTAAGTACTGCTTGGCATGAGTGAGGATTACAGAATCAGGCCTGTAAGGAAGGCCAGTGAAAGATACTCTCTATATACCACTCTTTCTAGACAAGGATTCCAACATTTCTGAAAAGTGAAGGTTGCCTTTTCTTTCCTTTTGATCACATAAGAGAGCTAAACACATTAATCTATAGACAACCTTTCCCAGTACGTAGAGCACAGGATCTGGCTGGTTTCATAACAGTACTGAGTGGGTGGATTTTTCACTTTAAACAGTCACACATTGTGAAATTGTTAAATGTCTGCCTAATGTGTTTGAAAACTACTATTTAAAGAATGGGTGGGAGGTTAAGTGAGACACCAGGAATGAAAGGACTCCATCAACTTAAAAATCAAACTTCTGTCTGAAATGTTTTAACAATTATGATTACAAGGAGCACATACGATTAATTTTTAATTTTCATATCTGTTTTTGTTTATGTTATTTCTATACTTTAAAGAGCAAGAATTTTGGCTGCTGTAAATTGTTCTAGCTCCATTTATGTCAATGGAGCTACACTAATTTACATTAGCTGAGAAGCTGGCCCTTTGTTTAGAGACAGATCCATTTTTTTCTTCTAGCTAGATAGTCAGCCAGATTCCCTTGATGCTTGGATGGGTCTTCACACAGCAGTAGGAGAGAAACAAATACTCAAGAATAAATGAAAATGAGAGTGCACAACTACAAAATAATTGACAGTTGGAGTCAGAGTCGGAATATCACCTCAAAGTACTTTAAATAAATTTTGGGCCAGATTCCAATGCTCTTATTCATGTTGAATTATGCCTTCCTCCAGCACAATCTGACTGAAGGAGATGGCACTACTTGTGGTGTAGTACCTGCTCTATTCTGTATGAGGAAGAAAGAGGGACCTGGCTCTTTATTTGTAATTGACTAGTCTCATGTATTTATTTTTTTAAATGTTAAAGGATGAACAAACCGCTTATGAAACATGCTATTAAATTACAAAGAGGGCACTAAGGAGTTGTAATATACTATACAGACTGTTATCCAAATAGTGTGGACTACTTTAACCTCTTACTATTCTTAAGAAAAGCTAGGCAGCTTATTTTCTATAATAGATATTGAAAGCCTTTTTGCCTATTTATAATTACCTAATGCATTTGAAAGCTACATTAGTACACGATGCTAGTACTCAGTTTTGGGTTTATTTTCTAGCTTTCAGCTTTCATTTACTGCACTTTCCTTGCTAAGATTTTGCCATTAAGTACTCCTGTGGAACAAGGATTATGAAGATATTATTGCACAGAATTTTTTAAATCAATAGCACAGAAAATTTGTACTATGTAGTTTCAATCTTTGCATTGCATTTCACTCCTTAACCCCTTGTCTGTGAGCCACTGCAGCACAGTCCTTTAAATTGCCAGCATTTCATGGAACATTGGCATTTCAAGTGAGATGACCAGATATCTACTGCATCACTCTGATGTTAGGGAGCTGTGACACTGAGCCAGAAAGGGTTAAGCAATTTGAAGGCTAAATGACCCAAATTCGACCTTTAAAGACATATTATGAAAGTATGTAAATGGTAATTAGGGCCATTTCTTATAAATAGCTAACATAGCCATGTTAGATAGATTACAGCTTTGAAATGTAGACTTGTATTGTTAGAGAATTGGAAGAAGATAGTGACTGTAGTAGTCTATGTTTACCTATATCTTGTTAGAGGTTAACGATGTAACCAGAGGGTTCCGGTCTGTCACTGTGTTCTATCGATTCAAAGATCAAAATGGAATATTAACATTTAGATGAACTGTGAATGTGGTAATATCATTGTCTTCATTTCTCTTTGTAGTATGTAATAAACTATATGCAAATGGTGGGAGATAGGTAGTTACCTTATGCTAATCCATGTAGCTAATTATCAGTGATGCTTAGGAAATAGGTCTACTTCAAAGCCACAATGCTTCACCTATTATTCACCTACTGTCAAGAGAGTAGACTGCCAGGAAACTATAAAAAGAACTCTTGGGCCCTGATCCTGTATCTCAGATCTGCTAAGGCTTCATGAGGGGAAGTTTGAGTCACAAGACTGAGGTCCCCAGCTCCAGACTGGGTCACCCTAATATTGGACATTGGACTATAAAATATGGAACTAATTCTGAAAGAACTCTTTGCAACTCTAAAGCTCACCATCTCTACTATGAAATTGACCTAAGAATTTTATTCATGTCTGTAGGCATAATGATCTTTTAACCTATACTCTTTCTCTTTTCTTTTGTAATACATTTTAGTTTAGTTAATAAGAATTAGCTGTAAGCTTATATTTGGGTAAGATCTGAAATAGTCCTTAACCTGGTGGGTAATTTGTCCCATCCTTTGGGATTGGTAGGACTTTTTATATGATGAACAAGATTTTCAGTAATCCTCATCATATTTGGGTGGGAGCCCAAGGCTGGCTTGCTTTAAAGGAACTGTGTTTTGGGTTCTGCGTAACCAGGAAGGTGTTGTAGAAGCTGTTTTTTTGCTGGCTTGGTGAATCTAAGTATTAGAAATAACCACCAGTTTGAGGGATCATCTGCCCCATTCTTTGCAGTTTGCCCCAATTGGGCAATCTCAGAGTGCCCCCCCCCCCCGATAGGATCCCGGTCACAGGAACATTGTGCTAATCAAATAAAAACTTGATCCCATCATGGTCATTAAAGATCCCGTGGCACTCTTTGTAAGAGTAGGCTGCTAACCCCCCAAATCATGGCCAATTTGGGTAATTGCATCTGCCTGCCTAAATTCCCCCACCACTCTTTCATTTGAATATGATATTCACCTTCACTTCCTACTCTGAAATAATCAGCCATGGTGCTGTGCACGCTTAAACATTCCACCACAGAGGTTGCTGCCTTTAAATGGTGGATGAAGTTATTCCTGTCTATATATTTAGCCAGGTCCTAAACTGGTGTGAATTGATGCATGCTGATTTGCATGCGGAAGATCTGGCCTGTGTTTTTAAATTGCTTTAGAGTCCTTCAGGCTGAAATGCTGAATAAATATCAGATATCATTGTGAGTCATTTTAGGTCAGTTGCAAATAATTAAATAACTAGAACTCTTGATTTGTTTTTTTGTTTTTTTTCAGAGACAGAGCCTCACCTGTCTGGGGAAAATGAAGTGCCCAGGATCCAATGTGAGTTCTGTGCAGATGCAGGGTGATTCTGATTATTTCATCAACCATCTTGGGGTTCCCACTGTGCAGTTTTCTTATGAAGACATCAAAACATTAGAGGTAATTGTGAATGGAAACAGACAACACAATAAAAAAATTCAGAATCTGGTTTTACTCAGTGTGATATTCCATGCCAAGTAGGTTGCAGCAGAAAGCTATCTCATTTTAATGAATTATTTTAGATGTTTGGAAGTTTCTATAGTACTTAGCAACGTCAGTTCTTTGCAGTGGTGTAGCGTTCTATTTAAAAAGATTTATACTGTCTTTTGCATTTTGATAGAGCAGATCACAACAATCAAATTGCAATAGTAAGATTAATATCAAAATATAATTGTAGTCTTCAGCATTCACAGTAACCCCATGATATCTGAAGTGTTTTTTCTTATTTCTTGCTTTTGAGGGACATGTTTAAGGCTCCATGTCATCTAAGAAATTACACGGTATGGATTAGCCAACCCAACTTGACAGACAGCCTGCTACTAGAAAAAAATGAATATCTGTGTGTTTCAGTTGTTCTGTCTGGCAAGGAAAGAAAAACCTCAAAATGCATTTTACATCTGTCTCCAAACTATGGGCAAAATTCTGCTCTACAATCTACAAGCGGCTGTTAACTTCCATCTACTGGGTTAGATTCTCCAATCCACTAAGATCACTTTCCATGGCATAAACCCTGGCTTCTCCCCCTATCCTGGTGTATCTGGAGTGTATGCTGACATTGTTCTGTGGTGGAGTTTTAGTGGGATAGGGATCACTGTGGTGGAGGGGAGCACCAACTCCTGATTCTACCTTGCTCTGGCACAGCTCTAATTTGTCCCAAGCTTAGGTGGCTGAGGATTATAAAGACACAATTGGTTCCCTGTACTACTCACCCTGCACTGCACCGAAGCAGAGTGGAGAATCTGCCCCACTGTTCTCAATGCATTGGCCTCTGCTGGCCCTGTGCACGAGGGTGAGTTTCACTCCGTATGTGCAATATTAATTGCAGAGTTAAACCGTGTTGCCATTTCCATAGCATAGAGGAGGAACTGGTAACTCCAGCATTCTGGGCATGTAGGGTGAAACCACCAGGCACTGCAACATTCTGCTCTCCTTAGATGAACAGAACTCCCACTATTCTCCTTCTAGATGTCTTCTCTCCCTATGCACATAAGCTATTAGTCTTCATTCCTTCCAGAGTCATTGTACAATGGCAGCATACTTTAGCAGTGCATTTTTTGTCAACAAAAGGGGAAGTTTGGGGGTTGATAGAATTAATTAAAAATATTTTGTGCCAACAAAACCTTCTTGTTGTTTTCTTTCAAGAATCAAACATTTTTCAAGCTGCTTTTATTATTATTATTTACTTTAAAAATAAATCAAGACAATTCTCATTTCAAGTAATATACTGCAGTCAGCAAATGTTCCTATCTAGGTAACTCCTTCTGGGGAAATTTGGATCAATTTTTCTGTCCATTGTATGAAAGAGAGACCGGGATTTAACAAAACAAGCATTTGGTTTACTGAACATCTATCACAATATAAACAGAGATATTTCCCTGAAGTCAAAAATGGCTGACTTTAACTTTATTTTTGGAGACAACTTCAAAATGGGAGTATTATCGGCAAGTGTGATTATAAACAACGCATAGTGACTATTTCCTTTATGGTGAGTGAAATAAATATGGTACACAATGCTTATGGAGAAGTAAATTCTAATGAGCCTTTTTCATTTCTATATTTTCACCTGGGTTCAAAAGGGAAAGAAAATAAAGACCAACATTTTAAAAATATTCTGTGATTAGTTAGAATGTCATTTTATTATTTCTCACACCATGCAAAGGTCAGGACTGTGTCTTATTTACTGTTCTTTATAGCACCAAGCACATGGTTGTAGTCATCAAATAAAATGAGACTTATTATTAACTGATTATTTTTCTTTAATGCGGGGTGAAAGTCACCCAGGGTGTAGGGAGGCCTGCACAAGGCCCTATGCACCACTTGATTACAACTTAAGATATGGAATTTCACTCCTGATGTGTAACCTGTGTGTTAAGCTTTAGAAAGACAGAGCTTCTGTGTGGTCGGATAAGTATACTGTTTCTCTGTTCAAATGTTGTTGTTTATATATAACTGATTTGGGAAGCCATTCAGGGTAACATGAAGCTCTTCTGAGCAGAGTCTGAGTATTCTGTATATGGATTCTTTATGTGGCTAACAAGAAGATCTAGCATTCTATTTGATGCTAACAAAAATTTGTGGAAGATCCATAAAAATTTAGGATCACAGAGACTGTCATATTGGATTAGACTGAGTGTCTAGTCCAGTGTCCTGTCTCCAACAGTGGCCAAACCCAGACACTTCTGATGAATGTGTAGGAAGAAGGCAGATGTGGAGTAATCTAGTCTCCACATTTATGTCTCCTCCTAATCTTAAACAGCTAGAGATAGTCCTACGCCTATAAACATAACATAAACATAACAGTCGGGAATGGGCCACATCCACCCTGATTGAATTGGCCTCGTTAGCACTGACCCCCCACTTGGTAAGACAACTTCCTTCTTTTCATGTGCTGTATATTTATACCTGCCTACTGTATTTTTCACTCCATGCATCTGATGAAGTGGGTTATAGCCCACGAAAGCTCATGCCTAAATAAATTTGTTAGTCTCTAAGGTGCCACAAGGACTCCTCATTGTTTTTGCTGATACAGATTAACACGGCTACCCCTCTGAAGCCTTTAAACATGGTAATATCTCTTCCACAAATGTGTTTGTTATAATTAATTATGGTAATTCTACATATTCTTGTTATCAATATAAATATCCAATCCCTTTTTGAATCTTGCTAAATTCTTGGCCTCAGCAACTTCATGTGGCAGTGAATTCCACAGTTTAATCACAGCTTTTGTGAAAATTATATTTCCTTTCATCAGTTTGAATTTCTCATCTTTTATTTTCATTGAATGTCCCCTTGTTCTTTTGTCCCCTTGTTCTTTTGTTAGGAGATAGGAAGACTAGACGTTTGTGAGCTATTTTCTCTAGATCATTCATTATATTACATACTTTTATCATGTCTCCTTTCAAGTAATAGCCTACATTTTCAAAAGTGAACTTTTGACTGTCTAACTTGAGACATCTTATAGGGTCCTGATATTCAGGAATTCTGAGCACTTGCTTTCTGAAAATATATTCCTTTTAAGGTGTCTCAAATTAGACATCCAATACCTCTAAACACCTTTGAAAATTGGTGCCAACGTTTGTGAAAATCTACCATGTAGATAGAAGAGGACATGAAAATGGTGTCTGTTTCCTTATTTCTAACCATGAAAACATTTTAACATCATATTTCCCTCATTGTCATGTTAAGCACTTTCTGTGCCTACACATGTTCCCTTAGCAGTTTAGATACAAAAATTAAACTGAGTAACAGGGCTGGATCCCTTTTCATCCTTAGCTTTGCTTGGCATCTGCACTGCTAATTTGCTAATGATTCAATTTCACAAATGCAGAGCAACCTATGGATGTGCCAAATGTTGGAGTGATCCTCCTTAGAAGATATTGTGGTGTTAATTGAAATGTCTGTAGTCACAAGCTTTAGTTTAATAAGAAGGTTTTCAATTTGTAAACACTGTTGCACCTATTAGGAGAATCATTCTGTTTCAGATTAAATACAATGCAGAGGTTGGTTTAAAGGAAATGAAAAAGCAGATGCTCTCAGATTAAGAGGCAACGTTTATGACAGGCTTGTGGTCCAATACACACTTAACAGCTGCTGCATGTAGTTTCTGTTCCAGATCTGGGTATTCACTATATATAGGGCATGTGAAAGAATCTGCAAACTCCATTGTATCAAAACCATAAACCTTTCCCCAGCAACATTTATGGTATTAACACTGAAGTTCCCATAAATATTGCTTATTTTACTTCTATAGAAAGTTTCATTTTCCATCTTCAGGTTATTTTTACAACTATTAATTATCATTTTGTTTTGAAAATAATGAAGCAATATAGCTAAACTTGTAGAAGAAAATATTTGTGCATTTGATTAAATGTCACACAATGAATTTGAACTTTTAAGGCACCGCATTCTGTTGAAAATCCAGTTACTTTATCTCTCATATTGTAAATTAATACCTGAAAGTAAATTATGTGATAGATATTATCTCCAGTCTTGAAGTTGATGTACCGCACCTTTCAGACCTTAATGTATTTTGCCCTGAACCTCATGATATCTGCTTTATGTGAGAAATGAAACACTTAGCAAAATATGCAAATTTATGTAGGCAAGTGGATGGGTTTTTAGTACAAGCAAAGTTACTCAGCATGATTAAATTTGGATTCTCTTGATTATTTATTGTATTGGTTATGTGAGCAGTTAATATTCCATCATTTACATGCCACTTCATTGATTTATTATCATTTCCTTATGAAACTGGTTCAGTGGCTCTCATAGTATGCTATATACTACCAGACATGAGCAGTTCAGGAGAGATTTAAGGATGCTAAATCTATTTTCTGGAGGAGGCTGGGAGTATCAAAAAATGATAGCACCATTCTGAGAGAGGCACAAATTATGCTGATCTTGCATCCATTCTATTATATATTGCAGGAAGCTCTAATGCACAGCTTAGTAACTTTTGGCAGATACAGTAGTTGTTTGTTTCGTACACCTGTCAAACAGCATATGGTATCATGTAAAACCAATGCAACTCATCTAAGAACTGGTCCATTCAAAGTACCTCTCTCTGGCAAAAGGGTCAAAGAGTCCTCCCCCTAATGTCATATACAGAGCAACAGTTACAGATCAGCTACGGAAACGTATTTCTTGCATAGTGTGTGCAATGCTGATCCTCAGAGAGAAGGTTATAAAAACTGTACATTGGCAGGAGCCTGAGAAGTAAATAGGAGGAATTAAAAATGTAAGAGGAAATGCTCAGACCAGAAGAGTGAGCAAAAAATATCTTTTTTGAAATTAGCTAATCTACTGAAGTAATGTTTCAGGGAGGTGAGATTTCGATGGCAAACACCTTTGGTTAGAACTGAGCAAGCAGACTACATACTAAGTGCCCAACCACCGGGATAAAAATGTACTAAGTGAAAGGTAGTTCATCTATTTACTAACAGAAATACACAGATTTTAGTCTCCTGGTAAGAAATAAAGTCGGAAGAGTTTTCAAGCAGGAAAACGACAGTATTAATCTCTCCTTTTTCTAATGGTCCTGCTGTTATTGCTTCGGGGGATCCTCTGTCTCCATAGCCTCTGGGGCATTAGCTTTACCTCTAGGATGGATAACAGCTTGAAGGTCACAATGATTCATCATGTCAACAAGAGGAAGCCCAAGTGTAATACACAAGCAACTGGAGAGCCGGTATCCACTGATTCCCCTGCTCTTTGGGCCCTGTTTGAAGTGGAATCTGACCAAGAAGCAAATGGTGTAGAACAGTTTTCCAAACTATTCAAGCTAATTGTAGGAAATCTTAAGCAACAGTGGAGGAGTCTGTAGAAGCAGTGAGGAGTTGTGCTGAGAACACGTCTGAGCTCTTGTAATAGAGAAAGGATGGTTCAGTGGTTCAGGCATTAGCTTATGACTTGGTGACCTGGATTCAGTTCCAAGCTCCACCACAGACTTCTAAATCACTTAGCCTCTCTGTGCCTCAGTTCCCCACTGTAACATGAGGATAATAGCCCTGCTCTCCCTTGCAATAGTGTTGCAAGGAAAAATACATTAAAGATTGTGAGGGTGCTTAGATATTATGTGGTGAGGGCCATATAAGTATCTAAGATATGTAGACAGTAACTGAAGGTCCATAACTATGTCTTCCTTTTCTCAATGGCACTATATAATGGTACTATTACAGAAACAATCTTACTCAAATCTTACTCAGAGCCGCACAAGTGAAGACATTCTAAAGCACTGTAGTTTGGTCCATCATTGTAACTCTCCATGTTATGTAATATCTACATTGGTGGTGCAAAATCATAGACTCGACAGAAATTCCCATGGAAAGGGTAAATTTCAAGTGCTATTTTTTTCATTCCATTTTTTTACAGTGCATTTCTATATTCTTGAATGTACTAAATTTGTATTTTCACAATGGTGTGGCTTCATATCAGTAAATAGAGCATTGGATATAAAAGATGAATGTGCTCCATGATGCTGGAAAGTACATGTGCACAATTGCCAAACCACAGTATTTGACACCTCATTGGTCACTGTGTTTATAAAGTTCTATTTAGGGATGAATCTTTTAGAAGTGTTTTTGTTTCCGCTTCCTTTATATTCCTTACCTATGGTCTGAGGGGGTTGTAATGAGCAATCCAAGTCTGATACTGCTCTCAGCTTCATTTCTGAACATCAGAAACAACCGTTGAAGTCAATGGCGTTACAGTAGTGTGAGATCAGAATCAGTTTCTGTGTGGGAATTCAGTTTCCTATTTGGTTGTTCCTGGTTCCAGTTCTGTGCATAGATTGTATGTGGTTGCATGCCTGGTATAATGGAGACTATCCTTTCATCACTTAATTATTTCCCCTCTTCTTCTGCCCTTGCGTATTGCTTTCTTTCTTCCTCTCAGTTTCTATTCTGTCTTTTTTTTAAAAATCTCACTAATACAGTAGTTTTATATGTCTGTTTACTTCAGATGAATAATTGATAGCTGTGTTCTTCCATATGAAGTAACAACCACCTTACGTTGAACTCTGCTCTTGTAAATGCCCTTCATAATCTAAGTATATCTGATTGAAGTCATTGAAACTATGTTTCACAGCATAGCAGATGGGTAAACAGATTTGAAGTTAACAAATGTACTACCTGCTAGTGTACCCATGTGCCAAATAGGGAGAGATCTCTCTGACATCTAGAGCAAAGGTGGAAAGAGGAATGAATTGTGTCTGGGTCACCATTGCTAGGCAAATGCACAATTAGCATGCCATGCCCAGAAGTTTCTGGAATTGGGTTAGGTAGTTTTCTGCATGTTCAGTAGACTCCCTGTAGCTGGACTAATAAACTCCACTGGGGGCAAGTAGTCAGGTCAGCTGTTTTACAAAAGGACATGTGACCTGTGTGGGTTGGGAGAAGCACAGCTATAGGAGGAAAAAATAGCCTATTTCCCCCTAACTCTGAAGCATTTTGCAGCAGGTTAGTGCTATTGTTAACTTTCCAACACAAGGAAGCACTAGCAGTATTAGTTAGAAATAGAAAGAGGAAATTCTGAGGGAAAACTAAGTTCTTTCATTTTAATTGTATACCTCTCATGTTATTTGATTTTAGCCAAACTGTTTCAGTTAAATTGTTTTAAACCAGTATCATTCACCAACTCTTTTCTTATTTAAATGTGATGGTGGGGAAAGAGTTATTGGTATTTTGCTAGTCTCAGTTTTGTATTTTTCTTGTAACAGGATTTTTCATTTATATACTTAAACACAGATTGGTTGGTTAATTAGTTAGCTGACTAGCTAATTGAGACACTTCACAATCCAGCAGGAGAAAGAGTCTGTGTGGGTTTCAGTGAATCAGTTGGAGATTTCTGCAAGCAAGAGGAGGGAAGGTATTATTGTAGTGCTTTTGACTTAGCAGACTATGTAGATTTGACGAACAAAGACTGAAAGTCAGGTCAACTCACCCTAATCTTTTGGAACTCTGAGTTACTTTTCACTGGGCTTCTGTGGGACTGACCTGTTTAGATTTAAATTGTGTGTTTTATTTATATTTATGTATAACTGTGAAGATAATATATGTGGATTCTGAAGTAGCCTTGTTATATAGTAAAAATTAAGCTATTAACATTGTTTCTTTATCATAAGATTTTATTAAGTTGGTACTTAATTCTTAAGTTCATTACACTTGTTCTTTTTGGACTTGATTGTGGGCAGGTTCACAATCCTTGCTGAAAATGCTCATTGACTGAATTCTGGGTCTCTGTGCTTTTCTATAGGAATTAATTTAAGTACTAGCAGGGGGGTAATGAAGTAAACTCTAGCCGTCCCAAAGGTTATCCTACCATAAAATGGTCTTTGTTTTACTGTGCACATTCATTAATTATTGTGTGATTTTTCTGTAAGAACTCTAGATATGTCTGGAGAAGACTTATGAATGGGAAAAGAAAGAAGTGATGAGAAGTGGAGAGAAGGAAGCAATTAAAGAACTCTGGATTAGCTTGGTTAGCACAGTGTTGTGCATTGTTTTGTGCAAATAAATGTTTGAGAAGGTGGAGTTATAGCTTATATCCAAGCAGAAGAATGGGACTGTCACTTAGGCAAAAACTTTCAAAAAAGTGGCCACTGATTTTAGTTGTCTCTTATATTTTAGGCTGCCCAATTTTAGGCATTTTGGGTCAGATTTACAGAAAGGCTGAGCACCCCTAATTCTGTTTGATGTCAGTGGGATCTGTGTAGGTGGTCAATATATCTGAAAATCAGTCCCAAGATGAGTCCTGTTGGGACACCCAAACTTAGTAGACTTTTTGAAAATGTTTGTCTTAATTTCTCTGTGCCTGTAAAATAGGATTAATTATTAGTCATCTCTTAGCGGTAGCTAGCCAAGTTTGTAAAGTGCTCTGAATATGAAAAGTGCTATAGCCACTAGGCATTGTGGCCTAGGGGTAGAGTACTAGAGAGGGACCCAGAAAGCCTGAGTTCTGTTCTCAGGTATGTTACTGGCCTCCTGGGTGACCTTGGGCATGTCACCTTACCTCTCTGTGCCTCAGTTTCGCCATCTGTAAAGTAGGTATAATGATACTTACCTCTATAAAGCACTTTGAGATTTACTCATAAACTACGTAAGAGCTATGTATTATTTATTAATATGTGTTTATTAATAAATGCATAAAATTTTAACTTTTGCAGCACTTTCAGTGCCATTTTATCTGTGAACCGTTTGGAAGAGTGGTTGGCCTTCTTTTTTTAGGAAGGTAACTCACATAATGGTATTACTGGGAAACTAGTACTAGAATCCTGGCTTTTCCCTACACCTTAAATTAGCTAAAATAGAGAGGCAGAATAAATTGTCCCCAGTACTTTCTAACAGCAAGAGAAGCGTCACCATTCATGGAAGAATTTTAAATCTACCATGGTTATTGGTGAGAGTGATTGTAGAAGTGATTTGCTGGCATCATTGATGTACTGGGGAAGGTGTTTGGGAAGGCAGGATCCCCCTGCTGACTGTCATTATTTGAAGGCTAGATGTCTCCTTCTAAAGTCCAATCTCTTTTGAAAGAAGCAGGAGCCTCTCTGAGGATAACATGAGGCTGTGAATTGGAGAAAGTAAATGTGGCTGCTGACACATGTTTGTTACCTACACTGTGGGGATATTGCTAATCTTGCCCTGTTGATGGTGAAGGACAGGAGAAGACTGTGATTCTGGCTTGAAAAGGATGGATGTTTATCTGTTCGAGCTGAATGATGGCACCGCTTCACCACCTTTAGTACTCCGGCCTCTCATTGCTGCTGAATCTCAGGTTCATGTGTCAGATTTCAGAGTAGCAGCCGTTAGTCTGTATCCGCAAAAAGAACAGGAGTACTTGTGGCATCTTAGAGACTAACACATTTATTTGAGCATAAGCTTTTGTGGGCTACAGCCTACTTCATCGGATGCATGTAGTGGAAAATACAGTAGGAAGATTATATATATATATATATATATATATACAGAGATCATGAAACAGTGGGTGTTACTATACACACTATAAGGAGACTGCCACGTACATTGGCCAAACCTGACAGTCTCTACGTAAAAGAGTAAATGGACACAAATCAGACGTCAAGAATTAGAACATTCAAAAACCAGTTGGAAAACACTTCAATCTCCCTGGCCACTCGATTACAGACCTAAAAGTCGCAATATTACAACAAAAAAACTTCAAAAACAGACTCCAAGGAGAGACCGCTGAATTGGAATTAATTTGCAAATTAGACACCATTACATTAGGTTGAACAAAGACTGGGAGTGGATGGGCCATTACACAAAGTAAAACTATTTCCCCATGCTTATTTCCCCCCCCCAACACACACACACACAATCTCCTTGTCAATTGCTGGAAATGGGCCATTTTCATTACCACTACAAACAGTTTTTTTTTCTCTCCTGCTGATAAAAGCTCAACTTAACTGATCACTCTCCTTAGAATGTGTATAATAACACCCATTGTTTCATGTTGTGTGTGTGTGTGTGTGTATATCTATATATATATCTATATATATATCTTCCTACTGTATTTTCCACTACATGCATCCGATGAAGTAGGCTGTAGCCCACGAAAGCTTATGCTCAAATAAATGTGTTAGTCTCTAATGTGCCACAAGTACTCCTGTTCTTTTTGAGGTTCATGTGTAGTATTTGGTTTCTCAAGAGACTACTTAAATCAAATTAACGATTCCCGAATATTTGTGTTGGCCTGTTTGAAACAGTTTAATGTTGACTTTATTTTTTAAAATGTATCACCAGGGAAGGGGCAAAAGAGGCAATTTCCCCTTTATTGACAGTGGTGATTCTGGCCTTCTCTAGACACCGGCTAAGCACTTGTCTTCCATTTCACTTCTTTATCGACCTCACTGAATAATAGGGTTGCCAACCCTCCTGGTTTTGCCAGGAGTCTCCTGGAATCAGGCTCCATCTCCCAGAGGCTACTGAAGCCAAACTGGGAGATTTTAGGCGCCAAAAGTCCAGCGGCGCAGCAGGGCTAAGGCGGGCTCCCTGCCTGCCCTTGCCCCACGCTACTCCTGGAAGCAGCTGGCACATCCTTGCGGCCTCTAGGGGTGGGCAGAGGGTCTCCGTGCACTGCCACTGCCCCGAGCACCGAGTCTGCAGCTCCAATTGGCTGGGAAGTGCGGCCAGTGGGAGCTGTGGGGGTGCAGGGGCAGCGTGTGGACCTCCTTTTCCCCCTAGGGGCCACAGGAACATGCTGGTCACTTCCAGAGAGGTGCAGGGCCAGAGCAGGCAGGGAGCCTGCCTTAGCCCCACTGCCCGGCCTGAGCCTGCACCCTTCACACCCTCCTGCACCCTAACCCCCTGCCTCGGCCTGGAGCCTCCTCCTGCACGCAAGCTCCCTCCCAGAGCTTGCATCCCTCACCCCCTCCTGCACCCTAATCCCCTGCCTCAGGCTCAGTCTGAAGCCCCCTCCCACACTCCGAGCCCCTTGGCCCCAGTCCAGAGCCTGCCCCACCTCCTGCACCCCCCCCCCAACTCCCTGCCCCAGTCCAGTGAAAATGAGTGAGGTGGAGGAGAGCGAGCAATGGAGGGAGGGGGGATGGAGTGAGTGGGGCAGGGCAGGGGAAGGGACTCGGGGAAGGGGCGGAGCAAGGGTGTTTGGGTTTGTGTGATTAGACCAGAGGTGGGCAAACTATGGCCCGTGGGCCGGATGTGGCCTGCGGGAGCCTCCTACCCGGCCCCTGAGCTCCTCCCCTGGGAGGCTAGCCTCCAGCCCTTCCCCCGCTGTTCCTCTCCCCTGCAGCCTCAGCTCACTGCTCCGCTGGTGCAATGCTCTGGGCAGCGGGGCTGCGAGCTCGCGGGGCAGCGCAGCTGCAGAGCCCGGCCTGACTCGGTGCTCTGTGCTGCATGGTGGCGTGGCTGGCTCCCGCCAGGTGGTGCAGCTGCCTGTCTTGCTGCTAGCCGTGCCACCAGCCACCGGTGCTCCAGGCAGCGCGGTAAGGGGGCAGGGAGCAGGGGGGGTTGGATAGAGGGCAGGGGAGTTTGGGGTGTGACGTTGTGCAGTCTATATGGTTTTATAAAAACTTGATAATAAGTCAATATAATGTAACTGGGATAGTTTTAGAGAAAATATGGTAATAAGTGAATGTAACGTAACTGGGATATGCTTCATGCAAAAGGTCTCTTGTAAGGTATCATTACAAAGCTTATAATCTACTGAGTATGATCATCTGATTTGTATAAATGTACCACTCTTGTATCTAAAACTAGAAATATAAAATGTAACTCTGAGGGCCTATTGTAATTATGTGAAGTGTGGGCCATTAATGATGGTTTGGAATCTTGATGACTCCCATTGTCTGCAGATGACTGTGTTTATCTGTGAGTCTTCCTGTATATGTGTGTGCTGGCAAGTGAGTAATGAAGTCTTGCAGTGACATGTGATCATGTCACCTGAACTGGAATCCATCTTTAACCTGGTGCTTTTCCAGTGAGTGGGGGTGGAAACCCAGAGGGACAAAGGGTTCCCGCCTTATGCAAAAGATATATAAAGGGGTGGAACAAACCAAAGAAGGGAGAGGAGCCATCATGGAGAATCCCCTAGCTAACACCTAAGCTGGAACAAGAGCTGTACCAGGGGAAAGAATTGTGCCCAGGCCTGGAAGGTGTCCAGTCTGAGAAAAACTTACTGAAGCATCTCTGAGGGTGAGATTATCTGTATTTAGTTTGATTAGGCATAGATTTGCGCAGTTTATTTTATTTTGCTTGTGACTTACTTTGTTCTGTCTGTTACTACTTTGAACCACTTAAATCCTACTGTCTGTATTTAATAAAATCACTTTTTATTTAGTAATTTACTC
>NW_020664439.1:38717077-38734912 GCF_002925995.2 Terrapene triunguis
GTTCGGCTTTTTGGGATTTCCCCCCGGACGGGGATTTGAATCCCAAAAAGCCGGACATGTCCGGGAAAATCCGGACGTATGGTAACCCTAGATTTCCCCCCGGACGGGGATTTGAGTCCCAAAAAGCCGGACATGTCTGGGAAAATCCGGACGTATGGTAACCCTAATATTTCATAGATAAAGACATTGAGATGATAAAAATATGGCTTCGTTTAAAAGTGCTAGCAGATCAGTTTAAAACTTAAAAGTAAACTATGGGATATTTGGTAAGTGTTTTAGTTATATGAGTTAATAAACGTTGAAAGCTCTCTGAGGCTAAATTTATAGTGCAATACATTAGACAGAAAACCTGGAAAAGCTGTTTGACAGTTACAAATAAAAGCCATCAGTGCTTACATTCAAGTGCAATGAGAGTCGATTTCAAAAAGCCCAGACTTTTTGCATTTTCTGAAAGGAGATCGCACCTGTGTTGTGCATGGCTGTGGTGCCTCTCAGAGGGAACATTGCTGATGAGAGAGCCTAAAAAAGGTAAAGTCAGGTTTGCAAAACATGGAATTCCAATTGCATTTCACCTGAGTGAAGCCCCCTCTGTGTGGAATACTGGGATCGGTGAGGTCAGTGCAAACTCAATTGCAGAAGCCTTAGGCTGACTCTCAATATCTGGCATTCTCCTTTCCAGACATTGCAAATTCAGAATCCACATATATATGAATACATTTGACAGGGACTGAAATGAATTAGGTGATTATATAATGCCTGGTACAATGGGACCACAGTCTGATTGAGGCCCTTAGTTGCAACTGTGGTGTAGATGGTTTATAATAAAGCATTCCCTTTTAACCCTTTTCTTGCCTTTTTTATAAGCCTCCAGAGGCTTGGTTTCTGCATGCTTTCTCATAGGTGAGGTATACTAGCCACAGGTAGCATTCCCTCAAGAAATTGTAGTTTAACATAGCTTGCAGTCAGCTGTAACAAGGTTACTTGGATTTACTCTAATTGGAAATTGTGTGTAGTGCTTCTTTCCCTGGCTCATTTTGACCCCAAAAAGTCCAAATGGGGCCATACACAAAACGAGTAGAGTTTGGACAATCTGTGTTTAAAATCAGCCAATAAGTGCTTACAGAGAGTCAGGCAACTTTTCAGGATTGGTACTGTTTAAGGGCTCAGTATTCAAACTGTACCAGAGAGACAGGAACAGGTTAGTCTACAGATTCTTCTTCAGAACTTCTGCAAAAGTGCCTTTTCCAGAAAGACATGTATTGTTGGCTTTTTAAGCTAGCAAGTGTAAGAATATGCAGGAGCTAGGCTAATGGGTGTCAGAGACTGTCTTATGAAAGGTTTCAGAGTAGCAGAAAGTCTTTGTATGTTGTTTCAGGCCAAGAGGAAACAATAAATCCTAGACACCCTTCAGCAAGGTCATGGGAATTCACAGGAAATAAGATAGGAAAAAACTAAAACCATGGCTATTATGTTTAGGAGGACACTATTTGTCACTCTTTATTCTACTAATCATGGGTTTACAAATGCAGCGATCCTAATTTGCTTGTAGCCCTGCAATGGTTTAAGTGTCTCCAAACATGAGACTTCACTAACCTTTCAACAGAGCTGTTGGTATTTTGTTTTCTGCCCCATTGGTTACACATAGGTGCAAAATAAGAATAGGTTCTGTAAGAAGCATTTTGGACTTCTGGAAATGGGTGTGTTGGGTGTGTGCCTAAGGAGAAAGAATGCATGTGAAAAAGTAGAAATTACTATTATGTGAAACAAGGAATTTTGGCTTAATCTTGGTCAGGAATATAATGAAATGTGGTAGGAAGCCTAAGGGAGAAGAAGTTATATTGGAAGAAAATTCTGACTTCCACTTTTAGATCCAGCAGGTTGGGATTTCCCCAAATAGTTTGAGTTTTGGCCAAAAAACTCTTAGCTTAATTATAAAGAAAGCTGATATTTTATTTTTAGAACATAAAAGCAATGAAATTCAAAGTTACTTTATATTCTTCACATAGTTTTCATGGAATTTTTGTTGTTTGCTATTATCAAAGTAGAACGGAATCTTACATGAAATCATCAAAAAGAACAGGAGTACTTGTGGCACCTTAGAGACTAACAAATTTATTAGAGCATAAGCTTTCGTGGGCTACAGCCCACTTCTTATATATATATGCATCCGAAGAAGTGGGTTGTAGCCCACGAAAGCTTATGCTCTAATACATTTGTTAGTCTCTAAGGTGCCACAAGTACTCCTGTTCTTTTTGCGGATACAGACTAACACGGCTGCTACTCTGAAACATGAAATCATGTTTGTTTTCTTCTACTTAACAAACGTCAAAGACTCTGTGTAGCAGAATTTCAGCGTTTTAGCTACAACTCCCATCTTGTGTTTAATCTTCTTTCAGTTTCTCCAATTCCTCCTCCTCCTTTTCTTCAGTTCTCCTACCTTTCTTGCATTTCTCTTTCCCTCCTTTGATATTATTGATATAGCTCTCCTGGATTTTTTTTCCTAGCTGGTGGACCACAATACAAGTATCATTGCTGGTGGATGGATCAAAGATTTTAAACTGAAATACTTACATTTATCTTAAAGTGGAGGGAAGGAGTAAAAGAACTTTAAAAGAGCTTTGTTGGAAGTGTCCTAGTGCATTCCCTACCTAGCCTCCCCTGTTAATATCAAGGGAATAAACCAGTAGTTGCAAGCTGCTACTCCTTAGTTATTTTTCCTCAATATTCATGCTTTACTTATGTTCTTACTCCTATGGTCAACTAATCAATAAGCTTTAAAAACTTTGTCTTGGCTTCTTCATGACGGCACAGGGTAGAAAATAAAACCTTGATTTGCTGTGGTTCCAGTTAGTGATTTGTTTGTGTTTAGATTTAATCATGCTCATTATAAACTAACTAAAGTTACATTGTTCAGCATTTTAAATAACTTTCACGTCATTTGCAATCATAGCCGTGTGCAGGGTGGGAGTGTCTTCATCCTTTGTACAGACTGAAATAGACTATTACCATTATGACATTTTCTGTAGTGTACCATTCTACAGTTTCACAAAGAAACAAATTCTTAAAATTACAGCTAGTCGGTTTTGAATGTTATCTACTTACTATTCATCCTTTTCAGCAGTTATATAATGGTTCTTCTCTCATAACAAAAGCTTATATTCCCTCTCCAATAACATGGCAGGGTACATCAAGATTACTGCTAGCATTATCAGTTTGTTTTGAGAAAATAATTTAGTGTAAATTAAAAAAAAAAAAAAAAACCCTACCTCAAATTTTTTATTATTTATTGTGGAACATAAATTTAGCACGAAATATTTTATGCTAGCTGTCCAAGCTCTGGCTATGTAAGGCTTACAGAACATTTACTTTTACCACCTATGCCATAAAAGTTGTTTTCCGTATCTTCAGTCAAACTTAAGTACAGGCAAAAAGAAGTGTACAAATTATCTGTCACGTTATTCACAGGCTGGACCAAAAGACTGCAATACCATGGCCCACTAAGCTAATTTAGAAGAAAAATGAAAAAAAGGTTTATTTAAAAGGGCCATTGATATGTAATATATGTAGAAGAGTTTAGAATTTTGACAGCTGGAGATTGTATCCTCTTTAGAGAGAATGCATAATGATTTTTATTTCTGTTGAAATATGCATAACTTTTTGAAGGTAACTTTCAGCTTTCATTAGAACCCTCAAGAGTGAGTATTCCACCATCAGTGTAAAAACAAAGGCTACCAAATCTTAACTCTTAAGAGAGTGAATGTAAGTCTACGCCTCTCCCCCCGTTACTCTTTTTCTTTCTTTTCACAATTTTTTAGAGAAATTTACTGCTGCTTCTTGATTTGATTATTTAGATGCTTAGGCTTCCACACCATATGCTGTTTCGGAGAAAATAAAAAACAAAATTCCATTGTTAACATGAAAGAAAAACAGAAGCTGTCCTTGACAGGGAGAATTTAGGGTCTAGTGTATGGGAAATAACTTTCATGTTATGTTTCTATTTTTTTTCTATCTTTGCTTTTTTATTTGTGTGTATTAAGGTGTGTATTAAGCTCCAATATATATTGTCCTCGTGTGTTTCAAAGTAGTGAATGGGATTCTGCAGCATGAACCCATTTAGGTCAATGAGAAATATGCAGTTGAATCTCTCTGAGACATTTTGTATGACTTGTTTTGTTTTTGTGATCTGCCTGTGAACTCTAGTGACTTGCACAGTTTTAAACTGAGCATACAAACTTATGCCACCTCCATTTCTCTAATATCTGAGGAGCTCCAGGCTCTAACGTCTATTCACTGTGGGCCAGATTGTGGCCTGTCTCACGTGGAAGCACAAGCATATTCCTTTGTGCTGGCTACTCGTACCACTGGTAGCAGTGTTGGGGTGGGGGTGGGGGGCTGAGAGCAGCGTCCATGGGGCTTCTATATATCCCCAAAGAGTAACAAAGAATATATGTCCTAGGCCAGCTAAATGCCTAGTGTATGATACTTCCCCTGCAGAGCAAGTGGAAACTGAGTCACAATCTGCCTTCCTTTTTCCTTCAGGGGAGCACAGTAACGTTTTGCTTGTGGCAAAGCCATGATTGAAGCCTGTGTGACCTCGGACAAGTTACTGAAATTCAGTTTATTAAAATGGGTGTAATAAGTACCTCATAGGAGTTCTGTGTTTTTAATTGTCTGTAAAGTGTTGCTTTGAGATCCTTTGCTGAGTATTATTTTTAGCTGAGGGCTTATTATGAGCCTCAGTATAATCAACAAATCATGTGCCAGTTTTGGTTATTCTGCATGTCCTTCCTTTGCCCCAACTGCTATAGACTGTTTATGGGATGGTTTGTTGTTGTTTGTTTGGGTTTTTGTGAACCTTTCTGCCTCCTTCATGCAGAGCTGAGTTTTTATTCTTGGCTCACAGTAACTGTAAGAAAATCACGTTCCACTGGTTTCAGCCAAGTTGAAGAAGGTGAAATGAGGGAATCAACAGAAAACTCCACTTGCACTCCCCATCTATGGCTTGGCTAAAGACTCACATATGCTGGAAAGTAGCATGAGGTAAATAACTACCTTCCTTGTGTTGCTGGCACAGAGGTGCCCGAGGCAAAGCAACAGGGGTTCGTGGCCCGGCGTGCTTCGCGCCAATAAACACACCAGGTGGAGAAGCAAACAAAGTTTATTTGAGATCTCAAAGCGGTGCTAGGAGACAGGCACGTCTCAAATCGAGCACACTAACAGAAACAGTTTTTCTCCTTTATACCTTTTGCAGTCAAGCCTCATCCCCCCCCCCCTTCCCCCGCTACCCCTCCCTTCCTCCCCCCATTCCTCTCTTTACCCCTCCCATTCCTGGTAACAGTTACTAAGCAAATAGCAATTATATTTAAGCAGTTAGTTTATGTTGGCAGCTATAAGTTCAGCTTGTTAGTAACACTTCTTGAACTACTATCTTGTCCCGTTCCTTTGATTTACTATCTTTCCTTCGGCCAGAGGTATGCAGGCCTCATTATTACTACTGATATCAAGTTGCTTACACATTTCACTTGCACCTGGCTTTTGAGGTCTATTAGAGTTTAAACATGGAAGGAGTTTGGTTCAGGCCTAGTGCAAGAAGGCTTCATTGACACTTGTGCTTTTTCCACCCTCCTGAGTTACCTGGGGTGATGGTGATGTCTGGTGACGTCAACACTTGTAATCAGTCCAAATAACCTATTGGTCATCCGTGCACCAGTTAAACCAAGAAGCTCAGTTTTGACCTCTCTTGTTCATGGACTTTTGATTGAAGGATAGACTGTATCAGCAAGAAGAGAGAAGTTTAGGTAAGGGGAAATATCTATCTCGGCCTTTATTGTTTTAGCCTTTGTCTCTGATTTTCACTTATCTTTGGGCAAACAAATAATCTTTGTTTTGAAGAAGTTGTCTTTGAGTCTCTTTAATCAGGTGCTGTCACAGGCACAAACATAGCTGGGCCTGTCGGGTTAATGCTATTGATGAACAGGGGATCTGCAGCCCAGAGATCCAGTCTTGAAGGTATGTCTATATTGCAGCTGGGAGTGTGAGTGGCAGCTCCTGTAGGAAAACCCATGCTAGTTGTACACTAGCGATCTCACTAAATACAGCGGTGAGGACACTACAATGTGGGCTTCAGCTATACAAGCCTGCCTGACCCTCCCTCGTATGTACTTGCGCTGTGGCATCCTTGCTGCTGTTTTTAGGGCACAGTTAGCACATGTATATCTACACAAGCTGCCATTCACACCCCAGTTGCAAAGTACACATCCCCCTACTGGGGTTGGACTGTGTGATTACACCCAGAGAGGGTGGTAGCAAAATCTGTCCCCCAAGGGGCGCACTCGAGAGACTAAAAGGTGTCTAAAGAGCAGCTTGCCTGTAACATAAACATTTTATTATAAGGATAGTGGCTGTTCATTATTCACTATATATAGGCTGTTTAAATTTACACTCTCTAGCAGATATTTGTTCAGGATTTTATTCAAAAGGGCAGTAAAAAAGAAAACCCACCATTTCCCAGATTTCACAGTACAAGTACAAAATGGAAATAAAGAAAAGTGCTACCTACCACCCAGCTGTCACCATCCTTTGGGCTGACTGTGCTGCCCCACTGCTATTGCCTTGTTTAAAAAAACAACAACGTTTTCCTCCATTGATTCAAGGTGGACTGAATATGCCCACAGAACTTAAAACAGCCAGTAAACAATGTGCAGCCTTACAAGAGAGACAGATATTCCCCAGGGGCAGTCACAAAGTCTGTCTTCACTGCTGCAACATCTGAGCTGCAATTTACCTGAGAATGTAACATGTATTTTAATGGGAAGCAGCTGGAGGTATTGCAAACAAACACTGATTCTGCCACTGTAAATTCCTGACCGGAGTTTTCTTCCCTCCCCTCCAGCAGCGCTCTTGTGAAGCATTCTTGTATATACGGTATATCAAGATGACACTATGGAAGACAACACAGCCAGTGGTCTAGCTATCTTGGCAAACCATCTGATGTGTAAGGCAAAGAACTCTATCTCACAGTGTAAATATTTCAACCCGGGTTTGTCCCATGACCTATAATCTGATCTATTGACAAATCACACAGTAGCATCAATGGGATTTTGCAGTTCAAATTACAGTATTTAAAAACAAATTAAAAGTCTGTGGAGTCTGCCTAAAAAGATTCAATATTATAATAATCTGTATTATCGCAGTGCCTAGCAGCCATGGTTATGGATCAGGACTCCATTGTGTTAGGCACTGTACATCCTTGTCCCAACTACAATACTTACTGCACTAAAAGCTTTGCACCACATGCCTTAGCAAACAAAGAATTGGTATCGCAGTAAATGAAGTCGACACAGTCACAGCTGTTGTGCTACTAACCCAAAATGCTGGTAGTTCACTCCTGCCTGTGATACCATGTCTGTTTGTCTATAGTATCACAATTACTCTTACTGCTCCTGTCTGTTAGGTCTATGATGAAGGACAAAACATAGGGGCCCCTAAGACTTACTAAACCCCTACCACAATGGACCTTTGCCTTCTTTTACTTCTAACTACTTGATCTGTCTCCATTGTAAGTATTTCTGAGGTGTCTGTCACCTTTGTATCATGCACCATAGGTATTTATTAAGCATTTCAGCACTTTGCCACTTGATCTTATCTTTACCCCAATTCTAGATTACCCCCTCTCTCCATTCTCGCCTCTATTTGCACAGTTCTCTTCCTATCTCTCAGCACTATGACCAACATTGTATAATCTTTAGTGAAAGGCAACAGAGGGTCCTATGGCACCTTTAAGACTAACAGGTGCCACAGGACCCTCTGTTGCTTTTTACAGATTCAGACTAACACGGCTACCCCTCTGATACTTTAGTGAAAGGTAGATCTAGCATATTGTTCTGAATGTCTGGCGTAGGGCTTAGTTAAATACCCTCCGGCAAGGCATTCCCCAGGGTCCCAAATTTGAGATCATTCTCTATATCTAACACTTGAGAGTCTGAACCTAGCTTCTCCCATGGCATCAGTCCTGCAGAGTGCAGCTGTTTTGAAAGATCATATAAAGGGAAACAGCCTCTGAGAGAGACCAGTCCAAAAATATTCAGGGTCTGATAGAAGAGTCACTAGGACTTTGAATTCAGTCTGGAAGTGAACAGGGAGTGTGTGGACAAAGAAGTGATTTGCTCTCTTCAGCCTCAGTTGCTTAAGAAGGTGAGCTACTTTTTGTCACTTGGCTTCTGCCTTCATTGTCTCAAGAAAGAATGAGCTCCAGTAGTTTGACTATCAAGTCTTGGAGACCTGGCCCACAGTGGCAGGTCCTTGTCTGAATGGATGTGTCAGAAGATAGTCTTTCCCACTGTGCTGCTCTCTGTCCAGAGTAATGAAGAGTTCAGCAGGACTCAAAGGAGTGTGCTACCCTGAGGAACTGCAGCTACGTAACCGTCAGTGGTGGGGATGTCACTGCTTTGACAAACATTTCCAAGTAGTTTCCTCTTCCCTTTTATCATTTCTCTTCTCCCAGGATTTTTGGACCAGCAGCCAGGGCCGGCTCTAGGATTTTTGCCGCCCCAAGCAAAATCAATTTTGGCCGCCTTCCCCACCCCCTGACCCTGCCTCAACTCAGCCCCTTCCCCAAACCCCCAGCCCTGCCTCCTCCCCCCAGGCTCTCAAACCTGGAAGGGAGGGGGAGCAGCGGCGCGCAAATCAGCTGTTTCGCGCGCTGTGGCCGCTCGGGATCTCCCCCTCCCTCCCAGGCTTGAGAGCCTGGGAGGGAGCGGGAGCAGCGGTGCGCGAGCGGCGGCAGCAGCGGAGGTGAGCTAGGGCAGCTGGGGCACATTTTTAGGGGCGGCATGGCTGGCGCCAGAATGCCGCCCCTAAAAATGTGCCGCCCCAAGCACCAGCTTGTTTTGCTGGTGCCTAGAGCCGGCCCTGCCAGCAGCTTTTCTTCCATTGGTTTATTTCTTCCAGGCTTTGGGAGACCTTGGAAACAATGGAGGCTGTGTTGTTTGAGGAGAAGTATAGCTGAGTGTCCTCTGTACAAAGGTGATGTGTGAGTCGTGGGAGCTATCTCATGCATATGTTGAAGGGGATGATTGAAAGTGCTGGTGCTTGTTGGACTCCACAAATTGAGGGTTCGTTGTGAGGAGGAGCAGATGCTCAGAATGACTTCCTGGGTTCTCTCAGAAGTGATGGAGTTGGTTGATGTTTAGTGTTGCTCAGTTTCTCTTCTAGGTCTCATACACATGGCATCCGCACTCAGTGGTTAATGAGATGAAAGAACGCTGAGAGATCTAGCAGCGTGTGCATATAGGTTTGATTTCCCACCCCCCAAGACAAGGAGGCCAGACTCCAAAATGAGCTGGCCCAAATACACCCCTGCAAGTAGTCAGCCACTTGACTGCTTCCTGCTTTTCTAACTCACTGCCACTAGAGCTACCTTTAACCTATGAGCCTGAATCACAGATATCTATGCATCCTGCCTTACTCCCTCCTTGACTACAGTGCCCCTCTAACTGGCATGCATTCATTTTGTGCACTCCATTTTTCTTTGCCTGTCCAAAGGGGCTGCCGTTTTTGACTGTCTTTACCATACTTTAGTGCTTTCTAAACCCTTTGCAGTGCATTCAAGAGATGCTCAGTTAAATAGAAGTCATTAATGCATTAATACATTGCTCTATGTGAAGTGGGCTCTTAAATATTCCCCTAGACATTTTAGTTGATTTTGCTAGTAAGAACACACTGCCATTGTTAAGGTTAATGACTCAATGTTTTATAAGACAACACACTGATTGTATGAATTGTCTTATTGGACAATGTGAATAACTTTGAATATAGTGTTGCTTAATATCATGAAAGAACAATTTAGTAGAATAACAAATGTTGTTGCAGTGTTCTGTTAACATCTTCTTTGTACTTGGTACCAATCAACTAATTATAGATTCAGCCCTTTCCAAATGGCCTTGTCTCAAAATTTACATAATCCTGAAGGTTTTTCTCTATGAACACCCCAACATATAAACTACCATGCAAGAACAGACCAAGGGTCATCTAGTCTGGTATTATGTCTAAGTCTAGATGGCTAGACTAGATGTTTCAGAAAAAGCTAGGGGTGGAGGAAAACAAATGTACTTGACCACCTGCACAATATTATTCTGGAGGTATGGAGGATGTTTTTCTTCATGCCACCTGTGGATTATATCATGCCCTGAAGCATGAAGTTTGATATCCCTTGTGATTGTTATCAGAGCTAGTATGACTGAAGGTGATCTTCATCTATGTGCCTAATCCTCTAATTGTGTGGAGGAAAGAGTTCAATGCGATACAAGGGTGAAGTGATGGAGACATAGTTTTACAGATAACTTAATCACTGAGCAGGTGAAGGTGCAGGGTTGCAGCCTAAGGAATAAATGTTACAATTAGTGAAACAGATATTAATAAATAGCTACGAGGATGATAGAGCTTGTATCTGTATACTTCAGATGTATGGGCAGTGCATAGAAATTTATTTATTTATTTTCATTCCTTAAACCACTATTATGACCTGAAGTGTGTTTGTTCTGAGAATAGGGACTATTTATGGTCAGTGCAAACTTCTACAATTCATTCTGCAGTGAATTAGCATTTAGCAATCCATTTGCAACTTCATGCACAAAAATGCAGGTGGAGCCTGGCTAAATATGGTAAGACAATTACTAAAAGCCAAATTCTGCCACTGTTATGTTGAGTAGTCCCCTACTCTACAAGTAGCTCTATAGATGTAACATGGGAGTGCTCATGGAGTAAGGTACTATTCATCACGAATAAGTCAGAGAGACTGGTCCTAATCTTTCATAAAATATGAACCTATAGAATTTTCGGTATAAAGAGTGGAAGTTGCTTTGCTTTTCCTCATTATTTAAAAACATAGGAAATTAGGGACAATGGATTTATATTGTTCCAATACTGGTTAAACAGAACAGACTAAATATAAGGAAGATACCGAGATTCAAACTATTTCCCATTGAAAAATGCCAGTTAATCAAAACTGAAATGTTTTGTGGAAACATATCTGTTTAGATAAAAACTTAATCAGGGAGGTGGCTCAGGTCTAGGATGTAAGTGAGTGAGAATGAGAGACTCCAGAATAGCCCAGAGATTAGGGCTTTCACTTGGGATGTGGGAAACACAGGGACTTGAACATCCCGGGAAGTGCGCTAACCACCAGGCTATTGGTTATTCTGAGATTTTGTTCCCTCTCTATCACCCCCCCCCCCCCCAAAAATCATTTTTCATTGTGTATCAGAACAAAAACAAATTTCAAAACCACATTTTTTTGTTTTTATTTTTTTGCAAAATGGAATTGTTTTCTGGCTAGTCCTGCTACTTAACTCGAGAAAATGTAGAAGATTTTTCAATTATGCAGTGAACAAAGGGTACTTCTGAGATCCAAATTTTATCCCATTGTTTTTGGGCTGTGTGACCGGGTGACTCACCTCACATGAGCGCCACTGCCGGCCGGGTGTGCCCGCACCTGCGCGCTCTCGGTCTTGCGCTGCTTGCAGCGAACTTCTCAGATGGATTTTCAGTGATTCGGCCTTTCGTCCATATGTGAACACACACAAAACAGACCCCTTCCGGGGTACACGGTCCAACAGGATCTATCTCAGTGCCCTCAGTACAGTCTTTGTTTGCAGCCCTATCTCTAGGCTCAGTCCTAGTCCAACAGGGCCTATCACAGTACCCTCGTTGGCAGTGTTTTCATCTGCAGTCCTATTCCCTGGGCCTGTTTAAGCTTCCCTTCTCAGGGCTTAAGCCACTTCCCCTGTGGCTGGTGGGGGGACCAACTATTACGGGTCCCAAGCCAGGGACCCTACAAACAGCAACAACCTGCTGCATCCCTTTGCTAATTGCTGCTGCATTTCCATGGGACACTTCCCTTCTCAGCCCCGGTACCTTTGTCGCCCACCTGGCTCCGGCCAGCAGCTAATCTGTCCAGCCCTGCAGCTCCTGCTGGCTCCAGCCAGCAAACTGAATCTGCTCAGGCCCTGCAGCTCCTTTTAAGGAGCCTGCTGGGCTCTGATTGACTGCTCCCTGCAGCCTCTGTGGCAGCCAGGAAGATTCACCTGTGGTAGGGCTGCAAGGCCTCCAGCAAGGGGCTTCGGGGCCTAGTACACCCTGTCACAGGCCGCCTATGACCTCTTTTTGTGGTCTGATCCAAAATTCACTCAAGTCAGTGGAAAGACTCTGATTGGCTTGTGGATCAAGCCATTTTACAGCAGATATATGGTGCAAATATATATATTTTAAAAGTTCTTTCCACCTAAAAAAGCTCAGATTCTTCTAATCACTATATGAAAACTTCTCAATTCCACCGATGGAACAAGAGCAGAATATCATTTACCATGTGAATCCAGAGAATACCATTCATGGAGAGAGTAGTATATCATACAAGATTGGAGATGAGAATTTTTCCCGAAATCTGATTATCTTAATTATTCCTTGTAATATTCTTTGTCTATCTTCAAGCATATTACATGGTTTGTAGACCTTTCCGATACATCATACTAAATACAACACTACAAGAAATGCTGAAAAAACTGACCTTTCCATTCTGTGCAGTGTAGTTTTGAGTTTCTTTGCTCATGTGCTAGCGTACTTTATGATATTAAGCCAAATCTATTAGGATGAAAACTTGATGTTCAGTACAAGATTGATTAAAGCCACAAGAGTCTCTCTATCATGGAAATATAAGACATTTAGCGAAAGCTAATGAGGGTGAGATTTCTCTTCCTGACACTAAAAGGATTCCATAGAAGATGACATGCAAGATCTATCGGAATTTCATTTCCCAAATGCTTGCTTTGAAATTTGATTTCTCCCTGAGCAATTTGTTTTGGTGCATTGGTAATATGAGATGGTGCTATTTTATTGTAAAATATAGTGATGAGGTTCCTTGATTCTGTAATGCACTGAAAATTCATATCAATTTCATTATGTTTGCAATTGATAAAATTATACATTTTAGAAAGTAATCATTGAATAAACTGCTAATACTGTAGCCTAGGTTGGAGCAGAAAGTTGACAGCATAACATCAAATAATGGTTCCCCCATCATAGAGACACTGAAAGTGGAAGTTGAAAGAGATGGTTGTACACACCGCCCATTCATGCAATAGCAGAGTCCAAGGCAAGTGGTTGGAGCATCTAGTACATCCAGAACTGATGACCTATCAAAGGTGAATATTTGGGAGGGATGAAACGGTGACATGTCCCTACTGCATACCCAGAAATCTGTGCTGTTGAAAGAGAGAATGCTGGAAAGGAGCACATCTCCCCTACTGCCTCCTGGATTCAGTTTTCCAATTGGATTGTACACTTTCTTCCCTTTCCTAGCGTTAGTCATTTTCCTAAGTAGCACGATTCGGACCAGCTGTAGGTATTTATTTTCTCCCTTTAAATTATATGGCGAGTTTGCAATTGTCTTCACTTTTCCTTCAGTTTTTATTAAACTTCCTCATATTTACTCATTATCAAGTATACAACCATTCAGAGTGTAGTTGATTGGTTTTTGTTGTTGTCGTTTTTTAAAGATGTGGATTGAGCATCAGCACTTCTTTGTCTATTTGACATTTAAAATGTGAGGATGCTCACTAGTTGTGCTTTGTCATATTATTCTGATGGTATTGTTCCTGCTCCCTGACTAGAGGAGTTTGAATGCACTTCTGATGTGAATATTGTTCGAAGCAAATTTAACATTCACTTTCCACTTGCGTGTGATTTTGAAATTTGCTTCTTATGCCAGTAAAACCACTGCAAAAATGTTTGTGAGAGCAAACACAATGAGAGCTAGTGTGAAATGGATGTAACTAAAATTCAGTAAACTCTGCACAGAAAATGGTATGGCATTTTCTCAGCTCTGCAGTTGACCAGTGTTGTGGGGGGGAAAAAACAGCAAGTTACACTCATGGTAAAGGCAAAGATCTTTTTGTTGTATCATCTGTGCTAGAATGCTGACTTCCTGATGTGAGTTAAAGAAATTTCTTTTGCAATTCATTTGTCACTCATTTGATACTTACTTTTTGGTTTAAAAAAAATGGGGGGGAGGAAATGAATTGTTCTAATTAATGGAGCAGTGATGGCGGTTATTGGACACAATGTGTATATGTATAAGACAGAGATATGGCAATGATCATCTGTGCTGCAACTTTTGTGGCTGCTTTGGGAAAATGCAAAATCTAAACTGTCTAACTGGGCTCATTTCAGTCAGTATTTTATAGCTATTAATCATAAGACCACTCAATTTGCAACATTAAAAAGTCCTTAAAGTTCCTGTATGAGATCTTAAAAAAAATCTGCACTTGCCTCAGTGGGTACCTGGCTGTAAAATGGCAGTGATTTTATGCTTAATGAAACTTCAGTTAGAATTGAGGCCAAGTTTCAGAAGGAATCCCTGGCTTATATAAACAGAGATCTTTGAGTCCTCTGACTCCACTTTTACAAAGAATGTACAGTGTATTTTTGCTCATTTATAATCCCACAAATAGCCCAAAAAAACCCTACCCAATGCTTTGAGTCTTATTTCTTGGAAATCTTTTTGCAGAGTAAGGCTCTGATCCAGCAAAGCATCTAGGCTAGTACCTCACTCCCAACTCCCACTGGATTTCAGTGGGACTTTGGCACCTAACTCTTATGGTCTTTTGAAAAATCCCAACCTTACTTACTGCACCTGCATAAATTTAATTCTTATCATGCTTGGTGGGCTTATTTTTAAAGAGCTCTTTTTCAGAATCTCTCTTTAAACCCATTTATTTTGCTTTAATCTCTGGAAATGTGCATCTTGTGTCTTCCTTCTGTTTGGCCCAGTGTAAATTCTGGAGTTTTCCTAAACAGAGATGACCTGCGATGACATCCCAAACTGTTTCTTTTTATGCAGTTTGTGCTTGAAATTGAGTCCGTAATTTAGGGCCTGATCACCAATCCAATGAAGTTGATAAGAGCCTTCCCATTAACTTTAATGGATGATTGATTGGACCCTTAGAGAGCTGAATGCCTTTCCTCCTCTCATCTCTTGGCTTTGTTTTTCCAGCAAGAATTCTGGTGCTGAAGCAAAAATGCTTCTGAAGAAGAATGGATACATTGGACTTAATTGCAGTTTAGACTGCATAGGTGCAAATCCCACTGCATTTAGCATAACCATGAAACAAATAGAAAACACAAATCAGAAATGTAGGTGTAGAACTAAATATTAGCAAACATACATGAATTAAACAATGTAGGAGCTGGAAGTATATTTGGGGATGTGCAGAAAATTGTTCCTTTTTGGCTTCCCAGTTCCAGCTCAAAACTCCCTCCTTCTCTGTGACCTATTGTAAATTGCCAGTTACCTCCCCTCTTATTCTGATGATTCCAAGGGGCATCCCTTCTCTGTCAGAGTTTATGCAGCTGTGAGCCAATTCCTGACACTTCTCAATTCAGACTCTGGCTCTCAATGGTTGTCTTTTTGGGGATTACTCCAGAATGTACCATACTATTGTTTTACAAGTTCCTACCAACACTGCATTGGATCTCATCTCCGGGTCACAGATAGGAGCCTTCTCTATTCCTTATCTTCCTGTTGTATGAATATTATTAGCAAGGAGTCAGTGAGATCATTAAGCAGGTAGCATGTAAAGAGAGAGAGAGTGAGATAGTAGATCGAAAGGTAAGATGTTAGTGAAGAGGCCCAAAGAACCCAAGATCATCCTTGAAACCCAACTCAGTAGCATCCCTAAAATTCAGTCCTGCTAATCTGAGTAGAAACCTCAGTCTCAGAGATGAGGATTCTTTCATAGCCCTCACTGTAATGCAGTGGTCCCCAACCTTTTTCATCTGGCGGGCGCCAGACAACGAGCCACGGAGAACCGTGGCGGCGGACAAAAATCGGCGGCATTTCGGCGGATGCTCATCCGCCAGCCAGTTCGCGGGCACACTTAGACGCCCCGGCGGGCGCCATGGTGCCCACGGACACCGGGTTGGGGACCCCTGCTGTAATGGAAGAAGGATCATGATACTCACTTTCCAGGCAAAAGGACAAATGGATCCCTCCAATAAAATTAGACCAGAGGTGAATTTGAACCAACGTATTTTGCAAAATTGACAGATGCCAGTGGGTCTGGGTATATTCCATGTTAAACGCCATCAGATCATTGTATGCAACCATAGGCTTTGTATTAAGATGTTTCCTTTTCCAGCATGTTCTGTATGTTAAAAACATCCCCAGCAACAGCCAGGAATGGTAATATTAGAAGAACGATGAAAGATTGTTTATTCGCAGCTTTACCTCATCAGCATACCCATCATCTTCCAAATATTTGTACAGAGCATTTTGTTCTCTACTTAGGTTATTAAAGGCTAATCTAAATATCACAGGAATACGTAAACTTCCATATGCCAGTCAAATTTATTTAGATTCATTGGAACTAAATGCAGAACTCGCTAACATTTGTGCAGATCTGAAAAGATTTTTGTATGGAACTATGCGTTTAAATGCCAAAATCTATTAAACACATTGCTTGTTAGAAGTAAACTATAAAGAGAGGTTTTATTTTCAACTACAAAATTTGGCTTAAAACATTTTTTTTTTTAAAACTTTTGTTTTGATAAGTTGATTAAATCTGTAGCTTCATGTGTATAAGACCTCTAGTGAATTTTGGGCAAGTTAAAAGTTCATAATATACTTACAAGAGAAGAACTGGAATTTCACATATTTAACATTTCCCTCCTGCCTCCCCACTTTAAAAAGCCAAGAAATGGTTGACACAAGGAATAAATCATCCTCTCACCCACACAGATATTTATTGTTCTTAGCAAAAAACTAAAGCCAGTTGGTATTGCAGCATGGTGACAGTCCCACCCACACACTATCTGGCTTATGGATAAAAGGAGGATCTCATTCTGCAGTGCAGTGAATTCAGTACCTTACGCTAAGTGCTAAAGATAAAAACTGGAAGTCTTATACATCAACTCATGAAATAAAAGCATTCTGCTTCCTAACATATGTATCTGTCAACTGCATTGCTGCCAGGATTCAGTACATATAGCCACAAGCGCTAACTTTTGTTTTTGCCAGTGGGTGCTTTCTACCTTCCGGTTTCACTGTGCACCATGTGCATGCTCCTACCACCTACTGGCGGCTTGTGGGTGCTTGAGTCCCAGAGAACCCACACAGTTGGTGCCTATTGTGACAAAGTTCTGTCCTTGACTCTGTGGGTCCTGCGTTTCCTGATGGATTTTGCTAGCCTCAGAGGCTCACTGTGACCCTCCACATAGCCCTTCTCTCTCTAGAGGCAAGGGTCACAGTCTACTGAGCCATTTTCATCATAAGCCAGCAAGAGAGGTGAGGAGAAGCCACTCTCCCTTGCACAGTCTCTGTTGTCTCCCAGTATCAGTGATTAATCAGGGGGGGGGAGCCCGGGCCCACCCTCTACTCCAGGCTCCAGCCCAGGGACCCTAAAATTAGCAGCTATGGAAGCTGACTTTTTGGAAATAGGACATGTACAATTCCCTGGGCCACTTCCCCACAGCAGCCCTCACTCAATATCTATCTTCTTCACAATTACCTCAGGGCCTCCTTCCTTGCACCTAGGGTGACCAGATGACAGGAAGAAAATATCGGGACACAAGGGGGGGGGGTCACCGGCGGAGCAAAAAACCCCAAAAAACCGAGTGCTGCCGGTGTAACGACACAAACAGCTCCCTCTCCCAATTCCCTACTGTGGCCTAGTGCTGCCGGCAGTCGGGGGTTGGGGGGGAGCCAAGAACAGCCAAGTGCTGCGGGCAGTCAAAGGAGATTATGCACCCTCCCTTAGCTATGCATACCTTCAGCCTCTGGTTTTC
>NW_020664439.1:38735312-38743926 GCF_002925995.2 Terrapene triunguis
AAAAAAAAAAAAAGCCGAGAACAGCCGAGTGCTGCCGGCAGAGGAAAAAAAAACAACAGCAAACACCTAAATATTGGGACGTCTGGTCACCCTAATTGCACCTGATATAGATTTGTACTGCTTCATTCCTCCAACAGCACAGCTCCCTCCTATAGCTCCTGACACCTGCCCCTCACTGACTAACTGGGAGGCTTTTAACTAGTTCCAGACAGTCCTTGATTGGCTTCAGGTGTCCCAATCAATCTAGCTATCTCCACTGCCTTCTAGAAGGATCTTAATTGGCCCCAGGTGTCTTGATTAACCTGGATCAACTGCCATTTGGTTACCATGGTACCAAGGATTTGTTTAGCCTGGGGCTAACATACCTGTTCCTCACTACTTTACTGTAGCCATCTGGCCTTGCCCCATCACACTATGGATATAGCAATGGATTCTAAGTATGATCCTGCAGGCACGTCACAATTTCTGCATGAGCATTATTTTAATGTTCACAAATATTTGAGTTCCTTGGGTTTGCTAATAGCAAGTCTGAATAACATATAAATGTATAAAATACCACACAAAGGTACAAATCAGATGGGTAATGAGAGCTATAGATCTGTCATGGGTTTAAATGTACATACAGGATACGTATATAGGATATGTATATGTAAAGTGCTCATGCTTAAAAGCTTGCCAATTGCCTCCGATAACAAAGTATTCCCAATATTATGTATGAGTGCAAATACTGAGGTAACACTATTTATTTATCTAAGACTGACCGTGGTAAATAGCCATTGCCCACAACGTATCAATGCATTTTGGTATGCTTAGATGCCACTGAGCAAGAATATACCCAACTACATTATTAAAAACTGCCATACTGGGTAAGATCAATGGTTCATTTAGCCCAGTATCCTGTCTCTGACAATGGCCAATACCAGTGCTTCAGGGGTGTTTACAAAACAGGGCAAATTTAGAGAGATCCACCCCATCTTCCTCTCTTGGCTGCTGGCAGTCAGAGATTTAGGTTTGCCTCAAGGGATTGCATCCCTGACCATCTTAGTTAATAGCCATTGATGGACCTATCCTCCATGAACTTATCTAGTTCTTGTTTGAATCCAGTTATAATTTTGGCTATCACAACATCCTATGGCAATGAGTTCCACAGGTTAATAGTGCATGGTATGGAAAAGTACTTTTTCTTGTTTGTATTATCCCTGCTGCCTATTAATTTCATTGTGTGACCCCTTGTTTTTGTATTGTGGGAAAGGGTAAATAACACTTTTTTTCTAGACGGTTCCTGATTTTATAGACGTTTATCACATTTTCTTCACCACTATCATGTGATAGCTCTGAGTTGGAACATTGATTCCTAAGCTCCAGGGACTTTGGAGACGTTTCAGTCTGGTTGCAAACTTCAGGCTTGGGGCCATCACTACCACTTATTATACCCACTGTACCCTCGGTGTTGCAGTCAAGTAGCAGGGAGTAAAATAAGGGAGCAAGGTCCTTGACAGGAACAAAGCTAGGCAGGCATCCTACTAGCTCAAAAACCACATTCTGTGTCTGGCAGTCTCTGAATTTATGGTTCTGTCAGCGATCATTTCAGTTTGCGTCTAACTGCGAAGAAGAAAAAATTAAAGAAAACAAATGTAGACTGCTTGCATTCTTCTGTTCTCTGATGATTGTTGGTTTGAGCTTGTCTGGCTACGTTTCAGCTTAACAGTAAACCAAATTGCACAGCAGTGACTTCAGTTCTGTGCCTTGTATTCTCTGTCTATTCTGAGTGGGCAGGCATTATTAGTGTCTTCCATCGTGTGCAGTTGCTTTTGGTGATTTCATGAGGTCAGTGCATATCCTTAACACAAAGTTAAGAAGCAATAATTTGTTTTTGTTGTTTTACTGGAAGTTCTTTAGTGCCTAACAAAATAGGGAAATTATAAAAGAAATGCCTCTTGGCTGAAGTTCCTTCTCTGGCTGTGTTCATTCTCTCACAGAAGGCAAAACTGCTTGCAATGATATTTTTGGCTCCTTTGCACTGTGTTATGTCACAGCCAATGACAAAACTTCGCTTTTTTTGTTGTTAAATAATTTTTGTGCTGGCAACTTCCATATGCTAAGCAACATTTACTTCACTTTACACATTTCCTTTTGAATATGTTCTACGTAAACATACTAGATGTCACAGTCCATTTACTGGATTGGGAGAAATCAGCTGTGGTCTGCTGTCACAAAAACAGGTTCTAACTTTCCCTAAATCCATTGTGTAACTAGAATGTATGTAACTTCAGCTGGTGAGGGTGCCCCAAATCCTTTCCTTAGGAACTTCTGCCCTTGGATACCTGCATGTCATACATTCATTGATATTGAGGGAATTACACTACACGTTAACTTGGCCCAAGCATTTGAGAACAGGATTTGGCCCTTGGTATAATTAGTGTTGCATGCTCCACTTTTTTATAGATGTAGTTGGAAAGCTTCCCAGATCATATACCCTTTCATTTAAAAAAAAAATGGCCAGAAGGTTGATAAATGAACTAAAAGTATTAGCTTATGAGCTGCTTTCTCTGAAGCTTCTCCAAGCGAGTCCTTTCCCTCCTCCCCCCCACCCCCGAAAAAAAAAAAAAAAAAAAAAGACTGAAAAAGCTGGCACTCTTGCTGATAGGAGATGAAACACCTATTTGACTGAAGCATACAATTGTATGTTTGCTGCCAAAGCACCATGTGCCAGTTGCTTGACTTGGGATAAGTGGGAAGAAGGAATTAGTGAGAGAGCCGGCAGTGCAGATTTCAGAAGTACTTTTGTTCTGTTCACTGCTCTCCTTTTATCTTTTCTTCTTATGTGTCTTTCTCCTTCATGCTATGACAGACTTTGGCATTGGTCCTGAATACAGATGAAGCCAATCAGTTGTCAGCATCTGCTATTGGGTAATAAGTTTTGGGCACTGGCACAACTTTGTGCTTCATACTGTACAGGTGGATTCAATTGCCCAATTATAGATTCATAGATTCATAGATTCATAGATTCTAGGACTGGAAGGGACCTCGAGAGGTCATCGAGTCCAGTCCCCTGCCCGCATGGCAGGACCAAATACTGTCTAGACCATCCCTGATAGACATTTATCTAACCTACTCATTACACATTTTCTGTTTTGAGAGATCATGGGAATTTTTGCTTGCTTAATTTTCAATGTCCAGAAATTGTGTGTGTGTATTCCCCCAGCTTGATGCAACTCTAAACTCCTTGCTATCGTATTACAAAAAGGCCAACCGGACAAAACAGACAGATTCTTTGTATGAACAGACAACAGATTAGTTCTTGGTCCCAGCATAGCAACTGCCGCCACAAAGGGTCTGACACCCTTTCTCTGGTTTGTGTTGGTGAAAAGAGCATAGATATGATCCCATCTTTACCTGTCCCTCACTATTTGTTTTGGAGAACTTAGCACTGATGGAAGCACTAGACTAGTGCTTCCATCTGCACCACTCAGTCCAATTGTATCTGGATACGGGTGTGTGTGTCTGAGGGGTGTTCCTCTCTCCAGACTTCCTTGCAGAGCCTGCCAAAATGGGTACATTTGTACTGGAAAGTAAGGCTGGATCTGTGAGACCTGTAGACCCGTTGAGTGTTCATATTGCATTGCTATGTGAGCATCCATGCTGCATTATGCAGTTATGAGTGGCTGGAGGGGGGCGGGGGGCAGGGGCATGCACAAGAGGGGGGCAAGCAGCGTCACGCCCCCCCAGTAATTGACAGGGGCAGAGAACTCCTCTGGCCCTGGGGCCATGGCAGGAGCTGACAGTTCCTCTGGCCACAGGGGGAGAACAAGCTCCTCTGGCCCTGGGGCCACGCTGGGCGGGGAGAGCTTCCCCAGCTGTGGGGTGGGATGAGGCGAGAGCGTGCCTCTCCAAAAGCAGTCAAATTTTATTCCTGGACACACCCCTGGGGAGTGGCATATCCTAGGCTCCTTAGTGCTCTTGCTAGCTGTATTGCTCTAGGGCTTGGTTCAGGGTATATTGTGGGAGAATGTTTCTGTCCATCCCAAAGCACTTGAGCAGAAGTGCTCTTAGCCCACCAAGACATCCAGTGGGTCTGCGCACTCCCTGCATGTTGAGCCTGCAACCTGGATCCAGTGCCGATGGAAGAACAGCTTGCCCTTTTTGCTGCTGTTTTAAGATGCAGGCAGATCATCTCTGAGATATTGGTGGACATTTCGACATCAGTATTTGTCCTACAAAGGCACTTCTCGGGGGGGAGGAGGAGGGTACAGACAAGGCATCTGTGAACAGGCTGATGTTCCTCTGTCCATTGTCATAACTGCAGACACCCCATATGTAGACTGTCCCGTCTGGAGTAGGCCCACAAGCACTGACTGGTGGGATCATATTGTCATGTGGACCTGAAACGACCAGAAGTGGCTCCAGAACCTTCACATGAAGAAGTAGCTGTTCTGTGTGATCAGCTTGCCCCAACCCTACAGCATCAGGACACACACACGAGGGAGTCCAAGCTAGTCCAGAAGTGGGTTGCTATAGCCATCTGGAAGCTGGCTATGCCAGACCGCTATGGGTTCACGGCTAACAAATGTGGTGTTGGCAAGTCAGCTGAGGGGGTTGTGTCGGTGAAGGTTTGTGAGGCAACCAGGACTGTGGTTTATCCAAAGGTAGTAGGCATAAAAAACAACAAATGACTAGCAACCTAGGACTAAATGCATCCCCTGCTACCAGGTGGGCTCATAATATAGGCACCACAGACTGAATACTGCTTGGACTCTCAATACTAAATACATCCTCTATACCATTTGGGCTGACAATACAGATAGCTCAGAAGAGTTCAGCTTTCCAGCATGACTGATTTCTAGGCAGCACAGTACTAGCAGGGAAAGGAATGTAAGGTTCACAAATAGAATACCCACCAACCCATCATTCTAACAACTAGCAAGTATCTAGTAAACATTTCATGCTAACTGCTTGTTTAACTCTCTCTCCCATTCTCAGTATCCATTTTGAACCCCACGTGGTGCTGGGGAAGAGAAAGGGGGGTTTGCTAGAGAAATGGCATGGCTTCTGAGCTCAGCAGAAGCACACTACAGCCCATAGCTTGTAACAATACTTTAATTGGACATAACCTGGAAATCCCTCCCATTTGTACTATTAGTAACTGAAAATATGGCAGACCAAACATACCAGGCTCCAACTCCAAAACGACTACTTCTGCTGGTTCAGCTGTGGGCTGTCCGCTCAGCCCTTCCTGTGATCCTAAGAGTGGTCCAGTGCCAGATGGCAATGGGCTCTTTGGTATGTAACAGTAAAACTCAGCTGGCCTGACCAGCTCAATATACCTCACATAGGGTGACCAGATGTCCCGATTTTATAGGGACAGTCCCGATTTTGGGGTCTTTTTCTTATATAAGCTCCTGTTACCCTCTCACCCCCTATCCCGATTTTTCACACTTGCTGTCTGGTCACCCTAACCACACACTCTGTTGTTAAGATATTTATTTAAAAGGTGTCCTGTAATATATCATTTGAAAAGGAACAACACACTGGTCATTAATGTCACTGTGAAATATACATAACAATGCTTTAGATGAAATGATGGATACTCTCTGATATTATGATTTGAGACTATAAACAGACAAGGGAGGCAAAACAGGTTTTTTTCTAGACGAAGGGGAAAGGCAAACAACTCTTCCAGCTCAATTGCAAACTGAGCCAGCTGTGACCATGGAGTGAGACAATGGGCTACTCATTTGCACTGGAGATTATTGGAAGATCACTGCATTGTAAACCACAGGAGATTGAAAATTAACATATCAGCTCCATGCTGGACACAGAAATGCTGAGCCCCCAGGAGGGCTTCCGGACTTTGAAAACAAAGATGAACTTTGGAGATAAGGAACTGCTGAAAGACTTTAGTGTATCCATCTTCTAAGGGAACAAAAGAACCAGCAATTTGATTCTGTGGGGGTTGGCGAATGCTAACAATTTGGCATGAGTAAGAAATTGATCTTGCTAGAATTTAGTTTTAGACACTAGAAAGCATGTTGTTTTGCTTTTGTGGGTAACGCTTTCATATCTCTTTCATTCTTGCTTGAAATCACTTAAATCTGTGGTTTTTGTTACTAAATTTATTCTTAGTTTTACTACAAACCCTCTCAGTGATGTTATATTGGAGTAGGTCCAGGGGTGAAAGTAACTTACAGGACTTACCGGTACTGCCGGAGTCCTGAGGGGACATGGCCTCAACCGGAAGAGGCTGGCCTGGCAGCCGGGCTCGGGCGTGGATTTAAAGGGCCCGGAGCTCCTGTGGTTGCGGGGAGCCCCGAGCCTTGCCGGGCTGGGGCTGGGATTCAAAGGGTCTGTGCTTCCTGCTGTGGCGGGGAGCTCTGAGCCCTTTAAATCCCTGCCGCGAAAGCCGGTGCGGTCCGGCATGGCGTACTGGCTCTTGCTGGTACGCCGTACCGGACCATACCGGCTTACTTTCACCTCTGAGTCTTTAACAAACAGAACAGGCTTATGTATGCACCGTCTGTTTTTGGAGGCAGCGAACTTGATAACTTCTGTCAGCTTCCAGCAAGAGGGATGAGACCCTGCAGGGCAGATGGTTTTGGGGAGATTCAGGACCAGAAGAGTTGTTGGGGGCAACCGTGCAGGGAGTAACCGGGCTGCTGGAAGCCAGAGTGAGATCATTGTGCTGTGAGCAGGCTGCTGTTGTCAGGTCTCTGAGCCAATGCTGCACAGTACAGAGGCACCCAGGGCTACAGGGCAGGCACTGACAAAATTCCTGACTGGTCTGGGTCAATTCCCAAAGCGTTACAATCCCCAAACAGGTCCTCTGAATATGAATCCAGGAAGTGCTGTAGCTGCTTTGGTGGCATAGCCTGATCTGGGACTGGAGTCAGCACCAGGATTACTTCATCCACTTGATCCAGCGGTTGCAGGCTCTCCTCTGGCGGTGCCTCTGATGGTGGGGTTCTAAGTGTGCCATCCCTGAGCAGCAGATTGTCATGCAGCACTGTGGGTTCTGTGCTTTGTGCCGTTCCTGGCACCCGATCAAATTTATCATAGAAAAGGTAGAGGAAGGGGAGTTCCCTGAGGTTTTGTTGTCATTGCTAGCTTTGCAGTAGTCAGTCTTAAGCTGCTTGACTCACTCCTGGCATTGAATTGAGGTCTGCTGGATCCCCAGCACCACCAGCCTCGCCGACATTCTTTTGGACACCTACTTATTTCTTGTACTCTCACTAAAGTCAAATATCTTTCTCTGCTCACTCCAGTTTTACCAGAATCCAGTTGTGTTCCTCTGGCCAGTTTAGTAGTGCAACTGATGTTCTTCTTAATGCTGGCCACAGCTAACACACAATAGGGTTAGCTGTGGCTATGGTTACACTACAGAGCTTATAGCAGCACAGTTGCACTAATGCAGCTGGCCACTGTAGCGCTGCTAGTGCAGATGCTCTAAGCCAACAGGAGAAGCTCTCCTGCCGATATAGTGGTGTCCACACTGGTGCTTAGATCAGTGTAGCTTACGTCGCTTGTGGGGGGGTGACTTATTCACACCCTCAAGCGACATAACTTATACTGACATAAGCTGTAGTGTGGACATAGCCTGTGTTTCCAGTTGAGGAGTCCCCGTGGAAATGAAGGGTTAAATGCTGCAAGCTGTATTTGAACCAGCAGGTTGCTTCCGGTTCCTGTGAATCCAGTGGAAAGATTGGAGATGGAAGGGCTGGGACGCACAGGCCTATGGGATTGTGGGATAGCATTGGTCAACAAAAGTTCAGCCAATGCAATTAGCGTGTTTATGCGTGTGTGTGTGTGTGTGTGTGTGTGTGTGTGTGTGTGTGTGTGTGTGTGTATACACATGATGAGACACACACACACACACTCGCTAATGATATCCTGCAAAGATGCACAGAGGAAGGAGGTTACATGATGTCTCCCCGTCCCCGTTCTTGGGGTCCTGCAAATACATCTATAAAAATATGCACTGTTGTCACTTGGAAATAGTAAAGTTATGGGACTGTATGGTTTAGGAGATTAGTAATTTGGACCCAGGACCGTTCACCTCTAAATCCCTTGTTGAATACAGCCCGGCTTGGCAGAGACTGAAAGTCATTTCTAGGTATTCGCTGTGTAGTTGCTGATGTGAAATAAGGTCTTATTTGAATTTTTGGTGGCTAAGTGTCCATATCACGTCAAAACCAAAACTCGTGAAAATTGCAGTAGCTGGCACCTTTGTTGGCAATATCAACAAAGGCTAAAGATTGAGTGGGCATGGAAACTCAAACCGTGAGACTGTCCCTGTGGCAGTACAATGAGCTATCTTGCAGGGGCATCTTCATTCAGATCCTGAACTCTCTGGTACAGGGATTGGAAGCACTGTGAAGACACCATATTTAGCTTTTTGGAAAGGACACAAGTGCTTTGTGTTTCTCTCTGTCCCCCTCTGGCACTAGCTACTGTAGTGACAGTCTTTGTCTTTAGAGAGGGAGAGCTCCATCAAATGGGTCGGTGATTCCCCACTGGGGAATGATGTGATCAGGAAAAAGTTGTGGGAGTGCACAATTGGAGGTGGTAGAATAAAGAATGGCCCAACTCCTGTTTAGAGTTCTTTAACAAAATGATTGAT